>NC_088398.1:21694851-22041351 GCF_034236695.1 Oncorhynchus nerka | reverse complement strand
CATTGGCCTTTTGGCAACCATTGGAGACTGGGAGGAGACCTGTAAACGTTGCCTTGACATTTAGGTGGATTAAAAAGTTATTGGGATCCTGCTCTCCTGGTGTCGGAGGTAGTTGGCTCCGTAATTAATTGTGTCTTGGTCCTTTTTCAAGAAGCTAAGCTAAAAGCATGCTAAGTATCATGCTTGTTGCAGTCCTTCGCGTACTGTATGTAGGGCTAGGTACACTTGGTTAGCCTAGCTCTTTATCTGATATGACATCTACATTAGTGACCAAATAGCACATCACTCATAAACAGATCATCAGATGGGATGTCAAATGACTTATTTGAGTATGTGCAATTGGCATCTAATTCCAGAATAATTCATTATTGTCATTTCATATCTTATGTTATTGCATAATTCATGTGGTGTTTTGCTTTGAATCTGTGGTGTTAATTTCTGTGTGAAATACTGACGAATTAAAGCTCTAGCAGACAATGGCGTGTGGTTTTTGAATTACAAATGAATTGCTCTCGTCCAAACGCTATTACGATCCTGGAAATGAAAGCTCACTCATTGTGAACGTCTCATATCAGGTAAAACTAGAGATAATTAATTAAACTTTGTCATTTTAATTGCTTTAGTGACAGCTGTCCTTTGGTGATGGAGCTATCCTAATGCACATACTGTGGCTTGTCAATTACTTTCCCAGTGAATAGATTAAAAAGCCACAGAGGATAGGATCGTTTCATTACTCTGGATTAATGCCCCTGGGCAGAACTAGGTATGAACACTTCGCACCTAAATATGCTGCAAAATGAACACTACTATTTAGCCCATCTGAATAGAATGAATTGTGGCAACATGAAATTAAGTTTACGCTCTATTAATCCTGTCAAACTGCTCGTGCAGCAATATTTATTTGACATGCTAAACTTTTGCCACTCAGTTCCAGGCAAATTGTTGCCATTTGGAGAAGGACATAATTCTATTTAACGTTCAACTGTATGAAGAGAATTCATATTTGACATAATGTGAGTGCAATCGCCCCACCATATGAACATCTGTCTGTGTTCCTCTCTGGAACAGAAGGCTTCCACACCTACACATTCTCACATTATATTCATTAAGACAGTTTCTGAAGCTATTTTTTTACATGTTCATGTTGTTAGCTGGTACACTTTTCAAACTCTGTATGGAAATTTCCAACAGCTTTCAATGTAACTCAGAGCAGGTCAACTGTTACTCAACCTATTGTTTCAATAGATTAAAGAGAATCAAGCCAGGAATCAAATGTTCCATAGAGGGCTATCTAAAGGTAACTTGAGGAAGCATTTTCAATTTAGCGTAATAGTTACACAGCTGGGTATACAATATTATATTACCACATTACGCTAAGTAGGGCTGAATGATTTCTGATGTAGCATCAATGGTAAGTGTGAAATTGTGTGATCTGAAGCATGACACCTAAGTAAGTATTGACGTTTTTACGTTAAGGATCCATAGGCTTCCGCAAATGACATGAGGCTTAAGGGGATTACATGTCTCTCACACATTCCTCTACCCATCGTCTGTGTTATCAAGCCCTCCAATCAGCAGGGACAATGTAGCTGTGTTTCCCTGCTACTGCTATGTATTGCCAGCGAGAGGAGAAGAGGCTGAACCCAGCTCCCTTGTCTGAATATGTTTGGCCCCATTTCATTTACTGAAAAAACATATCCAGACATGTAAATAAAAGTATTTATGATTCATGACCAGTTGATGTATAAAGTGCCATGTTTACTTTGAACTACTCCGCTGCTACCCCGCCATGGATATTCTGGCAATGAAACAATCAGGGTCGGCATGTTTTTGAGCTGGGGGTTAGTTTTCAATTGATTTATATCTCTAGAACCACTCCTCCTACCTCTACCGCTAAAGGTGAGATGAAAAGGCAATGTTTGTGACAGAGATGAACTAGGTGCTACGCAGAGAGAGAGAGATGATGCACTTTAAAAAATGCATCACCATTAAATCAAGGCTCAACCTTGAATGAGTCAAACTCTGTGCCAACACAGTGACGTGAATTCTGCCCTCAGTGCCACATAGCATGCCGAACAGTGTGGGGATGGAACTAGCCAGGCAATGGCATTAACAGATAGTGCTTTACTTTCCCTGACAAAGGCTTATGCTATTTGTTGTACAGTGAAATTCAGAGAAACTAAGACTTGATTTCAATGTCATTCGACCTATTAAAAGCAAATATTCTTGAGTAAGTTTGAACATTAAGAGTGCTTGTCACATCTATTCCAAGAGTAACTGACAACCATTAACTGTTGATAAGTAGGGGATCCAAAATACAATATCTCAATCTAACGCTCAAAATCAACACTTGGTGAAACACACAACATGGTTGTGTGTGGCTGGGACTTGAAAGCCTGCTGAAAATGGGACCGTATTGCAGTGTAGTAAAGTGCATGGACAATTCCCATGAAGGGGAAGGGATTATGGATTTTGGCCTCTAAGCTGCCCGGATGCCCAGTGAGGATGTATCTGTACTACAGACTAATCTTCAAACACAAGCAGAAGAAGTGATGAATCATGACTGGGCACCGAGGAGTTCAGCTTGGAATCTGGATCGTGTTCTAGTGACAAACTGAGGAAAGGTAGAGAGAAACAGACACTACTTTGTAACAGAGACGGGCAGAGACATTTTGGTCAAAAAAAAGGGTTTAACTGGTCATTACTCTAGAGAGAAAGACATGTTAGGAAAGCACTGGGTTTTGGCATAAAGCCTTTATCAGGTCTTCTCTCTCCATCTGTAAGAGTCGAGATACAAGGCTGGTAAAATGCACATAATCCTTATAAGAATGGTCAGGAGAGTTTTGTGGTGAAGTATGCTGTGTAAAATATGGACCTAGGTTTGTATACATCTCGTTGGTATCATTTTAACCTGGTATAAAGCCTAGGTCCATCATGAGAAGGATTGAGAGTGGAATTTGTGACTCCCAACCTATGGATTAATAAAAACGACCAATTTACATGAACAATCTAGAATTGTTTCCCATCAAATCCAGACATAGCTTTACTGTACAGCAGATACAGAGATAAGAGCAGTGCATTATGGTTCTCAGTAAATGCCATGGTTCCTTATCTTCAAGCTTAACTGGAGAGAAAAGTCAATTGGGCAATTGTTCGTGACCTATCAAGGCAGGAATAGTCCATTTGGGGGTCAGGGGATCTGGAGGAGTGGAAACCTCTATAGTGACAAACATCTTTTTTCATTTTCATGTTGACCCAGTGTACTGGGAAATAATATGCTGTTTGTTGGTTGCAGACACAACCCAATTTTCTCAATTAGTCGTTAATTGTGACATTTGCTAATGTAGCAGAGACTGAGAGGGTAGAGGGAAGTATTTTAACAAAGAACAAGACTGTGACAAGGAAGACAAGATATTAATGGAGATGATCCTCAAGTGTGGGGACACAAGCTGCAGTAGGAGAATGACACTTGTCAGACAGAAAGAAACAATCAGTTAGGTAGCCTCCGGTCTGATTGAGATCTTCATAAATTGATAACCTTTCTCTGTGAGTCTATCCTGATTGAATTGTATTGCCAACAAAAAACTATTTTAAGATGTTCCATTTTCTTGTGTCGCTTAAGTAGAACCAAATTGTCTTGATAAGATCCAGGACGTTGAGATAAGACCAGTTGGGGGAACAGATAGGGTGGAGGACATCAGTAAGTATGGAAATGATGGAGATCAAGATTCAAATGAGACACTACTACATTAGCCCTAGCCTGGCGTAGAGCCCTCCAATGAAGTCAGAGGTCAAGATATGAACTTCTCAGAGAAAAGGCAAGTTTAAATGAATTGGAAAGGAGACATGTTATGATTTGTGTGAAGAGTATGACAGAGTAGTGCTTTAGGTAGATTTGGTTCTGTGTTCGTAGATTATACTTTGCACAGATTCACATGACAAAATGTTTTTGCATATTTAATGAGAATGACCTCTACTTAAATACAAATAAGTGATTAAACACATATAATTGTTATAAATCCATGGATAATTGATTGATTGATTTTATTTGCCAGTTTAAAAAAACAATACACACAAAGATACGTTAGATAGATATACACTACCGGTCATAAGTTTCAGAACACCTACTCATTCAAGGGTTTTTATTTATTTTTACTATTTCTACGTTGTAGAATAATAGTGAAGACATAAAAACTATGAAATAACACACATGGAATCATGTAGTAACCAGGAGTGTTAAACAAATCAAAACATTATTTTATATTTGAGACTCTTCAAATAGCTACCCTTTGCCTTTATGACAGCTTTACACACTCTTGGCGTTCTCTCACCCAGTTTCACCTGGAATGCATTTCAATTAAAAGTTCATTTGAATTTCTTTCCTTCTTAATGCATTTGAGCCAATCAGTTGTGTTGTGCCAAGGTAGGGATGGTATACAGAAGATATCCCTATTAGGTAAAAGACCAAGTCCATATTATGGCAAGAACAGCTCAAATAAGCAAAGCGAAACGACATTAAGACATGAAGGTCAGTCAATACGGAAAGTTTACATAACTTTGAACGTTTTTTCAAGTGCATCGCAAAAAACATCAAGCGTTATGATGAAACTGGCTCTCATATGGACTGCCTCAGGAATGGAAGACCCAGACTTACCTCTGCTGCAGAGGATAAGTTCATTAGAGTTACCAGCCTCAAAATTGCAGCCCAAAAAAATGCTTCACTGAGTTTAAGTAACAGTCACATCTCAACGTCAACTATTCAGAGGAAACTGTGTGAATCAGGCCTTCATGGTTGATTTGCTGCAAAGAAACCACTACTAAAGGACACCAATAAGAAGAAGAGACTTGCTTGGGCCAAGAAACACGAGCAATGGACATTAGACCGGTGGAAATGTGTCCTTTGGTCTGGAGTCCAAATTGGAGATTTTTGGTTCCAAACGCAATGTCTTTGTGAGACGCGGTGTGGGTGGACGGATGATCTCTGGTTTGGAATGAGTCGGACCACTGAGTGAAGGAAAAGCAGCCAACAAGTGCTCAGCATATGTGGGAACTCCTTCAAGACTGTTGGAAAAGCATTCCAGATGAAGCTGGTTGAGAGAATACCAAGACTGTGCAAAGCTGTCATCAAGGCAAAGTGTGGCTATTTGAAGAATCTCAAATCTCAAATATAAAAATATAATGTATAATATATAACAATATAGAACACTTTTTTCATTACTACATGATTCCATATGTGTCATTTCATAGTTTGGATGTCTTCACTATTATTCTACAACGTTGAAAATAGTACAAATAAAGAAAGACCCTTGAATGAGTAGGTGTTCTAAAACGTATTACCGGTAGTGTAGATTGTGGAAATTTCAAAATTATGTTATAATGCTGTTATTGCATCAAATGGTTGTTTTATGCAACAGAATAAGGGGTTGTTAGAACACTCATCTGTGTGTGTTCTACTGAGGATGGGTGATACCGCATTCCAGAGCATGAGTTAATGTTTCTGTACTGGGGTACCAGGGGGAGATGGCTCCAGTATGGAGTTGGGGGGCCAGACACTGGTCTCTACACAATAAGAACTGTTTTACAGCAGATACCGTCTACTGTGAACAAAACGTATCTTTCACACAAATCTTAACCTTGTGACCCATTCCATGCATCTGTTGTTTGTCATGTAGACTGAAGGAGGATGGACTTTGCTATAATAATACTGTGGCTCAAACCAGCTGGTTGAGTTCTCAGTGATCACCTCCAGGGGTGATTACCAATCAGCTCCATTACTGCACTAATAAATTATAAAGTTTGATTGTTTTGAAGAAATCTAAACGTTTATCCTTTTGATTACAATAATTCCACCACAAGATACACACAAAGATATATTGCATTGATATAGATACACACATTGATTAATTGCACATATATATATACACACAAAGATCCATTACATAGATATAGATACACACAAAGATACATTGCATAGATAGACATGAATAAAGGTTATTTGGTTCAGTCATCAGCCTTTTGGTAGGCCTATGATGTTGAAACTCACAATGATGATTCAACAACTTTTTATTCATTGTATCTTTATCATTGAATTGATGAGGCATCATCTCCACAATAGTATGCAATGTAAGGAACTATACTTGAATGGACTTCTGTCATGATGAGACATCTATAGGTCAGTGCTTCGATGGAAAGGGAGGGACAATTCTTTCTCATTTCCTTGATGTTTTGCTGCCATCCTATGGTCGTAACTGTTACTGCAGCATATGTGATATTAATTTCCTTGATAGTCCATAGTTGGTCAATGTATGCTGATGGAAACCATGTCATTGCAGTACAGATGTTGCCTCTTACAAATGTGTCCTTATTATGAAAACATTATGCGCTAGTAATTCAAAGACACATTCTGTTACAATTGTATGCTCTCTCTCTCCCTTCTCTCTCCTCTCTCTCTCGATTCAATGGGGCTTCTTTATTGGTTATGTATACATTGCCAGAGCAAGTGAAATAAACAATAAACACAAGTGAGAAGAAACTAATTTAACAACATCAACATCAATTAGAAATTAACAGGAAATTGCACTCAAAATAATTTCTAAAAGACAAATACATTTCAAGTGTTACATTATCAGCTATGCACAGAGTTTTTAACCATGTAAAAAGTTGTGGTACGAATAGTGGGGCGGAGATAAATAAGTATTTACAATGTTGTTTGTGCTCCACTGATTGCTCTTTTCTTATGGCAACTGGACACAAATCTTGCTGCTGTGATTGCACATTGCGATAGTTAACCTAATAGATATTGGGTGTTGATCAAAGCTTGATTTGATTTCAAATTCTTTGTGGGAATTGTGTCTCTAATATGGTCATACCTTTGGCAGGAGGTTAGGAAGTACAGCTCAGTTTCCACCTAATTTTGTGGACAGTGGGCACATATCCTGTCTTCTCTTGAGAGTGAGGTCTGCCTATGGTGTCCTCTCTCAATAGCAAGGCTATGCTCACTGAGTCTGTACATAGTCAAGGATTGTCTTCATTTTGGGTCAGTCACAGTGGTCAGGTATTCTGCCACTGTGTATTCTCTGTTTAAGGCCAGATAGCATTCCATTTTGCTCTGTTTTTTGGTTGATTCTTTCCAGTGTATCAAATAGTTATCTTTTTCCTTTATCACAATTTGTTTGGGTCTAATTGTGTTGCTTTCCTGGGGCTCTGTGGTCTGTTTGTGTTTGTGAACAGAGCCCCTGTTGGCTGTGGGTACTCTTCTCTAGGTTAATCTATCTGTAGGTGAGTGCTTTGTGGTGGAATGTGTGGGCATCGCTTCCTTTTAGGTGGTTGTAGAATTGAACAGCTCTTTTCTGGATTTTGATAAGTAGCAGGTATAGTCCTAAGTCTGCATGCTTTGGTTGGGGTTTTGAGTCTCAATTAGGTGTTTGTCCCATTTTGTGAATTATTGGTTGGTGAGTGGACCCCAGAACTTACAACCATAGAGGCATTCTATTTCAGTGATAATGCACGAGAAGCCGGTGTTTGGAGGATATAATGGCACAAGTTTTGTTAGACCCGAAACAAAGTCGAGATTGAAGTATTTTTTTATCCTAATTGGGGTGTTGAGTTTTATGTTCCTTTTGATGGCATAGAAGGCCCTTCTTGCCTTGTCTCTCAGATCGTTCACAGCCTTGTGGAAGTTACCTGTGGTGGTGATACATAGGCCAAGGTACAGTAGGTAAAATGATTTGTGTGCTCAAGGGCAACGGTGTCTAGATAGAATATGTATTTGTTGTCCTGGCAACTGGATCTTTTTTGGAACACCATTCCTTTTGTCTTACTGACATTCATTGTCAGGGCCCTGGTCTGACAGAATCTGTGCAGCAGATCTAGGTGCTGCTGTAAGTCCTCCTTGGTTGGGGACAGAAGCACCAGATCATCAGCAAACATTTGATTTCCGAGTTCAGTAGGGTGAGGCCGGGTGCTGCAGACGGTTCTAGTGCCTTCGCCAATTTGTTGATATACTGTATATAGTATGTTGAAGAAAATGGAGCTCTAGCTGCAATCTTGTCTCACCCACAGCCCAGAGGAAAGAAATATGTGTGTTTATTGCCAATTTCAACTGCACGCTTGTTGTTTGTGCACATTGATTTTATAATGTCATATGTTTTTCCCCCAACACTGCTTTCCATCAATGTGTATAGCAGACCATCATGCCAAATTTTGTCAAACGCTTTGTTGAAATCAACAAAGCATGAGAAGGCTTTTGTTTTGTTTGTTTGTCAATAAGTGTATGTGTGATTGGTTGTACGATATTTTGGTAAGAAGCCAATTTGACATTTGCTCAGAACATTGTTTTCAATGAGGAAATGTTGGAGTCGGCTGAGGATTTTTCCTGACACAGATTCCACAGTAATTATTGGGGTCAAATTTGTATCCACTTCTGTGGATTGAGGTGACCAGATGTTGGTTCCAAATATTGGGGAAGATACCAAAGCTGAGGATCATAATGAAGAGTTTAAGAATAGCCCATTTGAATTTATGGCCTGCATATTTTATTATTTCCTTTAGTATACCATCAACACCACAGGCCTTTTTGGGATGGAGGGTTTGTATTTTGTCCTGTAGCTCATACAATGTAATTGGTGATATTTAATAGCTGATTCTAAGTTTTCTAAAATATAATGTTTTTGTTCTTGGTTCTTTGTTATATGATGAAAAGGTTAGAGAAGTGGTTTTGGATAGATAGCTCTTTGTGTTGTTTGTTTAGTGTTCCCAGAAGTGATTTGATTCTATGCATTCTTCAATCACATTGAGCTGTTTTCTGACATGTTGTTCCTTATTTTTTCTTAGGGTACTTATGTACTGTTTCAGTGTTTCCCAGTAGTAAATGCATAAGTTAAGGTTTTCTGGGTCTCTGTGTTTTTGGCTGGATAGGTTTCTCAATTTCTTTCCAAGGTTTTTGAATTCTTCATATCTCTCTCTCGCTCGCTCTCTCCCTCTCTTTCAAAGGGCTGTCCCTTGACTATATTTTGTTTTTATTTGTTAATCAATTCATCATAAGGCCATAATGTCATATCCTCCTGAGACCCAACAATTCATTTTTGTCCTCTCTAATGGACATTAATATTTGTTCCTTAGCTCTAAGGCCATACATGACATTGTGTTATGTCCTGGTTTACCTTTGAGAGGACATTTGAGGCTTTTCAATGATATCACATGTGTGGAGGTGTCACCTTGATCATTTCTTATTTCTTTCATCATTACGGCTACCATCACAATTAGCACACGTTATGGCAAGTGTTTGTAATTGTGTAATTACCTGGTGCTGTAATGCATCATTTGTCCTGGGGCCGGATTCACAAAACTTTCTTAAGAAGAAATGTCTTCTTAACTGCCGTTTTTTCCTTAACTAGACTTAAGAAGAAAGTTAAGCAAAGTTGCTATTCCTCATTGGAAATTTTCTTTAGGTTTTTCCTAAGTTTCTTCCTAAAAAAAAAGTTAAGAAATGCGATTCTTGAAAATAATGCTTTAGGATTTATTCTTGGAAAAGTACTTAACTTTAGGACAGCTAAATGGATACTTTTGTAAACATTAACGTTTTCTTGCACCACAGACACAGTTGGCTACCGGATATTTAAATACAGCAAGAAAACAAATTACACGTGCATTATCTAGCTACCTAGTAATTAACAATATGTTACAATATTCTAGAAGTGTTAAATAGCTAGCGTTTTCTCGTCAATTTGCAAAGAAGAACTTGGCTAACGATAACGTCGTTAGCTATGTTGTTGGCTATAATGGCTATAATGAAACAATTATATTAATTTGGGGACAGGTCGAAAAGCATTAAACATTTATGGCAATTTAGCTAGTTAGCTTGCACTTGCCAGCTAATTTGTCCTATTTAGCTAGCTTGCTGTTGCTGTTGTCCTGGGATATAAACATTGAGTTGTTATTTTACCTGAAATGCACAAGGTCCTCTACTCCGCCAATGAATCCACACATAAAACAGTCAACCCAATCGTTTCTAGTCATCTCTCTTTATATTGCGATTACCGCCACGTTCTCTTTCAGTCACCCACGTGGGTAAAACCAATGAGGAGATAGCATGTGGGTACCTGCTTCTTTAAACCAATGAGGAGATGGGAGAGGCAGGACTTGCAACACAATCTGCGTCAGAAATAGAACTGATTTCTATTGCTCGTTGGAGCACGCCAGCAGTATGGGTGAAATAATTGAATAACATACATTTCTACATTCATTTTGCAACGCTCGCGCACGCAACGCAAGCGGTGTGGTCAGCCTGTAGCAGCTAACATTACCTAACTTACGGTTTGCGCAGTCCCTCTATCACCATCGCTCCTATCATGGACGACACCTTCTCTTCCAGCTGGTCCACATTATCGGTCTCTCAGCTCCCTTCTTAGCAGCCGACTTGATGACGGACCACTTCTTGCTGAAGTTTTTATTGTGTTTCCCTGGTTATCCATTTTTTATTTTGATGTACAGTAGCTAACGTTAGTCTGGCTATAATATGTGAAAAATAACGTTTGTGTGTGTGTGTGTGTGTAAAGGGTTCGCGAGCCAACGAGACATAAAGCCAAAAAAATCTATCTAATAAAATGTAAATATTGTAACGACCCTGGGTTTATAAGCGCGGAAATCGATAATGCCGCATGAGCATGCTTTTGCGGTACAGTCGATAGCACGCCGGACCTCGGGCTCGAAGGTCGAGGGTTCGAGGCCTGCTCCCTGCTGTTTCGTTACAATATCAACACTTTATTATAGTGGGCCAAATCCTATCATCCCTGTCGCATAGGCTTATTTATTAGTTTCAAGCACGTCACTAATGTAAATGCTACATAAGAAGATATTTACGAAATTCTTAAGAAAGATATTTACCAAGATCCTAAGAAAACTACGAATTCCTAAGAACATTTTGAGGAATTGCATTTCCAAACTATCTTAAGAAGTTATTTTTTGTCTTATGCAGCTTCTTAAGTTTTTTCGTAAGTAATGTTTTGTGAATCCAACCCCTGATCTTGTTCACATTCTGATTGTGCCCACATTTTCAGAAATATGTTTACTCCAGTGGAGGCTACTGAGGGGAGGACGGCTCATAATAATGGGTGGAACAGAGCAAATGGAATGATATCAAACACATGGGAACCATGTGTATTTGCTACCATTCCACCTACACAGCTCAAGCCATTACCACGAGCTGTCCTCCCAAATGAAGGTTCCACCAACCTCCTGTGGTATACAGGTGGTATTAAAATGTGTCTCATATCAGTCCACTGTGTCCGCATTGTGACCAGATTCCCTGGTCCCTCCCTGTATAAAAATGATTTGGCAGTGGAGGTGCTGGTTAACGGTGAATATACTGTAAGCAACAAAATAAAAATCGAGTCGCACATTCTATATATATAAACTCCCAGTAATTTATTGAGTAAAACTTTTAATAATGGGTGGCAGGGTACCCTAGTGGTTAGAGTGTTGGACTAGTAACCGGAAGGTTGCAAGTTCAAACCCCCGAGCTGACAAGGTATAAATCTGGGATGTATTTGTGTCACTCGGGAGCCCCTACTCCAAATCTGACGTTCTGCCCCTGAACAGGCAGTTAACCCACTGTTCCTAGGCCGTCATTGAAAATAAGAATTTGTTCTTAACTGACTTGCCTAGTTAAATAAAGATATAAATATTGATGTCAATCGTGCCACCTGGTTAGGAGGTGGGATCATAATGGTTTCACTGTCCATATTGCTGACTGCTGCCAGATCTTACAACGACAGAATATGTATTTTAGGTATCAGCTATAATACATGCTATAAGATCATATGTTATAGCAATCTGTCAGTCGATGACGTGTCACACAACCATTGGTTGATGCCCATGCAAAGTCTGAGCAGGGGATCGCGACCAATGCGTGCCTGACTACAACCGAGGTCTGCAAGGTCCGATCACAATCAGATCACAATGCATCTTGTAGTCGTCTACACCTGTCTGAAGATGAGGGCACAATCAGAATGTGGACAAGACAAAGGATGCAAGTTAGAACCAGGTATAAACAGAGCTTAACAGGTACATATCTCAGGAATATTTAGGTGAATTTTCAGAGCAGTGTAATATTATATTATTATTATATTATTAATATTATATTAATATAATTTTTTCACATTAAATATAAGCTTGTTAGTAAATGTCCTATGCAGTGGACATCAAGATGCGCTATTTTTTACCTACTATCCCCATTTAATGTAATTTTTCATATTTACTATCAACCGAGTCCTTATTAAGGCCACTACAGTTCGCATAGGCCTACAATAAAACATTTATACAATTTTTTCCCCCCAAATTATTTGTAACATGTTTTTTTTTCACGACGAACATTTATGTAACTCAGGGAGGATATTCTGCAGCTTTATTTGCTAATCGCAAATATTTGATGAACAAATGCGACTGCACCCTTTTTTATGGGAGCAAGTTTGGTGCGTTGTTACATGACGTCATCGACCATTCTGCGCAAGGATTGTATTCAACAGAATGAGCAGCTGGTTACGCTGTGTAGCCTACAGTCAATAATAGTAGAATACATGTACGTACGTTGTCTATAGCTGAATGGTAGGCTATCAACACAGCAAGGTATGTGATCTTGATTTTCAATGTAAATGAATTGCTTTGGTCAATAGGTGTTTATTGGCGGCTACAAGAATATGGAGAGGGCAGTCTGGTTAACATACGCTGATGATGTGAAGCGTTCTGTGTTTATTCTGGTACTGCGGCCAAATAAAGCCGGACATTACATTCATTCACTCACATGCAGGAATCATCTTATTATAAGTCTTATGCTATGGCATTATCCTTGGCTATCCGATGATAATGTATTGAACAAGGTGCGTGCTTGCCTTCTCAGCGAGAGGCCCAAAACCAGGCACCTTATTATCAGAGGCTGCTGAATCGTGACAGAGTATTGCCAGGCCCTTTCGGGTGTGGACTGTTAGCCAACAGACTAGACTAGCATGATAGGTTGAGCATTGTTAATTTGGTTAAAGGTTATTGAATATCTATTAAAAAATATATATATATATATATATATAGCCTATTTCTCAATTAATAATTCATTTTTTGTTTTCAACTGTATCGACCAAGATAATGAGTCCCCAAGCATGATACATTTTATATACTTTGTTTGTTAAGGTACGCTACCTTTCAAAAGTTTGGGGTCCTTGTTTTTGAAAGAAAAACATTTTTTTGGTCCATTAAAATAACATCAAATTGATCAGAAATACAGTGTAGATATAGTTTATGTTGTAAATGACTATTGTAGCTGGAAACGGCTTAAAGAAAAACGCTAATAAATGGACCATTCTCCCAATCATATGCCCATGACTGTCTAGGATAACAGGCGGTGGGCGGCAGGTGCACTTTTCATAATGGTGTTGGATGTCAACTCTATTTTAATATTTGACCTCAACCAATGGGCAGGTAGAAACTCCTACAGTTTTAGTCCATTGCCAACACCATTGGTCTAAACCTACCTGGGGAAGGGAGTTGAAGTTGGCCTGCAAAGCCATGACATAACATGTAACCTATGTTACAGGTAACCTGACAAAATGGAGAGGGGAAATTAGTGAGTACAAAAACACTCACCGTATTCTTTGAATTAACATCACAAATGTATTTGCTTTTTTGCCATATGGTTGATAAAGTAACAAGACTTTGACCGTTTCGGATGTCATTGCAGCGGTGGCTACTCCCGGGAGTATTTTGACCGCTTTATTGAAAGCCAAGACTCGTCTGTTGTGAACAAGTTCCAGCAAAAGTACTGGAAAACCAAACAGAAGATCATCAAGGTCACGGGAAAGAAAGAGGACGAACATGTCGTGGCATCAGACGCAGACCTGGATGGCAAACTGGAGGTTCGCTTCACAGATCAAATGCTTCAAATCTGTTTTGTTAACTGTGTCATGAATACATTGTCATAGATACACAGACAACTGTTGCTCCCAATTACCAAAGACCTGAGCTGACGATCTCAAGTATCAACCTTTGTTCATCTCACATAACACAGGCAGATGACTGTTAAAGATTTGCATAAAATGCATATATTTGTTGACTGGCATAAGTCATTTTTCCATGGCATTGTAGGTGTTTCACTCTGTCCAGAGAACGTGCATGGAGCTATTGAAGGTGATCGAGCAGTACCAGAGAAGAATCTGCTGTGAGTCTTTTCACCCTCACATCTGGCACCCGCTTCCATGTCGGACCCAGTTACATCTGGGTACCCAAGGTTCTTCTGGACCCGGATTCTGAAGCCCTGTGCAATCCTCTGAGTTCTACCATGTGGCTCTATCCCTCCTCTTCAGTTCTATCCCAGGAGGAGAATGAGTTGGGGCGGTTCCTGCGCTCACAGGGCTCCCAGGACCGGACCAGGGCTGGGAAGATCATGCAGGCTACCGGGAAGGCCCTCTGCTTCTCCTCCCAGCAGAGGTTTGTACCTGGACCACACTACCAGAGGACAGAGAGACTGGATATTGCAGTGTAGATAGAGAGACAGACAGGATAGGGGGCTCACATTACAAGTTAGAGAGACAGACATGCAGGATAGTAGTCTCTCTCCCTCTACCAGAGGAGACGAGACAGACTACTAGGGTAGCGAGACGGTCATGTAGGATAGTAGTTATAGGCGGTGTGTCCATAAGGCTAAGGGAATTAAATTGCCAAAAGTATCTAGCCTAATTAGCCTACTCCTTCAACATAGGCTACTACACCAGAAAGCATGATTTGGCCACAGAGAATCATTAGCTTCTTTAAAATGGGTGGCAGATTGTTGAGCAAGTAAGTGAAAGGTCGCTGGTTTGAATCCTTGAGCCGTCTAGGTGAAAAATGTGTTTAGTACCCTTGAGCAAGGCACTTTACCCTAATTGCACCTGTAAATCGCTTTGGATAAGAGCATCTTCTAAATGTAAAAATATATAAAAAAAGATTAGCTGTGGATTGTTTTAAATTGCATTGCCTTCAGTCGTAATTTCTGCAGCGTGCGCGGCAAATACCAAATAGATGATTGTTGAGTTGAGACTGTCAGTGAAAAGTAGAGGCCCAGCCAGGCATATTGCAATATTTCAAAATACAATCGCGGGAAAACATAGTTTTGAAAGCAAATGGCTATTGCTGTAAAGAGAAGACAATGAAAAGACTGTCTTTTAGTTATCAAAATTCTCAACTTAATTGAGAGAACAAACGTATCAGCACCAGCTGAGATCATCGGCTATATATCACCAGTGAGTGCACATGTTTACTGATCAGTGCCACATGAAAGTTTATTTTTGGACAATCATTTCCTCTTCCGGGTTAGATGGATGTCATACTGTAAGTATTTGTGTCTCTCCTTCTCGTATATTAGGCTTAGGAGAAGGGGAGACCATTTTCATTGATCTGTTTGTCGTTCTCAGCAAAGTAGGTTACCGTGTAATTTTTGTCGTATTTATAAAAAAAAAGATTCTGCTTATGTCTCCGGTCATATAAAGTGTAGTAGAATTTCATGAAATGTGTTTATTAAAGGCCACATTTTCCCCATGCAAAGAAAGAAGAAACATATCTGATCTAGCCTATAGCTCTACGTCACTACGCAGTCAGCCATGCATTGAACAGTCTTTTTTTGCAAACAGTGATTGAGGTATATTATTGGCCTAAATCATGACTATCCAATCTACTCATCACATTATGAATAGTAGGTTATCTTGCATAAGTCTGCAAATGTGGTGATGCACAGAATGCTATATTTATAAAGGGTACAGTTCTATGGTGAGAATTAGCTTCCTCAAACGTGAAACTCACACGCTGCCTATGATGGTAGTCTCCCTCTTACAGAGAAGATAGACTACCAGTGTAGAGAGAGATGAGGCAGAAAATTGCGTCAATTGGCTCCTAAGGGACAGGCTAGGAGTCTGCTGTGTAGAGGCAAGAAAACGGCATGCAGTGAGAGATTTGTATTATGACAGACATGGGCCTGTACTGTATCAACACCGTATCCAGAGTGTTTGAATAGAAACTGATGATTCATAATGGAGAGATTGCCATGGTAATCCACGTTGTTTCATAGGTTAATTTTGACGTACTCTTTGCGGTTCCATATTTAAGCTTTAGTGACCAATAACCCAGTCAAAAAGATTCAGGAGCAGAAAAAAGGTGAACAGACAATCGTCTTCTTTCTAAATGTATATTTTTTGTCCAGCTGCTGCTCTTCACTCATCCACATTTTGTCAGCTGCACTTCATTTGGATGAGTGGATTTGTTCTCTGTTGAGGAGTCTTTTGTCCCCCTCAGGCTGTCTCTGCGTAGTCCTTTGTCTCGCCTCTACCAGGAGGTGGAGACTTTCCGATACCGGGCCATCTCTGACACCTGGCTGACGGTGAACCGCATGGAACAGTCCAGGACGGAATACCGTGGAGCGCTGCTCTGGATGAAGGATGTATCCCAGGAGCTCGATCCAGACACACACAAACAGATGGAGAAATTCCGCAAGGTTTGGATACTCTTTAGATATTGGTCTCAATCATATCAGGATGAAGGACTGTTTGAACCGTATGAAAGAAGTCTGTGGGCCAGATTGATTAAGCATTTGTACCTGTTTCTGTATGAAGAATTACATCTAAATTTCATAGAATCAAACCTGAAAATGGAACTGTTATATGTACCAGTAGATGGTGCAATTTACTGTAAAATTGTGTGTGTGTGTGTGTGTGTGTGTGAGATTGTGTACTTTAGTATGGAGCTGATTCATGGGAACTAGGGGAAAGGCATGTTTTCTTCTGTTTTGTGTTGGTTGCACTCAGGGGTTATCTTGAGTGAGAAAGACGTCGGTTGCACTTGCAACATCTGTGTTTTCTCATGTGTGATGATCATTATTCTGTGCAATGTTACGTGTCAAAGTTATGATCCTGTCTTCAGTTGGACAATATTTAATATCTATTCTCTCCACCTCAGGTCCAAGTGCAGGTGCGAACCACTAAAACAAGCTTTGACAAACTGAAGAATGATGTCTGCCAGAAAGTCGATTTATTAGGAGCCAGCCGCTGCAATCTGCTTTCTCATGTTTTAACCACATACCAGGTATACCAGAATATCAAGGAGTGGTGTATGCACAGAAAGTTAAATAATAATTATTGCATAATAGTAATTGTTGGCTACAGCCTTGTGCGAATATGTATTTGTGTGTTTCAGACCACCCTGTTGCACTTCTGGGAGAAGACGTCTCACACTATGGCTGCCATTCATGAGAGCTTTAAGGGCTGCCAGCATTTTGAGTTCTCTACAATCAAGGTGAGGGAGGCCTCTATCATATATTTTTTCAAATTTTATTTAACTAGGCAATTCAGTTAAGAACAAATTATTATTTACAATGACTGCCTACCCCGGCCAAACCCGGACGATGCTGGGCCAATTGTGCGCCGCCCTATGGGACTCCCAATCACGGCCAGTTGCGATACAGCCTGGAATCGAACCAGGGTCTGTAGTGACGTCTCTAGCACTGAGGTGCAATGCCTTAGACCGCTGCGCCACTCTGGAGCCCTATCCCTCTGTTAAGCTGTATCATCTTTGTCAGGATTTTGGAATCGGTGAATAGTCTATGATATACTCAAAAGGTGTCTGTACAGTGTTGTACTTTACATTAAGAAGGAACTGTGTGTTTCACCACAGGACCTCACTTAGATGACAGCACAAGGTGTCGTTGTCAGCGTCATGTCTTGTGACGTTGTCAGTATGTCATTCTTCTACTTCCAGAGCCTCCAAGACCCCATGGATAAACTGTCATCTCAGGGATCGAAGAAAAAGAGGGAGAAGAAAGTCAAAACAAAGACGGATCTTGAGGAGACTGCAGATGGCCAGTAAGTGGAAATCCATACAACATGACAGAATGAATTTAAAGTCTTACATTAGGCTACACAGGATCCTATACTGTACACTACATGTAACATGTTTTTTTGTTGTTGTCCTTAGACTTATCTCAATAGATCCCAATGAAGAGTCCAATGAAGAAGGTAAAGAACCATAGTGCCATTGTAATGCTCACTTGATCTATAATGATGGATTTAAGGCTAGATTAAATCAGATTCCCAACACCCGCATAGCTGTTGTGTTGAGTGTCTGAGGTGGAACTGTGTTAGAGCTGTCAAAACCACAAGCGGTTGCCGGCATTATACCTATCACATTGGCTGCATGGAGTCTGGGTTAACGCTAAATTTGATTGAATCTAGGCCTTAAATTAAGTTACCATGCACTTTTCATGATCATCCTGTGCAGCTCAAACCAAGACACCTTCTGGACAATTCTTTGAAGACATCGACCTTAATAGACAAATGACAGGTAATGTACAGAAGCACCACCTCAACGTGTGTCCTAGTGTCCTAAATTAATATCAGAGAAAAATATATGAACAGATCATGTATAATTATTTATTTTACCACCAAAAACATATCATCAACTACCCGTTATTACCCGTTATTAGGCCCACTGCCCACCTCTAAATAACACAGTATTTGATTGGTTATTCCAGGGCCTGAGGATCTTCTCTCAGCCTTCTCTCGTCAGGAGCAGGAGGAGGGTGGAGAGAGGGACAGCATGGCCTTGTTGAATGAGATTCTGGGCAGCACGTCTCTGGATGAGGGCGAGTTCTCACAGGAGTGGCAGGAGGTGTTTGGTAAGGGGGACCAGGGGAGCGGAGCCACTAGTAGAGGGGGCCTAGTGGAACCCCAGCAGGAGGAAGACTCCTCCATCTTCCTCCCATCTCACCTCCTGGACCAGAACAGGAACAACCTCCAATCTTCTCTCTCAGGTCAGAGGTCAAATACAAGACTGTTGTGCATATTTATTCATTGGTCAGATTGCATTGCTCTTTATTGAAAAACAAACCATGTGAAGCATCACCGTGTAGTTCTTCAAAAACACAGGATTTTGTGGAGAGAGAACATGTACAGTGAGGGGAAAAAACTATTTGATCCCCTGCTGATTTTGTACGTTTGCCCACTGACAAAGAAATGACCCGTCTATAATTTTAATGGTAGGTTTATTTGAACAGTGAGAGACAGAATAACAACAACAAAATCCAGAAAAACACATGTCAAAAACGCTATAAAGTGATTTGCATTTTAATGAGGGAAATAAGTATTTGACCCCCTCTCAATCAGAAAGTTTTCTGGCTCCCAGGTGTATTTTATACAGGTAACGAGCCGAGATTAGGAGCACACTCTTGAAGGGATTGCTCCTAATCTCAGTTTGGCACCTGTATAAAAGACACCTGTCCACAGAAGCAATCAATCAGATTCTTAACTCTCCACCATGGCCAAGACCAAAGAACTATCCAAGGATGTCAGCGACAAGATTGTAGACCTACACAAGGCTGGAATGGGCTACAAGACCATCGCCAAGCAGCTTGGTGACAACAGTTGGTGCGTTTATTCGCATATGGAAGAAACACAAAAGAACTGTCAATCTCCCTTGGCCTGGAGCTCCATGCAATATGTCACCTGATGGAGTTGCAATGATCATGAGAACGGTGAGGAATCAGCCCAGAACTACACGGGAGGATCTTGTCAATGATCTCAAGGCAGCTGGGACCATAGTCATCAAGAAAACAATTGGTAACACACTACGCCGTGAAGGACTGAAATCCTGCAGCGCCCGCAAGGTCCCCCTGCTCAAGAAAGCACATATACATGCCCGTCTGAAGTTTGCCAGAGGACAACTGGGCGAAAGTGTTGTGATCTCAGGTGAGATCAAAATGGAGCTCTTTGGCATCAACTCAACTCGCCGTGTTTGGAGGAGGAATGCTGCCTATGACCCCAAGAACACCATCCCCACCGTCAAACATGGAGGTGGAAACATGCTTTGGGGGTGTTTTTCTGCTAAGGGGACAGGACAACTTCACCGCATCAAAGGGATGATGGACGGGGCCATGTACCGTCAAATCTTGGGTGAGAACCTCCTTCCCTCAGCCAGGGCATTGAAAATGGGTTGTGGATGGGTATTCCAGCATGACAATGACCCAAAACACACTGCCAAGGCAACAAAGGAGTGGCTCAAGAAGAAGCAAATTAAGGTCCTGGAGTGGCCTAGCCAGTCTCCAGACCTTAATCCCATAGAAAATCTGTGGAGGGAGCTGAAGGTTCGAGTTGCCAAACGTCAGCCTCGAAACCTTAATGACTTGGAGAAGATCTGCAAAGAGGAGTGCGACAAAATCCCTCTTGAGATGTGTGCAAACCTGGTGGCCAACTACAAGAAAGGTCTGACCTCTGATTGCCAACAAGGGTTTTGCCACCAAGTACTAAGTCATGTTTTGCAGAGGGGTCAAATACTTATTTCCCCCATTAAAATGCAAATCAATTTATAACATTTTTGACATGCGTTTTCTGGATTATTTTGTTGTTATTCTGTCTCTCACTGTTCAAATAAACCTACCATTAAAATTATAGACGGATCATTTCTTTGTCAGTGGGCAAACGTACAAAATCAGGATCAAATACTTTTTCCCTCACTATAAAAGATCA
The DNA here is from genome assembly GCF_034236695.1 of Oncorhynchus nerka. Classification (NCBI taxonomy): domain Eukaryota; kingdom Metazoa; phylum Chordata; class Actinopteri; order Salmoniformes; family Salmonidae; genus Oncorhynchus; species Oncorhynchus nerka. The sequence goes on along the minus strand of NC_088398.1, from coordinate 22,020,823 downwards.
TCCTTGATTAAATTGAGGAGAAATCCCTGACCAGAGTATGAAGCATGAAACAATTGAATCATCAATTTGTGTTATTAGCGTAATTAAATTCAACCCTGTGGTTGGTTAGATTTTATGAATGAGCCCAGAAATGACATAATTAGGGCTGTGCAGTTGGCCAGATTTTTTCTTTTTCTTCACCATGCATAACTATTTCCACACAGAAAGTGGCCCTAAAATGATTTTTTAAAATTTATTTTTTTACTACAGCTGTGTTAGTAATAGGCACTGGCTATTTGATTCGCTTACCCATAGCTAATTACTCATCTCTTTCCATTCCATTTCTCTCTGGGTCTGGGCAGTGACTACTACAGTAGTCCCTCATCTGTTTTTGTGTTTGTCTATATTCACATACGGGCTAGTGAGGTGAACAGTCCCACTGAAATATAATATTTTAACCTCATGTGGATCTAAATGAATTACTAAACACATTTCTACTTCACACCACACTTGTGAAGGGTACATACATACTTGTACATGCGTGAAACAGGACAAATATAAATAAGTACCCCTTATTTGACCTTTGAAATGGTTGACTGACAATTGTATTTTGGAGAACATAGATTTAGTGAAGACATGCAGTGTTCAATAATTGCAATATTCTTGTCTATTGCACAAAGTCAAAAGTTCTGTGTGAAAGTAATTTATTGTCTCCTGGATCAAGCAACGATGTGTATCCCCTCAAGATGGATCTAAATCTGAATCTCCCTTCCAGATTGGGCCACGAGCATTCCACAGCCCATCTCCCAGGCAACAGCGCAATCATCTGGAGCCAATCAGAACCCCTCTAGGCCAGCAGCAGTGAGAGGTAGGATTGGGCCAAATGTGTAAAACCAATGAATAGAATTGTAAGGGTTTAGCTCATTTTAAAAAAAAGCTGTGTTTCCAACAAGAACCTGTTGTTTGAGTGCTTTCGAAGTACTTGTTGGGTATAAATAGCACAATGTCTGAGTCGTATTAAACAAGACATTACTAGTCAACATCCAAGTTTACTGTGTGAGATGTTTTACCTCTGGTTCTGATTGTGCAGAGACTTCAGAGACCGCCAAAGACCTCTCAGCCTGGTTCAACCTGTTCGCCGACTTGGACCCTCTGTCGAACCCAGATGCAGTAGGCAGGAGTGGGCAGGAGCATGAGCTTCACAACGCATAGACCTGCGACCTGATTCACATCCAGGGCAAGCTCCTACGCTATAAGTTAGAATAATGCAAAACAAGGTCATGGTTAATTTGCTGTTAACATCTGTTCTAGGGTCATCTCTTTCTCAACCCCCGACCTACTCCTTACCATTGAGTTAAACAACAATTTTACCCTGGACCAGCTGTTAGAGGCATTTACTGTACAAGTATTCAATGGTATCAATCAATTGAGCTTGAAATCATGAATTCCAAAAGAAAACAAATGTTATTTGTGTCTGTTTTAACATGATTTATCAATGTTTATAAGTTAAGTTGTCAGAGTGGGTAGATGCTTTCAACAACCAAAGGATGTACGATTAGCTTTTTCAGAATTATTGCCTTGTCATTTGGGTATACCTGTAAGCTTTCTGGTGGTGACAATGATGAGGCCTTTACACCAATCTCAACAATAGGAAAATCCGTATACAGTATGAAAGGGTAAAATATGTATCAGTTTTGTCTGATCGATCATACATTTATTGCATGTTTTGTGTATTCCTTATTTAGTTGTGTGGTTGTACTCACGATATGTTACTGTTGACAATAACATATGTAACATTTGATTTGTTTGAGATACTGTCTTTAGGGCCTGGAATATATTCAAGGTGTGTTATAGAGCAGCGCACTAGACAGCTGACAATGCACCTTTTTAAAAGGCATTTTCTCAGACGTTTGTGGAAATCCTATTTATGGTAACCATGTCGGCTCCAGGGTAAAGGACCTTAGTCTGTTCTATAACATGCCTCAGATTGCATCCCAGCCTAGGTGTACATTTATTAACTAGCTGCACTTTCAAGTACACAATCTGTATTCTATTGCTTGGAGAGCAACCTATGGAAGAGTGGGAAATGTGCATAACACATTCTAACCTGCATAAAATACATATGCTGTAATTGGTGACTGGTTTTAAGCTTGTAATCAAAATGATTAGAATTATATTTTAATTGTGGAGTGCTGAAAAGTGTGCATTTTGATTGTCAGTAAAAATTTGCTAAATGAGACTAACTTATTAGAATTAAACTTGCCATTGTTTACATTAAAAGCCTTGTTTATTCCTGTTATCTTATGTATTGTTGCTTTATTTGAATGCTGCAAAGCTATGCTATTGTTCCTCTGTCAGGTTACAACTACCACAAGACTATTTCCTCTTTGGTTTATTAGCTTTGAATAGATAGTGGGATGTGTGCATTCTCTCAACTGACAGAATTTCTATCGCACGATGAATCCCTGAGGCATATGCTGTCACTGTAGGCTTCCTCTGAACCATGAAACTGAACTAATAAGCCAGGTTTTAAGGGGTTCTAGGGCTCGATTAAATCCGTATCGCCGAAGTTCAGCGCTATAGCACCCTTTGAAGTAAAATGTCAGATTGAGACGACATATGCAGCGTTTACCGTGAATGCAGTCTCCGAACGCAGGAACGTTGCCGTTAAATTACATTTGTGCTATAGCTCTGAACTTTGGCAATAAGGACTGAATCTAGCGCCTAGTCTCGCTTGGCCAGCCTTCCAAAATCCTGTCTTGTTGGAAGCCTGGGCTTAATAAGCGGAAGCGGTTCTAATACATCTAAAATAATATGAAGCTAGTGCTTTAAAAAATAGACAAACATCAAGTGTTTTTTTATTGCTTACTTTATTGTAAAAACAAGGTCTACATAAAACATGAAATACACAGGCATGAAATATTAGTGCCGAACATGGCAAGCCTTGCTGAACTTTGAAAATGTTAGTATAATTTCAAACTAGTCATCGAGCAGCGGTCATCTTTACCGACAAAATATACATCTAGGTTTGGGAGGATTGTGTTGCATATGTTTGTGTTCGTTTTGCAAATGGTTGTCTGTTTTTACTTAAAATACTGTGATAATTTTTTTATATTATTGCCAAGGGGTTTTAACGTAATGTACTGAAGATACATAATACAATTAGGGAATGGATTCAATCCGTATCGGGGGAGGTCCACGTTATAGCTCGATTTAAATTTAAAGGCAATAATTCCCACGGTACATCCGCGACAAGGATTGAATGCAGCCCTTGTACAGTTTCATGAAACATTTGACTCCATATTGAACGTCAAATCAAACACTAGGATACTCATAGTTGATTTGCTTTACATTTTATATAGTACTGTGTAATATTATATAGTGATTATCACGCCTGGAATTAAGTGCCTCAATGTTAATTCCGAATATGACAGAATTATTAGTGTTTGTTGATTGCTTATCTATTTCGTATTAAAAAAAGTAACTTTCGTCTTTGGTTTTTTGCTAATTTCTTTTTTTTGTTGATGCTGAAAAAAATGTTTTGGGCTAGATTCTATCAGATGCGCACTGGCCAACACCCGCAGTGGCATTATACCTGAAGTGGACATTGCCATTGGCTTCTTGGAGAAGCATTACGAGATTTCCCATGTAGCCTTGTTTACAAGTTCGAACACTGGAATGTGAGACGTAATCTATACCTCGATTAGGCTGATAGAATTCCTCATTATTTTATTGAATGATTTTCAATTAGAGCGTCATTTCTATATAGCCTACACTTTCTCTTTCTGAACTTCTAACGCCAGAGGGACAGGTGTGGCAATGATCACAGAAGCAGCTGTTCACTGATTTGACAACTTCAACGCAGTAACAACTGACACCGCCAAAACTCAAAGCACCGCTGGTTAACACTTAATCCGATTGAATCTAGGCCTTATTTTGATCAATTTTATTGGTTAAATGTCATAGCTCATATTTAATCAATTTCATCACTAGGGAGGGTGAACAGGCTGTGAAAGACAATACTGCTGATATCTTGGAGCTACAACATAATAACCTCTGGAATGTCTCTTAAGCACTTGACAGATTCCCGTGCACCAAGTTATCATTTCTATCGATGGCAATCCTTTAATATGTCGTGTTGAAAGATTAGAATCAGCACTTGTATAAAGACTATGGAATGTCTTTGGAGTAATGTCATGAATGAACCATAAAAGGCAACGTCAAAGTTCATGCTTGAGTAGTAGTACATTCCAAATGACCTGAGTTCATTGGCTATTCAGGGGACCTGAAACAAGGCTATGTGGGGACACTGTGCTTTGTAGCTGGCTGTTTGGTCACTTTCAGATCGTCTTTCTTCAGATTTTTGTCATGCCTTTACATAAACTGGATTGAAACCTGAAATAAGTGTAAACATTCAGGGAAAGGTGGAGCATTGTATTATAACTGTAGGACATCCCAATAGGGTTTTCAATATAAACAGACATTATATTTGATTTTATATTAAAAAGCTTATCCATGCTGTAATATTGGCTAGCAACACAGAACAGCTAAATAAGCTGGTTAGATAAACATTTTCAAAATTCAATAAAATACATGTTTTTCTCTTGCCCATTGCTCTTAATTCCCTTATTTTTTCTCTCAACTTCTTGAATAGATTTTGATAAAGCTGATTGCTACAGAACACAATATATGAAACAATTGAATCTACCCTTGGAATAGAAAACAAGTCTTTCTGGAAGATATTGCCTGCCACACCTTTCAGAAGAGAAGGCTAGGTTAGTAAGGATATACCCTCCTTGCTGGCTAATGTTGTGTTAAAGAGCTATACTCAGCTAGAGGAATTCTCAGCTAGCCTGGTCCCAGATCTGTTGTGCTGTTTTGCCACCTCCTATGTTCATTGCGACCCTAGGAGTTAGCAAGATAGCTCAAACTGATCTGGGACCAGGCTAATGCTCAGTAGCTGAACTGTACCTGAGAACTAGCTGGTAAGAAGGATGTGTGTAGTGGAGCAGGGATCTGTAGACAGGCCGTCTGGGACAACAGCTGTGCTTGTCGGTTCGTCTGTGTTAGGGCCTGTATCTGGGCTCAGACTGTCTGTGCTGTTACCTGTGCTTGTGTCAATGTCTACGCCTGTGTCTGAGCTACTGACCATGTCTGTGCCTATAGACGAGCTCCAGTTAGTGGAGGCCAGAGTAGTGGAACTACTGGGTGTCATGGCGTCGTCGGGCCATGTGCTGCCTTTTCCATGGAGACCAGGGCTGGACGAGGTTGTGGTGAAGTGGGAGGAGCAGAGGAGTTTGACGGGACAGAAGGCGGAGCCCCTGGGGATGAAGTTCACCTTGTTTTTGTCTGGGCATGAAAAAAGAGGGAAGACTTTGGAGACACCAGACCTGGGGAGGAAAAGTGAGGGAGAATGTCTTCATCTTTTTTCATCACATACCAAAGTGTGTATATGAAACACCTACAGTGAGAGAGTCCTACAGATGTAGGATCTTAATTTGATCGTGCCGTTGCAGGAGAACTAAATGAAGATCCTACATCTGTACAGTGGCACAAGGACATACACTATCAGACCAATTTAAAAAATAAATTAAAACATGTAACACTATGAAGTTGAGAAGCATTCGAATTAGAAACACCCCTCAACGTAGTGAAGAAGACTTACACCATCTCTTCAAACACTTTGACCCTCTCACACCCCTCCGGAGGCTCCCGTTTGAACATGTAGCTGTTGTTGGGTTTGGGAGAGGTGGCAAACTTGGGAAGGGGAGAGCTGCAGCCACTGTCTGAAAACAGAATGAAACATATAAGCAGGTCAGTGTGGTGATCTTATGTTCCTATAAAGGAACGTGTGTTAGAGAGCTGTTGCCTGTAGAATACAATGAGGTGATTGATTCACATAATACGGCACAGTATTAATACAGCGTGAGCCATTTATCATTAAGCAAATCCTGATCACTAGACTCCTGAACAGAGGATGTGAGCGGAGCCTGCCCAATTTGATTGGAACGTGGGGCAAGATTCCCAAATGCTGGCCATCTCGCCCACTCCAATTTCGCTCCAGTAGAGATCCCTTCAGGAGCTCAGGGCATGCCCGCCCCAGCATGCATTTGTAGTCTACTTGTGTGCTGCTAATAGCCACTTGCTTTAGCTACTGTTATGGAGTTCACTAAATATTTTCATAAAGAAACTGATAAAACACACAGGTGCTAAATCAAGGTGACTTACAAAGATAAGGACCAATAGCAAGAGAGGGAGTGTGGTGATATAGTGTCTACAATGATTGTGGAATCTGAAAAGACACTTATCCCAAAAGTATGATGGTGTACTTACTACGTGCACATGCTAAAAGAAAGGAATGAGGTGGGTAAGTGCGTCATTATAGAAAGTATTTATAAACTAAAAATCCGATCTCTTAAATGTTTTGTTCATTTTTGTTCTATTATCTATACAATAGGTCATCATTGATTTTTATCCCAATAGGCCTGGCATATTCCAACTTTCAAGGAACTTTCCGTTTTGATTGGGTTATTTTGCCTAAAAACTTTTAGGCCTACCTATAAAAAGAAATTAAAAAACAACTCTGCATCTCTACCCAGCCTGGCAAGAGTGGCATGAAGTGTTTTTAGCATCCCGAGCAGCTCTGCAAGTGTGGAGAGGATATTCTCCACTGCTGGCTGTCCACAGGCACCATCACATGAGCCTGCTAAAAATGTATTCAAAGGCACTAACAAGTCATTTTTCGTTGAATTTGTATTTAATTCAAAGCCTAAAGGCGCAATTTATAGACTATAATGATTGAATACAACTAAATGTTGTTTAAATGCTGCTCGCTTTATGTCCCTACCAGCTTATTGTGTCGAATTCGCAAATAATTCACAATGTAGGCTATAGGCTTGAAATAATATAGCGTAAATAATTTGTTCCTTCTTAGGCTCCTGGTCTATTTAGAGTGTTTGCTGTTTAACATTCAAATCCTTATTCAATACTTAAAAAACAATTGGTAGGTCCAGTTATTCACAAAAATAGATGGGTGTTGGTTAAATTGTGATTTTGATGAATGAGGTGAATTTGGAGCAGGACTTTTTTTCTCCTGTGAGCGTAGAGCGTTTTTCTTTGCAGAGCAGTAGGAAAGGACATGGAGCATTGGAGTGGTGAGCGGGATTTCCAATCGCTCAACAATGTTCCTGAGACATGCAATGGCTGGAGACTGTTGAATGTGTGCATTGAACTATAGTAATATATCATGCAAGCCAGAAAATACATCTGAATGGAGTACCTTTGTCAAGCTCTTCTGTAGAGCAGGGGCTGCCTTCTGGAGAGTTGAGGGGGTCAGGGGTGAAGGGCCAGGGGCTGGAACTGCCACTAGAGGGGGCCTGGGTGTCCGTGTCACGTGTGTCACTGCCATTGCCGTAGCGATGTGGCTGAAACGGGGCGCGGCGGCCGTCCAACACGTCCAAAGCCTGAGAGGTCAGAGGTGGAGATGGAGGGAAGGATGAAGGGATGCGAGGAGTGCAAGAACCACATCAGGGCACTATATAATTCACAGTTGTTATTGATCATCATACATGAGTCAATTCAATGCATTCACTTTATTTCAGTATTATCACACTGCATGTAAACTCCAGCATGTGTGGACGTATTTGAATGACAAGCAGAAAAGCGAATACCAGTGCAGATGATAATGCATGATACAGTATGAAAATGTTCAGAGCCCTTCTGCTTGTGCTGTAGAGTACAGCTGATTCTACGCAGAAGAAGACTTGCTGCGCTGCAGGTCGTAAATATGTGGGTGTGCGTGCGTGCGTGTGGGCACTCATGCACACGCTTGAGGGAGAGCCATTTCACTAACCTGTCAAGGTTTACTGCCCTACTTCACACACAATTTACAGCTCTACTCAACTCTCAGCAATTTAAATCAGTGCAAGTGAGAATATAGTGTGTGTGTGTGTGTTTCCCACCTGTATTCCCTGCTTCCAGTCCTCTCTGATGAACACATTCTCCAGCTCGTGGTTGATGCCCTCCACGCTGCTAGGCACTCTCGATATGAGGGACTTTGGCACTGGGATGTTCGACAGGGCTTTGGAAACCACCTTATTCTGGAAAACATGGCAAACCAAGGGTGGTGGTAGAAATGTTTTGTAGCTTTTCTATGGTCATTTTAAACAGACATCTCGTCAATTGTATGCTCTCCCCAGTATTTCAGTGTATGATATCGCTATGGAATGTGATTTATGCGAGGGTAAATTTGAAGTTAAATTACATTAAAGTGAGGTCAAAAATAATACAGGCTGTGACTGATCTACCACAGGTGAAAGTCATACCATGCCAAAGTTAGTTTATGTTCTTTTCCCCAGTGCTTTGTTTACAGTTGCTCAGGATCCGTTAATGAATGAACCACAAACCCAGAGAGTACTGGGAACTGGGCATGCCCAGACACGTCTCCTCCTCTTCCTCTGGTCAGAATAGGGACTAGTGAACTACAGCTCTTTAAATCATATATATATATATATATATATATATAAATAAAAGTAGTCTGACCACATTCATATGACAGGAAACATGCCTGAACAATTCTGCACTACAGGAAAGCCACGTTGTTGTTTTGGAAGGACATGTTGCCTGAAGCCGAAATAGCCTGGCACCCAGGCTACCAAAACCCTAGTCTATACATTTACAATCAAGTATTATCCTTAATAAGTACTGCATTTATTTAAGGTTGTACATGGTACAGTGACACTCCCACTGTGAATATAGCATTGGTGCAGACACCAAACTAGTTCCATGCTACCATGACCTGTGATCTTGATGGCAGACCCAGGGAGGCAGCAGTAGGGTGTAACTCACCTGGGGATGGCCTGTCGAGCTGGTGTGTAGTCCCAGCTGCTGATCTCTGTCTTTGCTCTGGCGGCTGACCTGTTTACTGCGCTGGAGCTGCAGCCTGAGTTTAGCAATCTGCTGGAGAAAGACAGGGGGTTTACCTCAGAGAAAATGAATGGTTCTCAATGGACATTCAAGGTAGCCTGGTGGTCACATACTGCATGTGCTGTGTAGCCAACACTTCTATTGTTTCATGCCATACATGGCAGAGATGAGTTGGCTAAAGCACAAATACACTGGACCACCAAGCTATATTTGAGGTATAATTCAGAAAAGGTACAAAGCAATACATAAGGGATAATCAACGAGGAGCAATGCTTTCAATGGAAAATAATGCACGATGTGGAAGTTGTGCCACAATGCACAGCGGAGTGGCACTAAGCCTCCTCGGATTTCCATTGTTTTTTGTTGTTTTCCTCAGAACAGCATTTCTTCAGCATTCAGAGTGATTTGTCCACAGATTCAGAATGAATTCGAAAAAAATCTGTAGAGAGGGCTTTTATGAATATAGCTACGATCAAACATAAGTGAAGTCAAAAGTTTATTATGTTTCTGTACTGGTTATATAATCATAACATAATCAGTTGTAGAACGCAGACTAAGGCGAGGTCTTTTAATGCTGATCTTATAATCCTGGATATACAGTACACAGAAAGAGTATGTCTACTCTATAGGATGCACTTCCCTGCAAGTCATCCATATAGGTTATTATAGTACAGTACCATGTCATCCATATAGGTTATTATAGCACAGTGCCATGTCATCAGAGGTTACAGTACCATGTCATCCATATAGGTTATTATAGCACAGTGCCATGTCATCAGAGGTTACAGTACAATGTCATCCATATAGGTTATTATAGTACAGTACCACGTCATCCATATAGGTTATTATAGTACAGTACCATGTCATCCATATAGGTTATTATAGTACAGTACCATGTCATCCATATAGGTTATTATAGTGCAGTACCATGTCATCCATATAGGTTATTATAGTACAGTACCATGTCATCCATATAGGTTATTATAGTACAGTACCATGTCATCCATATAGGTTATTATAGTACAGTACCATGTCATCATAGAGGTTGTTATAGTACAGTACTAAGCCACCCATAGAGGTTATTATAGTACAGTACCATCTCATCCATACAGGTTATTATAGTACAGTACCATGTCATCCATACAGGTTATTATAGTATAGTACCATGTCATCATACAGGTTATTATAGTACAGTACCATGTCATCATATAGGTTATTATAGTACAGTACCATGTCATCCATACAGGTTATTATAGTACAGTACCATGTCATCCATACAGGTTATTATAGTATAGTACCGTGTCATCATACAGGTTATTATAGTACAGTACCATGTCATCATATAGGTTATTATAGTACAGTACCATGTCATCCATACAAGTTATTATAGTACAGTACCATGTCATCATAGAGGTTATTATAGTACAGTACCATGTCATCATAGAAGTTATTATAGTATAGTACCATGTCATCATACAGGTTATTATAGTACAGTACCATGTCATTCATATAGGTTATTATAGTACAGTACCACATCATCCATATAGGTTATTATAGTACAGTACCATGTCATCCATATAGGTTATTATAGTACAGTACTAAGCCACCCATAGAGGTTATTATAGTACAGTACCATGTCATCCATACAGGTTATTATAGTACAGTACCATGTCATCATAGAGGTTATTATAGTACAGTACCATGTCATCCATACAGGTTATTAGAGTACAGTACCATGTCATCCATACAAGTTATTAGAGTACAGTACCATGTCATCCATACAGGTTATTATAGTACAGTACCATGTCATCATACAGGTTATTATAGTACAGTACCATGTCATTCATATAGGTTATTATAGAACAGTACCATGTCATCCATATAGGTTATTTAACAACACTACCATGTCATCCATAGAGGTTATTTTACAACAGTACCATGTCATCCATACAGGTTATTATAGTACAGTACCATATCATCCATAGAGGTTATTTTACAACAGTACCATGTCATCCATAGAGGTTATTTTACAACAGCACCATGTCACCCATATAGGTTATTATAGTACAGTACCATGTCATCCATATAGGTTATTATAGTACAGTACCATGTCATCCATATAGGTTATTATAGTACAGTACCATGTCATTCATATAGGTTATTATAGAACAGTACCATGTCATCCATATAGGTTATTTTACAACACTACCATGTCATCCATAGAGGTTATTTTACAACAGTACCATGTCATCCATACAGGTTATTATAGTACAGTACCATGTCATCATAGAGGTTGTTATAGTACAGTACTAAGCCACCCATAGAGGTTATTATAGTACAGTACCATCTCATCCATACAGGTTATTATAGTACAGTACCATGTCATCCATACAGGTTATTATAGTATAGTACCATGTCATCATACAGGTTATTATAGTACAGTACCATGTCATCATAGAGGTTATTATAGTACAGTACCATGTCATCCATACAGGTTATTATAGTACAGTACCATGTCATCCATACAGGTTATTATAGTATAGTACCGTGTCATCATACAGGTTATTATAGTACAGTACCATGTCATCATATAGGTTATTATAGTACAGTACCATGTCATCCATACAGGTTATTATAGTACAGTACCATGTCATCATAGAGGTTATTATAGTACAGTACCATGTCATCATAGAAGTTATTATAGTATAGTACCATGTCATCATACAGGTTATTATAGTACAGTACCATGTCATTCATATAGGTTATTATAGTACAGTACCACATCATCCATATAGGTTATTATAGTACAGTACCATGTCATCCATATAGGTTATTATAGTACAGTACTAAGCCACCCATAGAGGTTATTATAGTACAGTACCATGTCATCCATACAGGTTATTATAGTACAGTACCATGTCATCATAGAGGTTATTATAGTACAGTACCATGTCATCCATACAGGTTATTAGAGTGCAGTACCATGTCATCCATACAAGTTATTATCCATAGAGTACAGTACCATGTCATCCATACAGGTTATTATAGTACAACAGCACCATACCATGTCATCATATCCAGGTTATTATAGTACAGTACCATATCATCCATAGAGGTTATTTTACAACAGTACCATGTCATCCATATAGGTTACAACAGTCATCCATAGTTATTTTACATCCATACAGGTTATTATAGTACAGTACCATATCATCCATAGAGGTTATTTTACAACAGTACCATGTCATCCATAGAGGTTATTTTACAACAGCACCATGTCACCCATATAGGTTATTATAGTACAGTACCATGTCATCCATATAGGTTATTATAGTACAGTACCATGTCATCCATATAGGTTATTATAGTACAGTACCATGTCATTCGTGAGCGATACGATATGTATTGCGATTCTATATGTATCATGATTCTATATGTATTACGATTGGATACTGCGATTTTATTGCGATGAAAAAAAATGAACATATTCCAAACATATTGCTCACTATATGTCTGCTGCAGACAGATAAGAGAAAACCATGACAAATTGAGTTTTGGAGGTAATAGTGCTCAAAACATGTTGGCTCACCATTAAAAACAATTAAAAAGATGAAGAACTAGCTATAGGATGATAAATACCAGAGTTTTGGCGCAGGAACACCTGACTAGCGCTAGCTAACGCCATCTTGTATTTTAGATTTTTTAAATCAATACTTCCGAGTCAACGGTATCGATATAAAATCGACAAAAACAATATTGCGATACTCTACTGCCTTGAAACACTTGGAAAACAGCTCCACTGTGTCCCCCCCCTCTAATCAGGGACTTATTTAGACCTGTCACATTAGATGGGTGCAATTCATTATCAGGTAGAACAGAAAAATCCAGACCTTGTAGGGTAAGACTTTAATACCCCTTCTTCCTGTATTGAGTCCCCCATCTCTACTGTATTGTACCACTCACCGTTGGGTGGGAAGATTTGTCCTTTGGCTATACATGACTGGGTCAGCTAAAATATGTATGTAAGACTACATGTCAAATCCAAATGTACCTATTGCTACTTTTATATGCTACAACGGGCGACTTGGATAAACGTGTACTATATGTTGCTATATGTTACCACATGTACATACAGTACAGTAGCATATCATCATAATCATGTCAAGAACAAAAAGAAACATCTCAACATAGTGAGAGAACATTCCATCCATTTAGTGTTTATCGCTCATCTAACAACAAGCCTATCTTATGTAAGTCAGCCCATTTCAAAAGCCTCAAAACCATTGTTTTGCTGTATTGCTCTTGAGCAAAAGCCAGCAGCCTAACACACTTATGTGTTGTTTGCAGGAGGACTAGGCCTTTATGGAGATAGATAAGGCTCATCCTTGTCACTAGAGTATCAACAGGGCCAAGCTGAGAGAGAAATGATATGGTTGTTACACCCTGCAGACAAGTTCGGTGCCTGCTCCCCCTCTCAAAACAACCAGGCACAACGAGATGTGACGGACTAGACTACAGAGGGAAAGGAAGGTTAAATAAAGACTGTGGTCTGGAAGCGCACGAGAACTAATAGCTCAATGTGGTGGTCTCCAACTAGCCACTAACTCAGCCAGGCTACGCGCACGGAAACCGACCTTCAGGAGAATTAATATTTAACTGAACCTCATATCCTGACAAATAAAACACATCTCAAGTAATGGCTGAACCTCAAAGCCCTGACAACAATATTTGATTATGCACATACAGCGCAGATCCAATAATGTCAACAATACAACTCTCGCTGGTTGGTTTGTGACAGACCAGCTATTTTGGTCTAACAAACTCCTCAGAGAGTTATGGTGTTGACATCGGTTACAGTATTGAATTACAAATAATAGGATAGCGCTCCTTACAGTTGTTTTGACTAGGGACATAGGTCATGCAGAGAGTGTGTAGGCTAGGCTATATATGCTAGGAAGGTTGAGTGTGGCACCTACCTCTTTCAGATGGTCTGCACTACCCCAGGAGGCTGACCGCTGGTGTGGGCTTCCCTGCTCCCCTCCTCCCTCCTCTATCCACAGACCAGGAGTCTGAAACACACACACACACATTTAAATATGCATACTCTAAGCAGTGGATAAACAAATAGACCCACATCGATCCCCATCATTTGTATGGAATTCAGGACTGAGAGACAAGACTCCGGAATTCACTGTGATGAACAGACGAGAGAGAGGTGGGTGAAATCAATCATCACCCCTGTGCCTTCGCCAGAGATGCACACATCTGGAATCAATCAAACGAGTCAAAAATGGTCTTTGCGGGATAAAGATGATTGCAGGCACAAAAGAGTAATAATATGTGTGATAGCTACTACTTAAAGTTGTATCCTCACAGTTTTACTGACAATCCACATTAGGACAGATTGCCAAAGGCTACTTTGTGGTTGGTGACTGACAAACTACATACTAACTACTAGCTGATAAGTCTGTGGGAAATGGCTGCTCTTTCTCCACTACAGCAGATAGAGAAAAGTGCTCTAGTGTCTACAAGAATGCAACCTTTACATAAATAATGAAATGGTTAACTTATGTAAAATACATGCAAAAAAGAAACAGGATGTTTCAAAAGCATGTTTGCAACCATGATGCACTTCCCCTCCATTATGCATATCAACAGTGACATTGGTCCTCCAAGGAGTCGTGGTCAGTACAGTAGAGTGAAGCATCTTAAATGTCAGTGTCCTCGTACTGCCTTACGTTTGACCCTTGTCGAAAAACAAAACATCCTCTATAACGCACAACGTTACACAAAAGACCCACTCTATGATATGCAATATGAACTAGTGATGCATTATGGCTACTGGCACATTGCTCTTCAGAAAGGACAACCGGTTTAAACGGGTGCTTGTGCGCCAATAAAGAGGCCACTATGCTGGATGGCAGATGTGCTAGCGTTTAGAGTAACATTTTGAACATGGCTATGGTATTGCTGTGGTGTTTGATACTAGAGCCAAACATTGAGGGCTGCATGAATAGTGAAAGGAAAGTTTCCAATGCTAAGTGCAAACTTTGCAAAAATGTATATTGAGATGTTAAGTAATATTGGTATTATTAACTTGCAGCCTAGTTCTCCAGTACTACTAAACCCTTCAGCAAATAGTTCGAAGGGTACAAGAACATAGCAATGCTTACACCATAGGCTACTTATCTCCATCATCATTGTAATAACAATTTAAATGTTTATTTTTTGTAACAAATGAAGTGTCTGTTCACAGAGCGCCCAGCTTTGTTTCCCTCAAGCCTCTTTTATCGACTTAGTTTTTGCACTTCCCGGCCTGCCTTGTGGGTTTTATCGACTTAGTTTTTGCACTTCCCGGCCTGCCTTGTGGGTTTTATCGACTTAGTTTTTGCACTTCCCGGCCTGCCTTGTGTGTTTTATCGACTTAGTTTTTGCACTTCCCGGCCTGCCTTGTGTGTTTTGTGGGGTTGTTTGCCAGGTGTCGTGCCAGAATGCTCTGGTGAGATAAAGGTAGGGTACTTTACTTTCACATAGTCTACAGCTCATGTTAAATGACTCTCACCCCACTTAAAATCCTATTTGATTTCCCAGCAGGGATACTGAACGTCAATGGATTTACAATGGAATTGAAGTTAGTTTGTTTAGTTTACATGCTGAGGTAAGAGTATAGAATGCCACTGCTATCATTTGGTCTGATTTGAGTTGATGGGGGTATTACGTTCTGGTTCTGTGACCTTGTAGGTCTTCTCATCTACAGATATCTTGCACGTCTAAAACATGAGGAACATTTTTTCGAGGATAAATATCTTTGACTAAACGCTCATTATGGATTCAAGCTTCTTGAAGAACAAGGAAAGAGCAGTAGCGCATAACTGCTGACTTTAAACGACTCATAAGTCAAATATGCCGAGTTGATAGTCATCGATAATAGACTGTCCACATCCTGCCTGTGTAAAACAATTCTAAAAAAGAAGATTAAGACAGTCTTTAGTGCACACACACACACACAGACCAGACTAAATCAATGCATTATGTCTGTCTGTGTGTGCTTGTGGGTATGCCTGTGTGTGTGTGTGTCTGTTTAATCTTCATACAGACATTCTCTGTGTTCTGGAACCACAGGGCCTGGGGCAGACAGATCTATCCCGGAACAGTGATTAGCATATGTATAGCCCTCCGCTCCTCACTCCCACACAAAGGCAGAAGGGCCAGCCACAAGGGCCAGGTGGTAAGCAGTGGGATTCCTCTCCTCGCCCCAACCATCGCCTGAGGGACAGGTGCAAACAACTTCACCTCCACAGACAGCTACATTCCAGCTCTGAAAAGAGCCCGTCTCTAGATTGTGTGCTACAACAAAGACTTTCTGTCCCAGGTTTTTTGCTGTTGCAGTGTTACAGGCGATTTGGGATAATGGGAGAGATCTTGTTAACAGGAAGTAGCTAGTCTGTGACTGTCCTTGGGGAGTTTGTGCTTTTCCTAATCGAAGTGGTTTAAGTGAAGCAGTCCACACCATCATTAGGGGAACGTTGATTCTATATGTAGCTACTTGAACCTGGAGGCCCACTCACCACCTCCAAAGACTAAACAAAGAGCCCCAAGGTGAATGAACGGTTAAAGGGAAGAAGCCATGTAAATGAGGCTGGGCGGCGCTCATTCAGCCACATGAAAGGATTCTATTAGGACGGACAGCGCGCCCATGGTCAATGGCCCTGCCATCATCATACATATTCAATATGGATTCATATAACCACAAAAATTTGCCCATTTTCAAACTGCATGGAACGGTCAATCACTTTGACCAGAATAGTGAGTGCTGATGTGTGGGCTGCTACCCAGGATTTTTTTTTGTTAAAATACACCCAGTAAGTGTTTTTCAAGAGAAACTTGATTTAGAAAACATATGCTTTTAAATAAATGATTATGTGCATCATTAGCTTTTATGGGTCCTTTGGCCTACAGTTACCTGTGTGGCTTTGTCTTTCATGCAGGAAGGGTAGGGTCCGTGGGAGTCCCGAGGCCACTGGCCTGTGAGGTACGGGCCCATAATGGCATCCAGGGAAGATGTCCGACGGATAGCACTGGAGCTACGCACCTGCAGTTTGGACCTCTCTCCTACAGGAGCGAGGGGAGAGCCAGGGTCAGTATAGGAACACCCACACTGTCATACTGAACAATTGGCCCGAAACGTCTTGTTGTTTCCATAAAACGTCTCTATTGCTAACCTTAGACTATTAGTGCACTACAGTGATATATACTAGACCTAACGAATCTGGATGTGTTGAAGCTAGGTATGATGTTATGGGAGCTGCCTTCTCTCAGGCAAAGTAGTTAAACACACACCATCCACATAATAACTCATTAACAACCACACCACAATTAACAGCAATATGGCCTGCATTCACTCAACATTCCTCCTGCAGTAACCCTAACACAGAAATGTGCTGTTTTTCTAAAGCAGGGAGACATGAAGGAGGAAATGGGTGAAATCATAGGCTAGTAAGCAGTATTATGCTTTGTGATTGTTGAAAGTCAATGAGGGCTCCTTGCTTTCCATATCAAAGAGCTTCTGGGGGGATGAAGGAGGTGACCAGGGTACACATTCTTCATTCAATCTGTTCCTTGTCTAAGTGCATATGCAGTGTTCCTTTTCGATACCACTGCACACCTCCTGGGCTCTAGGGCCTAGATGATCAGCCAAGTCTGAGCATATCAACCAAAATATGTTGGCTAAGTAAGTAAACCCAATGACTTAGGGTAAACTATCTGAGTAAAAGGGAGTGGATTTCCATCAATATTGTTGTAGCCAAAGTTCTCCAAACACAGCATGAAAATTTAGCCCGAGTGATTTTCCACTGTCTCTCCACTTTGCTAAATTTAGGCTCTCAAGAGCAAAATAAAGTCAGATCATTTCCTGGCTTTTAGTATGCATACGGTCCCTTTCACAATTTTCTAATCAACCTTTTCAAAGATAGTGCACTTTCTACCAAAGTTGACAGATTTTGAGCTGGGTTCTTGTTTAACAACAAGCTTGTTTTCCAATTTACTCTTACTCTGCAGTTTGGGGACGTGCGACAATGAGGCAGGCCATTTCAGCACAGCTGGCACTTTAACAGGGAGGGGGAGTTTCTTTGTTGAGACTATTGGGAAGGCCTGGTGTGGGGGTGATGTCATAGTGTGAACCTAAAGATCATGTGGTGGAATGTCACCCTTTTCCATTGCCTTCACCCTGACCCGTTGTCCTTGCGACCCTTTCCCCACCACCTAGCTCAGATGAGATGGGTGATGCGAATGAACACGCTGACTGACAAAGGAAGATGTCCACTAGTTAACTTCTCCAATGTTCCAATCACAAAGCTGCATGGCTGACAAGGACACAATGTATTGTCAACTTTAATGTTTTACCTTAATTTGTCAGATGCCTCGAAAGATAAAACCACAAATTCACCACAAATTCCCTTCAGTGTGTTTGCTGCAAATAGCCTGAAATTCTGAGGAAACGGTCAAATAAAAATAGCTCCATATTTCCGTTTGACAATGAAAGACTAACAATACATCTACATATTTCCATTTCCATCCCTGTGCACTTCCCAGTGGTATCCCAATTCCACTTGTTGCAGTGCAATGCACCTCCTACCCCTAGCTAGCAGATGACATCACATGAAACAAACTAGCCTTGTTTCGACTGAGAGGTCACTGCCATCCAACAGCGGGTCTCCATCACGACGTATGTGACTGGACACTGCTCAGGGTTGAAGGTCATCTCATTCTGAGGACCAGGGAATGCAAGGCATGTCATGTCATTTTCCCGAACATTGAGTTAGCAACCCTACAATAACCGCAATGCAGCTCAAAGACAAGGAGGCTGCCATCTTGGGGAAAGGTAAGGCGGACGCCATTATACTCCACTGATGTAGGAGGGCGTCAAGACAGCTGGAGCGTCATGGCTGTCACTGGTTAAACCATGGTGATTCATGATCTGCCCTCGTAAAGTGCAGAAGGTCAATGTAGTAAAAAAAGCTTGTTGCATAGTGAGTACAACATAGTCCTGGATGCAGATTTGGAGTCACACAGCAGGTTCGACGCAGTCTCCAAGCTGTGACAGAAAAAGCTAACTGTATTCAGAGATTTCACCTTCACAAAGGCAAGCAGACATTAACTGGATGCTTTGTGTGTCTTGCATTTTACTGCTGTGAAATAGACCTATTCCAGAAGTTTTTTTGTTGGGGAAGATAAATATAATCAGTCTCAATACCAGCGGAAACATCAATATTTGACAGGAGAGCCTGTCTCAGAAACAGGATTTAGAGTGTTCTAGTCTCCCATCTCCCCCTTCAGTCCACCCTCTATCTCCTTATCACCTGAAAGGAACAACTGCTCGGGCTGAACCAATAGAGACATGAAATGTCACACCACTCACTTCCATTCTCCGTAACATAGGGCTCACAATATGTTCCCGATGTGTACAATTACCGTACAGTTGAAAGGGAGTAGGTCATACACCTGTAACCTGACTGTTTGTCCAACAACAATTCTCACGGTCTACGGCCCCCTTATAAACCGTTAAACATGTTTTGCTGCCAATTATCTCCTCCCTTTTTCTGTCAATAGTCCATAAGCAGCACGAGTGTATAAGAGAGGACACGATAAGCTTCATTATTAGCGATGTGATGTACTGTAGTAGTTGGCCTTAGTATGGGCCTACTTCCTCTTTTGTCTAACTCTGGGGCCATATATTCAATCAAAACATAATATGCTTCCTTAATCAGCACAAGACAAATCATGTGTTTGACTTACCTTAGAAACCCTGGGCCCTATTCCTTTCAAGGTGACTGAGTGTTTTTAGAGTGTTCTAAGTCAGTCTCACTAATCCATCAATATTGTAACAATGAATTAGGCTATAAAATGCATAGCAAAGACTGTATTACAAGAATAGAAAAGGCCTACAATCTCTTGACCATCACCAAGAGCAAGCAAAATGGTGCATTTGTCCTGAATACATCGATATTGTAGCATGTGGTAAGTGGATAATATAACAATAGTTTACCTCTACAAACGGGTGAGTTTGGACCCCGGTCAGGTGAGTGCGAGACCCTATTTTCAGGAGACAGTCTCTGTCTCGTGGCGCCAGTGCAATTTACTCCAAGACTCAGATTCGCGCTTGGGGGAGATGACCCGGGAGATGACCCGCGGCTATTTGTCTGTCCATTGTTGCCTCCAACAGAGAGAGGCAGAGAGCGTGTCGGGCTGCTCTGGCCCCCGCGTATGAGCTGGTAGGGCACGGTAGCACGGATGGGGTGCAAACGGCAGCTGTTGGAAAAACTGGGGGACCCTGCATTGCTACGTCTGACTGTGGACTGTTGTTGAAGCGAGTTGTTGGGAACTGACATTCTGCTGCTTCGTATCACTTTCAGGAAAAAATTCGCCAAGATATCCGCTTCTGGAAAACACAGGATTAACTTCCTTTAATTTTAGCTCGTATGCTGCTCGAGCTCATTTTGCAGCAATCTCGCAGTTATCTTGCATCTTGAAAAGGCGAATTCTACTGCAATAACTTACCTGAAGAACACTAAAACAAGTATTCTTTGGGCATGATTGTCGAGAACTTTAAATATATGTTGTTTGAAAAACTTAATTTGTAGTTAGCTAAACATATCCCCTAATATTTGGCGATTCTCTACCGTCCCCATGTCCACTGTAAATGACAGTTGTATCCGCAAGACTACTGGCTGATAAACCTGGGCGGGCTGCAATCTTTAATTCTGATCATGTGGTTGGACAGCTAAATTATACAGTAACATTACTCATTGGTCCAATGTTGTCTATCGACTGTACTTTCAGCCAATAACGTCATCGATGTATTATAAGGATTGGACCAATTTCTTTCTCAAAACCTTCGTTATAAAAATGTACTTTACAATATTTGTGTAATTACCTGTACAATTAAATACATAATATGTGATGTAATGACATTAATTCATATGGACGAAATGTGGTTGAACAAACCTGATTCTAGGACAGACACGATTTTATGAAATATGATCCTCAGTTTTCAAATCATATTTGCATAGTCCCAGGACTAAACTATATGTATATACGTATATATGTTTTATTTATTTAACCAGGCAATTTTAAGTATACCCCCTATATAATTACTGGATAGTCATTGTGTATTTATTTGCTTTAGACAAATTTAAGTGAGGTAAAACGGTAACGGTTGCATCATACATGATCGAGAACACCAAAGATTTAGGCCTAAAGTTATCATTAAAAGGGCATACTTTTTCACCAAAGATTGAAGCAATTCGTTACTATGATTCCGTTTTCAAAAGGCAAATGCAAAAACTCTTTTGGAGACTTAAGTTCAAGTAACTTTTTATTAAGAACGGTACACGCCTACCAAATGTGCGAACCCCACTCCATTATGGTTCACAAAAGGGTACGCCAGAAAATATCAGATGCTGAGAGACAGTGGTGAAAAAACAGAATACAGTAGCTCGCATGCCCCCTCCCTACTCCATGACTAAGTTAATTAGCCAGCTCGGGTGCAGGCCCCTCACGTTTACAATGGTTCCCCGAGTCGAAGCAGTAGAGTCCATTGGGGGGCGGCAGAGAAAGAAAAACACATCGACAATGCATCTTACACATCGCCGTCCCTGTGGAGTACGTCTGGACACCCATCCCGGATTGATGTGTGTGTGCATATTTTGTGTGCGATTTTGTCCCGGGGAGAGAGAACCGAGGGCCTTCTCGCGCTCCTGCTCTCGCCCTCTTTGAGTCAATGGTGTTCAGTGGTGTTCCAGCAGCTGAAGTTCTTTATGAAGAGAACAATCTGGAGGGTCTTGTCGGAGTGCCGAGCAGCTGCTGTTTTTTTCTCTGCCTCTTTTCACAAGACACAGGCCTGGAGTGGGGAGGTGAATACACAGACAACTTCCCCCCACCCTGCCCCTGCACTGTAAACCCTGACATACAATGTGAGATGAAGTGGCACAGGCCAGGGTAACCAGAAGAGAAAGCTTTGTCAATTTGTTCTCTTTCTGTTTGTTGCCTGGGGTAACTAACTTCCTTATTTCATCACTTTGTCAATGTTTTTCGAGATATCTCAGTCTGATTGTGACCCAGAAAGAAAGCTTGGAAAAATGTAAGTCTTAAAACATAACTACAATATATTGGCACACAATCACATCCTTTACCTGCTGGCTTATTTGAGGCATAGGGGAAATTAAGGCTATATGCTAATGTTAGGAATTAAAGAATCATCCTGATTCAGGTTTGGTTAACAAACTTTTATAATATATCCCTTTAAGGATCTCCTTAATATCATTAGCAAGCATCAAACCACAATCCTTCAAGACATTCATTGATTCATCAGTAACACATCTAGCCTCTTTTACCATATGATTATGAAAAGAAGTGAAGTTTTTATTCAACCCAAGCTATCACCCAGTGTTAACACTATTCAAGCGGCCTGTCCAGAACAGTACCCAGCAACCTGGCTTAGTCTGGGATATGTCGGATGGTGGGTGCCGTAGTGAAGTCAGCGTGCACAGGCAGGCTTTAGGCTGGTGCTTAGGCTATGAACCCTACCAGAAGCCCCTCTAGTGGCTGTCTGAAGGCACCAGGTTTCCTGTGGTGTCCAGCTGCATGCACTTACAGGTGCAGGTCGACACTGGACACTCTGTATGGTCCCTATGGGGAACAGAGAGGACAACCAAAGGTCAATCAATAAACAACCATTAAAATGCACAAACCACCGAAAATGTGACTTCTCACAATGCTACCAAATCTAATCAAATGTTATTTGTCACATGCCCCGGTGTAGACCTTTACCATCAAATGCTTAGTTACAAGCCCTTAACCAAATCAAAGTTTATTTGTCACATGCGCCGAATACAACAGGTGTAAACCTTACAGTGAAATGCTTACTTACAGGCTCTAACCAATGGTGCGGGAAAAAAAGGTGTGTGTGTAGGTAAGTAAAGAAATAAAACAGTAAAAATACATTTGAAAAAAAGAGTAGCAAGGCTATATACAGACACCTGTTAGTCAGGCTTATTGAGGTAGTATGTACATGTAGGTATCGTTAAAGTGACTATGCATATATGATGAACAGAGAGTAGCAGAAGCGTAAAAAGAGGGGTTGGCGGGTGGTGGGACAATGCAGATAGCCCAGTTAGTCAATGTGCGGGAGCACTGGTTGGTCAGGCCATTTAGGTAGCATGTACATGAATGTATAGTTAAAGTGACTATGCATATAAGATAAACAGAAAGTAGCACCAGTGTAAATTAAGGGTTGGGGGGGGTTGGGGGCACACAATGCAAATAGTCCACGTAATCATTTGGTTACCTGTTCAGGAGTCTTATGGCTTGGGGGTAAAAACTGTTGAGAAGCCTTTTTGTCCTAGACATGGCACTCCGGTACCGCTTGCCATGCGGTAGTAGAGAGAACAGTCTATGACTGGGGTTCCTGGGGGTCTTTGACAATTTTTAGGGCCTTCCTCTGACACCGGCTGGTGTAGAGGTCCTGGATGGCAGGCAGCTTTGCCCCAGTGATGTACTGGGCCGTACACACTACCCTCTGAAGTGCCTTGCGGTCAGAGGCCGAGCAATTGCCGTAACAGGCAGTGATGCAACCGGTCAGGATGCTCTCGATGTTGCAGCTGTAGAACCTTTTGAGGATCTCAGGACCCATGCCAAGTCCTTTTAGTTTCCTGAGGGGGAATAGGCTTTGTCGTGCCCTCTTCACGACTGTCTTGCTGTGTTTGGACCAATCTAGTTTGTTGTTGATGTGGACACCATGGAATTAGAAGCGCTCAACCTGCCCCACTACAGCCCCGTCGATGAGAATGGGGACGTGCTCTGTGCTCCTTTTCCTGTAGTCCACAATCATCTCCTTAGTCTTGGTTACGTTGAGGGATAGGTTGTTATTCTGGCACCACCTGGCCAGGTCTCTGACCTCCTCCCTATAGGCTGTCTCGTCGTTGTCGCTGAGCAGGCCTACTACTGTTGTGTCGTCAGCAAACTTAATGATGGTGTTGGGAGTCGTGCCTGGCCATGCAGTCGTGGGTGAACAGGGAGTACAGGAGAGGACTGAGCACACACCCCTGGGGAGCTCCAATGTTAGTCAGGTTAGTCGAGGTCATTTGTATATGTAGACAGGGGTAAAGTAACTATGCATAGATAATAAACAGCGAGTAGCAGCAGTGTAAAAACAAAGGTTGGGTAAATGTAAATAGTCCAGGTGGCCATTTGATTAATTGTTCAGCAGTCTGATGGCTTGGGAGTAGAAGCTGTTAAGGAGCCTTTTGGACCGAGACTTAGCGCTCCGGTACCGCTTGCCGTGCGGTAGCAGAGAGAATATGTACTGGGCCGTACGCACTACCCTCTGTAGCGCCTTAGTCAGATGCCGAGCAGTTCCCATACCAAGCAGTGTTGCAACTGGTCAGGATGCTCTCGATGGTGCAGCTGTAAAACTTTTTGATGATCTGGGGACCCATGCCAAATCTTTTCAGTCTCCTGGGGGGGAAAAGGTATTGTCATACCCTCTTCAGAACTGTCTTGGTGTGTTTGGACCATGATAGTTTGTTGGTGATGTGGACACCAAGGAACTTGAACCTCACGACCCACTCCACTACAGCCCTGTCGATGTTAATAGGGGCCTGTTAGGTCCGCCTTTTCCTGTAGTCCACGATCAGCTCCTTTGTCTTTCTCACACTGAGGAGAGGTCAAGGCACCACACTGCCAGGATATCGTACAAGACCTACGATGCATTCTGTTGACAAAACTACTCTGATACAGAAAATGTTATCTGAACGTTCCAGTAATGTTCTTACCTAAACCAGCTGAGTATGTGACCTGCATGGCCGCCATGGCGGCAGTTGTGGCACCAGGTGAACCAGTTGTTGAACTGGGCCAGTTTGTTCTCCCTGGTCAGATCCACCTTCTCGTCTGACTTCCCCGTGCCTGGAAAAAACAACAGCGGTATGACTACACACATCTAATCTAAAGAGATTATTTTCTGTAATGAAAAGAGCTATACAGGTTAACTAAATTACTATTAATAATCTGGTTGATGTTTTATAAGCCAACTAAAGTACAGATCAATATCTACAATCATTATCACATTAATGATCTGCTTTATTTCTTTTCTGTGTGATTTGTATTAGTTAGTGATACAACAACATTGTATCACTAGCTAATATACTGCATGTATGCATTTCTCTCGCTCAATTACCCTGAAGTGTGTGTATGCACTTGCATTCCTATTTGCATAATAGGGTGTGTAATGAGGAAGTTAGACTGGCTGCAGAACTGTGACAGTAGGGTAAAGTTGAACTTTGACACTGATCCATGACCAGTTTTTCATTCTCTCCTCATATTGTTTATGGTTAGGATTAGGGGAAGGTAAACAGATCCTAGATCTGTGGCTACAGGCAACTTCCACCCAGAGCCTATCTGTGGAGTATACCATGTCCAGTACCTGGGCAGTTGGACACAGGCGTGCCCATGTTCATGAGGCAGAGCGCACAACGGGGGAGGGGCTTCCTGCAGCCGGGGCAGCTGGTGACCTTTGACTTGGTGGGCGAGCCGCTGACCCCGTACTGGCTGAAGCCGCGGCCCTGGTGGGGCATGGACGAGCAGCTGTACGATATGGACTTCCCACAGAAGTTACAACTCACAAACACCTGCAGCAGGCAACAACACAAAGGTCAAGTGTGATAAGGACAGGCAGGTTAAATTAGAGCTAGCAGAAGCCAACATGAATAGGTTATAGCATCGATATCATTGTTAAACTTATGAAGCTAGAGATGAATGTACTCGTCCAATACAGTGCATCATTATCTAGCTGACCAATAACAAATAAACAACTAGCATCACTTATTAATCAGGATAATCATATTAATTATTGTGTTTTAAGTTTATGTAAAACCTGCAAGCAAGTTAGTCACTCAGTCACATCCTCCATGTGAAGATTTATGAACAGATAAACCAAAAGACAGAGACATTAAATAACTATGAACAACAGTCCATCTCTTAGTGCAGTGTTCCCTTTCCCTTGCCTGTGCCAGTGGTTTGGAGCTGGGGTCCAGCTTGCTCCTGTGGATGTCAAACTCAGCCCGTTTGTGCCAGAACCTCCATGCGTCCAGCAGGTTACGGTAGTTTTCGATCCAGCACTGGACACGCGGGTCCTTCACCACCTCCCCTGGGGAACCCTGGGAGGGAAGGACACTAGGCCATGAATCTCCCCTTATGACAAAGGTATTTGAGTTTGAAACAGAATGGAAGTGGGCTCCTGTTACTGTGTCAGTCTCACATCATCAGCATAGCTTCTATGATATTTGTATTGTCACTTTTACAGTTGTTTTTTGTTTTATCATTAAGCATTTGAACTCCAGCAAATCTTAAAGATTCAACAAATCTATAAGCCTGAATGTGGGGAAAAACCTTGGATAAAAGATCCAACAATCGATCTTGAGCAAAACTTATCTAATTCTAGCCAACATGGGACAGGTGATCGTAGTATGAACCACAAGGTCGATGTGATGTCGAGCTGTGCAAGACTATTCAGCCCCTGCTCTGACCATACCTTGAGCATGCAGAAGCTGGCGGTCTGGACGTCTCCGGTCCGGTCCACGTAGCTCTCCATCAGGTCCACTCCGTCTTTGGTCAGCCCCGTCAGCAGGATCCCCTCCAGGTTCCCCACCTCCTTCATCTCTCTGGTCAACTTCTCCATGTAGCGAGGCAGCTACATAACACACAGAGAAAATGAAACAGTCCTTTCAATAGATAGAAACGGGGTAATCAGTGAATCTATTTGGTGTATGTTGTCGTGCGTTTGCTGGAGGAGGTCTTACCTGTGCGTCGTTTAGGAACATGCATGCGAAGGCCACTCGGTCCGTTACAGCCACACTACTCTCATACTAAGGAGGGAAACACAACAGGGATTCAATGACTAAGTTGTACTTTTTTTTTTAAACGTTGGAATCTTCAAACTACTATGTCAAACACTGCCCTCTTCATGCTGCTGCTGATATTTAGGATTCATTTGTAGTTTCCCTGAAAACTCACTGAGGCCCCCTCGTGGTCCCTAGCCCCGTTTGACAATTCAGGTACTATAGCCCTTTGTACTTCAGCCTAACATGATAATGAATGTTATAAAGGGTTGGATAATGCATATAAAAATCTGGCAACCCAGTTTATATCAATGGTTTACCCCCTTCCCTGCGTACCAGTACTCCGTCGTATGTGCCAGGCTCACTGGTGAGGAAGGCAAACATGACACACAGGTAGGGGTTCTTGAGTTGCAGCCTTAGAGAGCTGCACATCTCCCTCCACAGGGAACTCTTCTCGTCTGTGTAACCTGACAACGCCATAGCAACCACGTTTAGGTTCAGGTCCCCTGCAAGGAAGGAAGGGTGGGGAAGATTGGTTTATTTTGCTTGGATAGCTTGGTTTATTATCTTGGTTCTTTATCTTCCACTGTACACTATAGCCAAATCCGAATCTAATATTGGTGGGTATACTTTGACTGTATACTGCTTTTGTTTGTTTACAGTGGTGAAATCCTAGCAGTATGTTATAGTACTTTTGCTGTGATGGAAGTGACACCTCAGGCAGCAAGAGCACATGAGGGCAATGCATGTACTGTTAACACGCAATATCTAATTAATCTCCCTGTCAGTCTGTGACCAGGCAGTAATTAGTAGCATACTTTATGCTGTGTACAGTACATAAAGTGTATATTGCAAACAAGTTCTTGAGCCCTTACAAAGAATCTTCAAAAATGCATTACATAGCCCTGTCCCAGATGACTCCACGCCAATACCTCTCTCAGCGGAGGCTCCCTTGTTGAGGATCTGGATGGCCCTACGGATGTCCAGGTTGAAGAGGGCCACGGCGGCCGCACGCTCCCACTCCCCCTCCCCCTCCAGGGAGCGCAGGAAGGGCTCCACGTTGATGTCAGGGCCTCGGTTGATCCAGCCACACAGACGCAGGGCAAGGCTGCGCTCCTCGCTGTGGAACCTGGGGACGTCCGTCTGGCGGTCTGAGCCGCTCCAGCACCGTCGGTTCTCTGTAGTGCCTGGTGGAGTAGAGACAAACAGATATACAAATGTTACTTCAGGGGCTTTTTTGCTCCAATTTGAAGAAAAATCTAGGGAAAACACTGAAAAAGAGTTGTATAACTTACAGTACAGTACCTATGTAGAGTGTTACATAATACTGTCAAGGGTTCAGCCTGTATATTTAGCCTAGATATAAACCTAAAGATGATCTAGATCTTTAGGTTGCTTACCTGAGCTGGACTTGACTATGTTCTTGATGCCTGAATAGACCAGGGCCTGTTTGTTCCCCTGCTGTTTCTGCTCCATGTCTTCAGTGTACTGCTTCATGAGTGATACTTACATAGGAAACGGAACGCTGAGACATCATAAGAACCACAGTGCAAACAGTGACATACAATATAGCAACTTAGTCTATGTACATTGTATCCAGCATGTCAGGTGTAAGAACAAAGACAAATGATAATTCAAAGAATCACTACAGTGCAAGCAGAACGCCAGGCATGTTTCTCACACAAGGACAGTGTCTACTTAAAAATAAACAGAACAACAAATTTAATAAACAGCACATGAATCATCACACAAACCTAGATATGTTTAGAAATTAGTAAGCACCAGTAATGTAATAAACCAGGGGTATTCAACGCTTACCCTACAAGGTCCGGAGCCTGATGGTTTTCTGTTCTACCTGATAATTAATTGTACCCACCTGGTGTCCCAGGTCTAAATCAGTCCTTGATTAGCGGGGAACAATGAAAAAAGACAGTGGAGCTGGCTTCGAGGTCCAGTTAAGATTGAGTGTAATTAAGCAATAAGGCCGGAGGTGTGGTATATGGACAATATACCACGGCTAACGGTTGTTCTTACGCACGACGCAACGTCTGGACACAGCCCTTAGCCGTGGTATATTGGCCATATTCCACAAACACCAGATGAGCCTTATTGCTATTATAAACTGGTTACCAATGTAATTAGAGCAGTAAAACAAAATGTCATACACGTGGTATACGGTCTGATATACAATGGACCTTCAGCCAATCAGGGCTGAAACCACCCAGTTTATAATAAAGGATATAGAACAGAGTGTACCACAGGGACTTGAGCTGGGGGTCATCCCCTCCGGCCAGCAAATGGTTCTTCCACACCTGGACCGTATCATGACCGTACCTGGACTGGGCCCTCTGCCTCATCTTAGTGGCTATGTCCTTCTCCACAGTACCCTCCCCTCCCACGCCCCCCTCCTCAGCACACTCATAGAGGTGTCTGCCGCAGGCCCACATGAGCGAAGTGGTGGAGCTCCAGGCTAAAGAGATACGTTCGAACACAGTGAAGTCGGTCATGGTGCGATTGGCTGCCGAAACCACCACCATGCGGTTCTGAGAAGTGGGGTGCCAGGCGAAGCTGCCAATGAGGCTGTTGCTGGGCTGCACGCTGCGCTCAATGATTGTGGGCTCTGTCTCGTCGCCGATGGGCGTGGGCGTGTGCTGCATGTCGTAAAGGCGGATGATGTTGCTGTCGCGTGTCAGCGTGGCCAACAGGCCCATACGTGTGGGGCACCAGGCCACCTGGGAATGAAAGGAACGTGTGTTGTACATCCTTACATCCAAAACATGTAGGCTACAGCACAATTATGCATTACGCTATCACACAAAAAGTATACTCCTGATATGTGCAAGTCGATTGTACACTGCGGACAACAGAATTTCACAACAGACCAAAAAAAGCATACCAGTAAGTTACCTTGGTGAGCGGCTTGGGCTGCTCGGTAAGCGTGAGCACTGGCTTCTCAAACTTGCGGAGGTCCCAGATGGCCACCTGGCCCTCAAAGAAGGAGGCCACACGGTCTGAGAAGTGGGGGTCCACTGTCACACCCTGGATGGCCTTGGTGTTGACAAGGTTTTCTGGCTGGTGTTGCGCAGGTCGAATATGGCCAGGTTGCGGTGCATGCCAGCCAAGAGCAGCTTCTGGTCACGGGGCAGCCAGCAGAGGGACAGGCAAGCATCGTTCTGGCCTAGCTCATACAGGGTTTTGGTCACCACTAGGCCAGAGTCTGCGTCTCCTGACGAGAGACGGATCTTTTCGGTGGCTACACTAGCCTCTGGGGAGAACTTACTGCTAATGTCCCATATGAGCACTGAGAAGTCTGCTCTGTGCTTGTCCAGCCCGGCGGCTAGCCAGTTGCTGTCTACAGGGTTCCAGGCAAGGGTGTTGCATTGACGTGCGTGCTTGGGCACAAACTCTTTCCCCATTAGCTCCTTGCACTTGGAGTTGTGGCTCTGGCCTAGGCTAGTGAGGACGACCCTACCGTTAGCCTGTCCAACTGCTAGCAGACATTCAGGCTCGTGCTTTGGGTACCAGGCCACACATTTCATGTAGGGGTGTCAGAGTTGATCGCTAATAGGGTAGCAGCGGTCTCCTCAGAAAGGGGGAGAGCTCCGGCTTTGGTCTCGCCGCTCCCCACAGGTCCGATGCGGTACAGTCCAAGCTCTGAGTCACAGATGACATAGCGGTCGGCGTGGTGGGGAGACCACAGAATGTCTGGCTTTGAGCCACTCATTGTTCAAAGGAAGCGCTTCTTGCTTTTTACAACTGGGTATACTGGGGGAAAACAGCATTTACAGTACAGCTGAAAGTTACCAACTGACATCTAGCAAGTAGTCTAGTAGTGAGCAAACTAATGTGTTTAGCCTACTTTATATAAACGAATATGTTGAACCTACTTTCTATAAACTTAGCTGAAGTTATTGTACAAATGTTGTCACAATGTAGTTAGCTACCATTATGTGCAGCACGGGAGCAACATATTAGGTCGCTAACTGCTGGCTAGTGACATGTGACAAGTGGCACTGCTAACAGACGATTTAGTTAGCAATCCCAAGGCGTAAAATAACGATAGGCATAAATTGCATTAAAATGGCAAGATGTTAATGCAACATTGTATCTAGCGAAATAGTTAATTAAACAAAATGTGGATATAGGATACTTTGTAGCAGATTTGTTAGCAAAAACATGTGAACGTCTGCTATCTTAGCGAGCTACAGTAGTTAGCTAACGTTCTGTCTAGCTGCAGTGCTAGCTAGCTACAATTGTTTTGACATCACAAGATTAGCTTTCTGAAGTACCAGTATCAACAGATCAACCGCAAATAAACATTCTAAAATTGTGTTTCTAATAATAAAGATAACAAATTATTGAAAGAAACTTACAAATTGCTAGACATGTCAACATGGACAAAACTGGGTGCCCACTAGTTACCACAGCCACAAAGTCAAAGTTGCCTATATCGTAAAATTTCATGAAAACAAACATTAGCTTTTTGGTCTTAATTTAAGGTTAGGCATAAAGGTAGCAGTGTGGTTAGGTTTAAAATCCCAGTTTAAGAAGATACATTGTAGAAATAGGCGAGCTTTATGATTTTGTGGCTGCGGTAACTAGACGACCACAAACCAAAACCGTGCTTGTTTTCATGTTACACCAAAATATTTCCCCGGAAAAAAACATGGCTATTCGATTGGTCCGGTTACGCACAAACCCGTTAGAATTTTGGGGAACACGGCACTGTCAATTCCTAAAGGTGGCGCTACAAAGAAAGATGTATGATATTGGAATACGACTACATTTGTATTATATTGTAATAGTAGATATGCATGTTTAATAGGCTTTTACATCTGTTAGATGATCAAGGGTTTTCAAACTGGAGTCCCCAGACCCCCGGGGGTCCGCGGAAAAGTTGGAGAAAGAGAAACAAATTGACCCCTCTTATTTTTCACTAAATTATACGTTTGTTTTATCGAACATGCAGAACACAAGTTGGGACATAAGTTAGCCCAAGTTTACCATAGTACTGGCAGGTTGGTCTTATCCTACTGTAAATCAAATTAAGTATCATTACACGTGGGCGTTAAATGATTCTTGAACATGCGGGGGAGCTTGTGTTCTGTCTCTATCTATTGAAAAAAAAACATAATGCCTGTTTTTCAAGTTAGCGTGTAAGTGGAGAAGAGGAAAATCGTCATAACATGTATCAGTTGGGACTTTTATGTACAACATCCATATAATCACCATGCAGAAAGGTTACAAACAGTTCTAAATAGCAAATAACGGGATTCAAACGTAGCCTGTGGGGAAAGAGAAATGTTTAAAGAAACCACAACGTGTTTTAACTTTTTATCCTCAGCTTTTTACACCTCTATAATGCTTAATGAAGCATAATACGTTATAAGGAATGCATGACAGTCATGTGTACTGCCCAGAGCGATAATATTACGCGCGCTAGTAAATCAAATTGTATTGGTCACATACACGTCCTATGGGTGACTACAATTTATTCAGTATCTGTGAGTTTGTAAAACTGAAATTTCATAAAGATACGTGAAGAGAATACATAGTGACATGTATGTAGCTCACAATAATCTACACATTCTTGCAGAGGAACCGAGCGCTGTCCATCCCTATGCGACATCGCACTTCACGTCGTGCACTAGTCCTAACTGGTGATCAGGACGAGATGCTGCTTCCTAAACCACTCCAGATGATTATACCTAAACCGGCGGCTGTATTTAAATGATAACTAAGGTAAGATGATAAAAATCCACATTTTCAAATCAAATGACAACTTTTTGAGTAGTTGGCCAATTATTTTGTCTTGTGGAATGTAAAAGATGAAAAATAGATTACACTGACTTTGTTTTCTAGGCACAACAAATTAGCATAAATTATGTGGCATGTTGTTTTAGTTGAATATTTCGTTTTTTAGTGCCCTGTATAAATATTTGACAACATTACAGGAATTCATAAAGTACAGCTTCAGCCCATAGTTGATACAGTGACTCTGCAGATGGCCACATTGATTCTGTGCACCAACAATTGGGGTGAGAATCAACAATGATCGTGATTGAGGAGATCGCATCCACACCTGCCATATAGAATGATGTCACACTTGAATACGACTTTTTTTTCCTTTATGCATAGGGTGTAAATGTTGAGAAAGAACAACATGGGGAAAGGAGTGGCTCTGTTCCTTCTACTGTTGGCACTTCTTCACGAGGCTATAGGTCAGAGAAGAAGAAAAGGAAAATACAGTGTCCTCAGAGATGGAGGAAATGGTAAATTAAGTCCACATGTTAGTGAGGATGGTCAGTCACTGTGGCTTATCCATTATTATTGTTTATCTATATGGCTACATTACATGTTAAAGGGGGACTGAACTTCCTGATTTAGCCTCGGTTTCAATTCTCATTAGGATATGCGACTGAAATAACAGTTAAGCTTCGTTCCGTGACATACCGTGTTTTTCCAAATTATCTCGCAAATCTTAGTTTTGGACTGACTTTATGTCGAAAATTATCCTATTTACACTTGAATACATGTTTCTCATATCGATGCCACACAGGCCGTTTTCAAAAGGAAAAGTTGCTTATTAAGTTCAGTTGCTCTTTAAGGTGTTTCTGTCTTTTGTAAAAAAAAAAATTAAAAAAAGGGTTCACAATCTGCTGGAGAAGTCAAATAACTTTCTCAGCCAACAGGAACATTGTAATTTATTGATGTCTAAGTCATTGTAACCGTGATTTATTCTAAGTAGATGTACAGTGCATGCGGAAAGTTTTCAGACCCTTTAACTTTTTCCAAATGTTGTTTGTTACAGCATTATTCTAAAAAAAATGTTATTTTTTCCCCTAATCAATCTACACACAATACCCAATAATGATAAAGCAAAAACAGGTTTTTAGATTTTTTTGCAAATGTATATATTTTTTTTAACGGAAATATTACATTTACATAATTATTCAGACCCTTTACTCAGTACTATGTTGAAGCACCTTTGGCAACGATTACAGCCTTGAGTCTTCTTGGGTCTGACCCTACAAGCTTGGCACACCTGTATTTCGGGAGTTTCTCCCATTCTTCTCTGCAGATCCTCTTTAAGCTCTGTCAGGTTGGATGTGGAGCATTGCTGCACAGCTATTTTCAGGTTTCTCCAGATATGTTCAATCGGGTTCAAGTCCGGGCTCTGGCAGGGCCACTCAAGGACTTTCAGAGACTTGTCCCGAAGCCACTCCTGCATTGTTTTGGCTGTGTGCTTATGGTCGTTGTCCTGTTGGAAGGTGAACCTTCGCCCCAGTCAGGTCCTGAGCGATCTGGAGCAGGTTTTCATCAAGGATCTCTCTGTACTTCGCTCTGTTCATCTTTCCCTCGATCCGGAGTAGTCTTTCAGTCCCTGCCGCTGAAAAACATCCCCACAGCATGATGCTACCACCACTATGCTTCACTGTAGGGATGGTGCCAGGTTTCCTCCAGACGTGACGCTTAGCATTCAGGCCAAAAGGTTCAACCTTGGTTTCATTAAACCAGATAATCTTGCTTCTCATGGTCTGAGTCTTTAGGTGCCTTTTGACAAACTCCAAGTGGCATGTCATGTGCCTTTTACTGAGGAGTGGCTTCCATTTGGCCACTCTACCATAAAGGTCTGATTGGTGGAATGCTGCAGAGATGGTTGTCCTTCTGGGAGGTTCTCCCATCTCCACAGATGAACTCTGGAGCTCTGTCAGAGTGACCATCGGGTTCTTGGTCACCTCCCTGACCAAGGCCCTTCTCCCCCGATTGCTCAGTTTGACTGGGCGCCAACTCTAGGAAGAGTCTTGGTGGTTCCAAACTTGTTCCATTTAAGAGTCATGGTGGCCACTGTGTTCTTGGGGACCTTCAATGCTGCAGAAATGTTTAGGTACCCTTCCCCAGATCTGTGCCTCGACACAATCCTGTCTCGGAGCGCTATGGACAATTCCTTCGACCTCATAGCTTGGTTTTTGCTCTGACATGCACTGTCAACTGTGGGACCTTAAATAGACAGGTGTGTGCCTATCCAAATCAAGTCCAATCATTTGAATTTACTACAGGTGGACTCCAATCAACTTGAAGAAACATCTCAAGGATGATCAATGGTAACAGGATGCACCTGAGCTCAATTTCGATTCTCATAGCAAAGGGCCTGAATACCTATGTAAATAAGGTTTTTCTGTTTTTGCTTTGTCATTATGGGGTATTTTGTGTAGATTGATGAAAACATATCTTTTTAAAATCCATTTTATATTAAGGCTGTGACGTAACAAAAACGCAAAAAAAGTTCAAGGGGTCTGAATTCTTTCCGAATGCACTGAACAAAAATATAAACACAACATACAACAATTTCAAAGATAAGGAAATCAGTCAATTGAAAAAACATTATTAGGCCCTAACCTATGGATTGCACATGACTGGGAATACAGATATGCATCTGTTGGTCACATATACCTAAAAAAAATGTTTTAAAAAAAAGTAGGGGGCGTGGATCGGAAAACCAGTCAGTATCTGGTGTGACCACCATTTGCCTCATGCAGCTCGAAACATTTATTTCACATAGAGCTGATCAGGATGTTGATTGTGGCCTGTGGAATGTTGTCTCTTCAATGTCTGTACGAAGTTGTTGGATATTGGTGGGAACTGGAACACGCTATTGTACATGTCAATCCAGAGCATCCCAAACATGCTCAATGGGTGACATGTCTGGTGAGTATGCAGGCCATGGAAGAACTGGGACATTTTCACCTTCCAGGAATTGTGTACAGATCCTTGCAACATAGGGCCATGTATTATCATGCTGAAATATGAGGTGATGGCGGCGGATGAATAGCACGACAATGGTCCTCAGGATCTCGTCACGGTGTCTCTGTGCATTCAAATTGCCATCAATAAAATTATTTGTGTTCATTGTCCGTAGCTTATGCCTGCCCATACCATAACCCCATCATCACCCATGGGGCACTCTGTTTACAATGTTGACATCAGCAAACAGCTTGCCCACACAACGCCATACACGTTGTCTGCGGTTGTGAGGCTGCCAAAAAAATGAATGTACTGCCAAATTTCTAAAACTATGTTGGAGGTGGCTGATCGTATCATGAGGTGAGATAAAATATCCCAGACATGTTCCATATGCACAAAAGGCTTATTTCTTTCAAAGCTTGTGCACAAATTTGTTTACATCCCTTTTAGTAAGAATTTCTCCTTTGCCAAGAAAATCCCTCCACCTGACAGGTGTGGCATATCAAGAAGCTGATTAAACAGCATGATTATTACACAGGTGCACCTTGTGCTGCAATAAAGCCTTTTGTACGGAAACACTAATTCTAATTGGCTGGGCCTGGCTCCCAAGTGGGTGGGCCTATGCCCCCCCCAGGCCCACCCATGACTGCGCCCCTGCCCAGTCATGTGAAATCAGTGGTGAAAAAGTACCCAATTGTCATACTTGTAAAAGTATAGATACCTTACAGAAAAGTTACTATACTAAAGGATAGAAAGTTACTCAAGTAGAAGTAAAAGTCACCCAGTAAAATACTACTTGAGTTCTAAATATTCTTAAGTATCAAAAGTAAATGTAATTGCTAATATATACTTAAGTATCAAAAGTAAAAGTATAAATCATTTCAAATTCCTTCTATTACGCAAAGCAGGCAGCTTTTTTTTTCTTGTTTTAAAAATGTATTGATAGCCAGGGGCACACTCCAAGACTCAGACATTATTTACAAAAGATGCATTTGTATTTAGTGAGTCCGCCAGATCAGAGGCAGAAGGGATGACCATGTGTTTTCTTGATAAGTGCGTGAATTGGACAATTTCACCCGTCCTGCTAAGCATTCAAAATGTAATACTTTTGGGTGTCAGAGAAAATGTATGGAGTAAAAAGTACATTATTTTCTTTAGGAATGTAGTTAAGTAAAAGTAGTCAAAAATATAAATAGTAAAGTACAGATACCCCAAAAAACTACTTAAGTAGTACTTTAAAGTATTTTTACTTAAGTACTTTACATCACTGTGTGAAATCCATAGATTAGGGCCTAATTTATTCATTTTAATTGACTGATTTCCTTATGAACTGTAACTCAGCAAAAATATTTGAAATTGTTGCATGTTGCGTTTATATTTTTGTTCAGTATAGATGCTCATTTGCGTTTGACATTGGCCTGAAGTTTATCCAATCGATCTCCATGTGAAACACATGTATGTATCCCTCTCCCAGACATGACAACATGTTCCATGGAGGTGGCCTTCATTCTGGACAGTTCGGAGAGTGCCAAGACCTTCCTGTTCGAGAAGCAGAAGTCCTTTGTTCTGCATTTCAGCACTCGTCTCACCATGCTCCAGGTGTCTGGATGGACCCTGAAGCTGCGGATGGCTGCTCTGCAGTACAGCAGCTCCGTGTCTATAGAGCACAGCTTCACTGCCTGGCAGGACCTGGATGTGTTCCACAGCAGAGTCAGCTCCATGGCCTACATAGGCCATGGCACCTACTCCACCTATGCCATCACCAACGCCACGCAGCTCTTTACCCAGGAGACCAAGGAGGACAGTGTCAGGGTGGAGGTGCTCATGACCGACGGTGCCGATCATCCGAGGAACCCTGATGTGATCGGAGCAGCGGCAGATGCTAAGGCTAGTGGCGTGAAGCTCTTTGCTGTAGGGTTGTCGGACCTGGCCCGCCAGAGCCAGAACAGTGCCAAACTCCGGGCTATCGCCAGCACACCGGCCCAGCAGTTCGTCCACAGTCTCACTGACCCCCAGCTAGAGGAGAAGTTACTGAAAGAGTTGGTGAGTGTTCTGTCATCAAAGTCACCCAAGTTGAAGATGATTGGTATGCTGAACCACGCCAGCACGGTATGGTTTGGAATCATTAGTTTGTAGTGTGAAATGGGTATGATAGTATCTCCACACTGTCTTTTCTATATGAGTATAAGAACTTCACAGCTTTTTCCAGAGGTTTTGTGAGGGTACAAAGTGAGGGAAACTAAGTTAGTTGGCACACAACATCCCTGTCCAACAGTTCTGAGCTCCTCAGATAAACTTGTCTTGTTATCATGTCTGTGTCCTAAACGGGGGCTCAAACCTCAACGGCAGAATTGTTCCTGTGTGGGGAATTCTTCCCCTAATATGCATTTTCCATAAACACAGAGATTTGTCTATAGTCTAAATGAGGTCAAGACCTGTCTATGGACAGACAATAGCATGAATTATACATTTTCCAAAAATCCATCATTGTTTTTCTAATTCATATTCGTCATTAGCAGAGGTTAAAAAGAGAACAGCTTTATTAAGCAAAACCAACAGGAAGTGACCTAGCCTTCTATCGCCTGTCCCCTCTGTTGTTTTATTCTTCCTTAGAACAATGTCTTGACCATCTGTACCATTGTTCATGTACAGCAAGGCTTGCTCAGGTACAATACAATGTTCAGTCAATAGTGGTACTGTTGGAATTGTTTCTAGGTAAAAATCTCACACAATCTTGTATTTGTTTCCATCCAGGGTGCAATAGCGCTTGAGGTGGTAAGTACTTCAAAACAATAAACACTACATTGGCACTGGAAGTAGCAGGTGGAGTGATAAGATTGATTTTGTATTTTTTTTTCATTGTATCAGTGTCCACAGGTTAAAGTGTGTTTGTGTGAAAGAGGGGAGAGAGGCCCTCCTGGAAACCCAGTGAGTACACTAGACGTTTTTCAACAGAACATGTTAGGTCTACAGTGAGGATTATGCAGTAACCCAGTATGACTGACACATCACACAAAACAAAATAAAAGCATTATAAGAAATACCAAATACTCTCATTCAACAGTGACTCCATATACTAACGTATTGTGTTTCGTCAAGGGTAAAAAAGGAGATCCAGGATATGAAGGACCATCTGGTCCAAAAGGATCAAGGGTAAGTCGTAAAACGATAGAGATTTTCACTATTTGAATGACCTCAGTGATCTACATACAATCCTGATCTCACATATAACACTGTCTCAATTCTACAAGGGAGAACCTGGAGTCAGTGGCCGACCAGGAAGTGACGGTCTTGAGGTATACAATGTATTTCTTTATTCTGTAATTATTTTCTGAGGCATTCTATTCTAATTAACTTCCATCTAACCGCCATATTCCCATAGTTGACTGAGATACCTTCAGCACTGGGTGTTGAACACGGTTGTTCTTACT
Source organism: Oncorhynchus nerka (assembly GCF_034236695.1). Taxonomy (NCBI): domain Eukaryota; kingdom Metazoa; phylum Chordata; class Actinopteri; order Salmoniformes; family Salmonidae; genus Oncorhynchus; species Oncorhynchus nerka. Next base: position 21,981,852 of record NC_088398.1, on the reverse strand, counting down.
TCACAGGGCAGTCCTGGTTATAAAGGTGACAAGGTGGGACATCTGCTTTCAAGACATTTCAGAATACAACTGTCTTGCTTAAAAGTGTTTTGCCAATGATTGGTTGAACTTGTGCTGTATTTCAGGGGGAGATAGGAGACTGTGGCACCCATGGGGAAAAAGGAGATGAAGTAAGTACAATGATTAATGTGCCATTTTGGTTCAATCAACATTGTGATCTATTCTACAGTATGTGTGCCAACTGAAGCATGATGTCATATTACAGGGCCCTGGAGGACCTCCTGGCCCACGGGGACCCAGAGGAGACCAGGTACAATGTATCATTGTTGTTTTTACTCCTTCAGTATATGAACAGGTATATTTCACTACCTTTTTAGGACCTTGTTTTAATCATGATTGCATATGATACAGTATGTTCATCTGAAATAGGTTAATTGATTCTCAATGAATGATGCACTTTAGAGCAAGGGCTGAGTACTTTTTTTACTAAGATGTTGTTTGATGACAGGGTGATTACAGACATTGAGAACAGACTGCATCTAAGTCAGTCAGAGACATCCCTTATTCCCTTTCATTCTCAAACATGGATCATGGAAGTTGAGTTTTGTCGTTTTCCCACCCATGCACTTATGGAATGTGAATTTTGGATTACGCCTAATCCCGATGCTAATGTGAGTATCTAAAGCAGTGAATCCAGGCTTGCAGGATATTATTCTTTTCCAGGAGCAGACTTTGTGTCGTAGGATTAGCTGCTAGGACAGGGTTGCCAGTACAGTGGCACTGTTCCTCCTCACTATCAGCCCCTCGTCTGGCATGGTATCAGTAATTGTGTTGTTTTGACAGCAGGCCCTGAGAATGGAACAAAACTACTGCTCTGATCTGTATAGTTCTGTGCATTTGTATTGCATTAGTTCAACTGTAAGAATTGACTACTAACTGGTACAATGTAAAATACTCCTCACAATATAGATTTGGCAGATATCAGGGATGAGTTAGATTTTCTGGGCTATCAATTCTATACTAACAATAGCTACATACTGTACAGTGAGAAAAAAGGCTGTTGTACACGCCATTTCAAAACCATTTCACATGGACCTGTTAGGATACTGCAATGGAACCAGTGCATTATATGAATCAACTTCATCGTGTAAACCCAGGCCCTGCATGTCCCCAGGCACCCTCATATGTTGACTTCTGTGATCGAAAAAGCCTTGGTTTCATGCATGTCAACATCAGAAGCCTCCTCCCTAAGTTTGTTTTACTCACTGCTTTAGCACACTCTGCTAACCCTGATGTCCTTGCCGTGTCTGAATCCTGGCTCAGGAAGGCCACCAAAAATTTGGAGATTTCCATACCCAACTATAACATCTTCCGTCAAGATAGAACTGCCAAATGGGGAGGAGTTGCAGTCTACTGCAGAGATAGCCTGCAAAGTAATGTCATACTTTCCAGGTCCATACCCAAACAGTTCGAACTACTAATCTTGAAAATTACTCTCTCCAGAAATAAGTCTCTCACTGTTGCCGCCTGCTACCGACCCCCCTCAGCACCCAGCTGTGCCCTGGACACCATTTGTGAATTGATTGCCCCCCATCTAGCTTCAGAGTTTGTTCTGTTAGGTGTCCTAAACTGGGATATGCTTAACACCCCGGCAGTCCTACAATCTAAGATAGATGCCCTCAATCTCACACAAATCATCAAGGAACCCACCAGGTACAACCCTAAATCTGTGAACAAGGGCACCCTCATAGATGTCATCCTGACCAACTGGCCCTCCAAATACACCTCCGCTGTCTTCAACCAGGATCTCAGCGATCACTGCCTCATTGCCTGTATCCGCTACGGAGCCGCAGTCAAACGACCACCCCTCATCACTGTCAAACGCTCCCTAAAACACTTCTGTGAGCAGGCCTTTATAATCGACCTGGCCCGGGTATCCTGGAAGGACATTGACCTCATCCCGTCAGTTGAGGATGCCTGGTCATTCTTTAAAAGTAACTTCCTCACCATTTTAGATAAGCATGCTCCGTTCAGAAAAGGCAGAACTAAGAACAGATATAGCCCTTGGTTCACTCCAGACCTGACTGCCCTCGACCAGCACAAAAACATCCTGTGGCGGACTGCAATAGCATCGAACAGTCCCCGCGATATGCAACTGTTCAGGGAAGTCAGGAACCAATACACACAGTCAGTCAGGAAAGCTAAGGCCAGCTTCTTCAGGCAGAAGTTTGCATCCTGTAGCTCCAACTCCAAAAAGTTCTGGGACACTGTGAAGTCCATGGAGAACAAGAGCACCTCCTCCCAGCACTGAGGCTAGGTAACACGGTCACCACCGATAAATCCATGATTATCGAAAACTTCAACAAGCATTTCTCAACGGCTGGCCATGCCTTCCGCCTGGCTACTCCAACCTCGGCCAACAGCTCCGCCCCCCTCCCGCAGCTACTCGCCCAAGCCTCTCCAGGTTCTCCTTTACCCAAATCCAGATAGCAGATGTTCTGAAAGAGCTGCAAAACCTGGACCTGTACAAATCAGCTGGGCTTGACAATCTGGACCCTCTATTTCTGAAACTATCCGCCGCCATTGTCGCAACCCCTGTTACCAGCCTGTTCAACCCCTCTTTCATATCGTCTGAGATCCCCAAGGACTGGAAAGCTGCAGCAGTCATCCCCCTCTTCAAAGGGGGAGACACCCTGGACCCAAACTGTTACAGACCTATATCCATCCTGCCCTGCCTATCTAAGGTCTTCGAAAGCCAAGTCAACAAACAGGTCACTGACCATCTCGAATCCCACCGTACCTTCTCCGCTGTGCAATCTGGTTTCCGAGCCGGTCACGGGTGCACCTCAGCCACGCTCAAGGTACTAAACGATATCATAACCGCCATCGATAAAAGACAGTACTGTGCAGCAGTCTTCATCGACCTTGCCAAGGCTTTCGACTCGGTCAATCACCATATTCTTATCGGCAGACTCAGCAGCCTCGGTTTTTCGGATGACTGCATTGCCTGGTTCACCAATTACTTTGCAGACAGAGTTCAGTGTGTCAAATCGGAGGGCATGCTGTCCGGTCCTCTGGAAGTCTCTATGGGGGTGCCACAGGGTTCAATCCTCGGGCCGACTCTTTTTTCTGTATATATCAAGGATGTTGCTCTTGCTGCGGGCGATTCCCTGATCCACCTCTACGCAGACGACACCATTCTATATACTTCCGGCCCGTCCTTGGACACTGTGCTATCTAACCTCCAAACGAGCTTCAATGCCATACAACACTCCTTCCGTGGCCTCCAACTGCTCTTAAACGCTAGTAAAACCAAATGCATGCTTTTCAACCGTTCGCTGCCTGCACCCGCACGCCTGACCAGCATCACCACCCTGGATGGTTCCAACCTTGAATATGTGGACATCTATAAGTACCTAGGTGTCTGGCTAGACTGTAAACTCTCCTTCCAGACTCATATCAAACATCTCCAATCGAAAATCAAATCAAGAGTCGGCTTTCTATTCACTCACGCAAACAAAAAACTGACTAGCCTCCTTGTCACTCAAAATTGCTTCCAACACTCTACTCAGCAAACTGGATGCAGTTTATCAAACTTTTGTCACTAAAGTAAACCCACCACTGACTAGCCTACCGATCCTTTCTCCATTCTACAGTTCTCTGCTGTTCCTGTGACTCCGGAGCACGCGCTCCAGCAGGTGTATCTCACTGATCAAAAAACACCTCATTTGCTGAAGTTGGAGACTTTTATCTCCCTCACCAACTTCATTCCAGTTCTCTGCTGCCTGTGACATCTGCTATCTGAGCAGCTAACCGATCGCTGCAGCTGTACATAGTCTATCGGCAAATAGCCCACCCATTTTTACCTACCTCATCCCCATAATGTTTTTATTTATTTACTTTTCTGCTCTTTTGCACACCAATATCTCTACCTGTACATGACCATCTGATCATTTATCACTCCAGTGTTAATCTGCAAAATTGTAATTATTCGCCTACCTCATGCCTTTTGCACACAATGTATATAGACTCCCCTTTTTTTTCTTCCTATTGTGTTATTGACTTAATTGTTTACTCCATGTGTAACTCTGTGTTGTCTGCTCACACTGCTATGCTTTATCTTGGCCAGGTCGCAGTTGCAAATGAGAACTTGTTCTCAACTAGCCTACCTGGTTAAATAAAGGTGAAAAAAAAAATATTCATGAAGGTAATTTTTTTATTTTTGGGGGTTTCTTCCACAGGGTGTTAACGGACCACCCGGGGACCAGGGTCCGGAGGGCCAAACAGGACCTAAAGTAGGCACGCTGATTCTCAGCCAATGACATTCATGGGGTGCTAGGAAATCAGCCAATTACATTCATGGGTGCTACTTACATGCAAACACATTTTCACACAGCATCTCTATTGTCAAAGTGTGTTGCTTGGCCAGAGAAGCCATGAGAGCTGAGTTGATCTTTCTGTCCATGTCTATTTAAATACTGATCCTTCACTTTCTCACACACATTGACCAGACCTCTCAAACAAGGAAGGCCTTGGAATCAAGTAATTTATAGCCATTTAGCTATTTAGATTTTTAAAATTAAAGTTCTGATGTAATCAAGAACAAAGTATAGCAGGAACAAGTGACAGATGCGTTATTGAATCCCATGAAGATCCTTTGTCTTTTTTTCCCATCCTCGTAGACTTCTGTTGGAATGGATAGAGTTCCTCTGTGGAGAAGCACTGGGGAAGGGTTTTCTCTTACAGTATGAACTTGGAATAGAAGTGTTTTATGACTAACTTGTTGGTGGTGTTGGTTTCAAGTAGTAGGCGTTTTGACAAATTCACACTGTGATCGTACACCTCTAACACAGGGGGACCAAGGACCCACCGGTGCATCTGGACCAGCAGGTGACATTGGCATTGGGTTCCCAGGTCCAAAGGTAACCTAATAATAACCATAACAGAGATTATGCTATACATTTACAGTTTATGTAAATAACATAAATGTTGAAATGTGTCATTGTTCTCAGGGGGCCAAAGGAATTCAGGGAAGACCAGGAACCCTTGGTCCCATTGGAATTGGAGAGCCAGGACAGCCAGTAAGTATTACTGTAGATGCCAGCTTTGGATACCTAAACAGTGATCGCTATGGGAACGTTATACATGACCCTATCCTTCTACCTCTGATTCATATGATCAGATTTGACAATGGTAATCTAAAAACAAAACTAAATGTTGCCATTTACTTACAGAAAATTTGAAAACTGTTTGAGGGTCAAAAATGATGAGACTGTTTGTTTATTTCAGGGACCCCCAGGACTTGCTGGAGCACAGGGTAACCAGGGAGCTGTTGGGGAGGGGCTCCCTGGCCCAAAGGTGGGCAAATATTTGAGTGTCCGAGCATTATCCTGTTTCATGTATACTGTTAGGTATAACTGTGCACATCCTTAAGTCTGAATGAAGTCTGGTGTAAGTACAATGGGCCATTAATATGTCATTTAAAAAAATATAAATGTGGACTCAAGTATCTATTTTTCAGGGGGATCGGGGCTACGAGGGCCCCAGAGGTGAGCGTGGTCTCACTGGTGTTGGGGTCAAAGGTGATAAGGTAAAGCAAGTTTAAGACTATTGGACATTACTATGTTGAGGTCTTATGTTGTTCCGTATGAGGATAAATGATCAATGATCCATTGAGAATGATCCCATATTCCTTCAGTGAAATGACATTTGACGAGAGGTCTTATGTTTTTCTCAGGGAAATCCTGGACAGCTTGGATCACAAGGACCGGTGGGAATGCCAGGGGCAGGAATTCAAGGAGAAAAGGTACATTCTGATTAAACTGCAGTCAGATCCTTTTGTATAATGTAAATTTGTCTATTCTCAAACATACTGTATACTCACACATATTTATACTCATATTCCTTTTCTTCTAATGTCCCCTTCTTTCCAGGGGAGCCAAGGGCCAGTTGGCCCTCCAGGCCCCAGAGGGAATCCAGGTGTGGGACTTATGGGCCAAAAGGTAAGGTTGAATGTCACATGATCAAAGGGAGTCTAATGTCAGGCAAAAACTAAAGTATTGGATCTGAACGCAAGACGCAAACGTACAGTATATTAATTTAGTAAATATGATGCCACATATACTGTTTGTTCTGCAGGGAAGCCAAGGCTTCTCAGGTGAGCCTGGAATCCCAGGGGAGAGAGGAGTCGGGGAGCCAGGACCTAAAGTAAGTCTGATGGTTCACTAAGACAGTATTTAAACCAGATCAAGTAAAACTGTGTTAATAGAGATTTGAAAATGCTCCTCTAGGGAGACCCAGGATCGGAGGGGTTGCCTGGTATTCCGGGCCTCTCTGGAGAGGATGGAGACATAGGACAGAAGGTGGGCACAGTGTGCTGTGATGCAATGTCATTATCACTAGGACAGTACATTAATGCCAGTCTGTCAACTCAGTGTTTATTGTTTACAGTATTGTGCATTTATTTCACATGGTATCAGGGTGACATTGGGTTACAAGGGCCCAGGGGACCTGATGGGGCACCCGGAAAAGGTGTCCCTGGAGAAAAGGTACAAATCAGCAGTCTTAAAGCATTTTCACTATTTCAAAGGATGTATGGAAGAGTGTTTGAAATCAATCTGTGACTATTCTCTCAGGGGGACCGAGGGGAGCGGGGCTCCAGGGGCCAGCTAGGGGCAGTAGGGCCTGTGGGGCCAATGGGGGCCAAGGTAAGCACATGCACAACAGTCATGCTCAACACTACTGACCCAAAGCATGGTTGGTTCTGCTATTATAAAATGTTTCCTGTTTCAGGGTGAACCCGGAAGTGCTGGACGAGCAGGTACAAATGGACCACCTGGGCGGGGATTACCCGGTATCAAGGTATGTTCTGGTGAGAAGGAACATTGACAACACTGTTGGTTACCACTTTATTAGGATATTACAGTGTTACCATATCTTAAGGATGATGTCAGTGTTCTATTTTATGTTGGGTTGTTTTGTTTCCAGGGGGACCCTGGTGCGGTAGGCCCACCCGGACATGTTGGTGAACCAGGAATAGGAATCACTGGACCGAAGGTCATTTGATTCAGCTTCTTTCAGTTTGATTTGGGAAGTGCAAGTATTTCTCAGATGTCCAATGAACCACATAAGACCATTGGTGTGAAACCACTCTCACTTTTTAGGGTGAGAGAGGGCTACCGGGGCCCATTGGTCCACCTGGGCTTGAAGGGGAAGGCCTCCCTGGAACTCCAGTAACTATCCCCATTTTCTCTAGTATTATGATCATATTCATTGATCTATGCTGACTATTCAGTTTGAATACTGTATGAATGGATGTTCTGTCATGTTTATTAGGGCCCCCCTGGAATACCAGGACTGACAGGTGAGACTGGACCAGAAGGAAAAGGTTTACCTGGTCCTAAGGTGAGTTTTCCGGTATAATGATTGCATAAACTCTATTTAGACCACAAAATAACATTAACCCAATTATAGGGGCAACTTAATGTTTGTTTTTGTGATCTATATATAAGTATTTAACCTGAGGATCTTTCTGTTCAGGGAGACCGGGGAACTCCAGGCCCCACAGGACCAGCTGGAGCACCTGGAGTCGGGCTAATGGGTCCCAAGGTCATGAATCCTATTCAGACCAATAATAATCATTTTATCAATGTATAGGAGGAGAAATGAGCCATCGTGATTGGAGTACACAGGATTGAGAAAGATTGATAGGAACCGTATGACTGGCGGAGCATCAAGATGACATGATTCTCTCTGCAGGGGTCAGCAGGTCAGATTGGAGCACCGGGTCCCCAGGGACTGCCTGGAGAGGGCATTCAAGGACCAAAGGTACAGTTAAAGGACCATTTAGTATGCAATGTTAGGTCATTGTACAGCCAGGCATACAGTATACTAGTGTTGTATTTCCACAGGTCAAATTGCTGAATTGATTTTGTCTGATAGGGGGAGTCAGGATTCCAGGGGATCACGGGCCCCAGGGGACCCCCAGGACAGGGTATTCAAGGGGATAAGGTAAGAACCTCCACACAAACAACATAAAATGTAGCTTAATAAATACATAATGTTATCCAATCTATAATCTCGGGGCCCAGAACCAAATCAAGTCTCATAAATGGTCTTGAACTTGACAAAGTGTTAATGCTTTCCAAGTTCTAGAAAAGTTTTGCAGTTTTGCCGTTCCTACAGGGAGACAGGGGGTTCGTGGGTGAACGAGGCAGAAAGGGGGACAGGGGAGAGACTGGAGAGAGAGGAGCTGCTGGACCTTTGGTACTAGTCTTACTATAAATCTGGAAAAAGCATGGACATTATCAGATGTATATATTTGTTATTGAGTGACCTCCTGAATTACAGGGCAGACTGGGAGAAAAAGGGGAACTTGGCCTAACAGTAAGTATAGTCTGTTTTGTACACTGTGCCTCCGTACTGTAGTATTACAATGACTAGGCACTAAAGTGTTTTACCATCTTTTACAGAGAGAGGAGGTCATCAAACTGGTCAGATCTATATGTGGTTAGTGTGGTAATTCACACATCAGGTACAATACCATACCTGTAATGGCTGTTTGCAGACTTTCAATGAATTGTTCTCTTTCCCCAGGTTGTGGGGTGAAGTGCCGTGAGAGCCCACTGGAGATGGTCTTTGTGATTGACAGCTCAGAGAGCGTTGGCCCCGACAACTTCAACGTGGTCAAGGACTTTGTGAACGCTCTGGTCGACCGCGCCTCCGTGAGCCGGGACACCACTCACGTCGGGGTGGTCCTCTACAGCCACATCAACATGGTGGTGGTCAGTCTGCACCAGCAGGCCAGCCGGGACCAGGTCAAGACTCTTAGTTTTACATTTCTCAAAACTTTATTGAGGCCTCTGTAATGATAATATTCAATTCATATGATATAACTGTTCAATGCAAGGTGATTTTCTCTCAAGCGTACAAAATGAAAAGTTTTACTCTCTAATACAGTAGCCTGGTCCCAGATCTGTTTGTGCTGTCTTGCCAACTCTTATGGTCATTGTCACATAAGACCTCACAAACAGATCTGGGACCAGGCTACATCAGAGATTTTATAAATATTTATCACCACCAGGTGAAGGCGGCGGTCCGCACTATGACCTACCTGGGTGAAGGCACCTTTACGGGCAGCGCCATCCATCAGGCCAACCAGGTGTTCCAGGCAGCCAGGCCTGGGGTGAGGAAAGTGGCCATAGTGATCACAGATGGACAGGCGGACGAGAGGGACACTGTGAGGCTGGAGGAGGCGGTGAAAGAGGCCAATGGTAGTAACATTGAGACATTTGTCATCGGGGTGGTGAACCAGAGTGATCCGCTGTACGAGGAGTTTAAGAAAGAGCTCCACCTCATGGCCTCTGACCCAGACAGGGAACACGTGTACCTGATTGATGACTTCAGGACACTTCCTGGTAAGCAGGAAGTACCTTTCACTGATATCCATCCTTACTGAAGTGTATGTTCCTTGTAAAGGAAGATCTTGTAAAGCCAGTTATATCTGAAGAGTTAATATAGAACTAAATACTGTTAAAACTAGCCAACTAGCCAGTCCTAAATATCTGTACGTTTTACATAGCTGTGTCTCATTGCCTAGTCCCAATAATATCAGGGTACTGTCTTGTCTTGGATCATCCAGCCCTTGAGAGCAAGCTGCTGAGTCGGATCTGTGAGAGTGATGGTGGGGCCCAGTTCAGCTCCATCCCCAGCTCCAGATACTCCCCCGGAACCCCTGGACAAGCTGGGATTGTCAGGGAAACCCCAGAGAGGACTGATACCGACACACCCACTTTCAATGGAGACTTCAAGAAAACACAGATGGTGGTGAGAATGACAACATTCCACTTTACATAATGGTTCTGTCATGATCAGAATAGGGCTGCACATTTACTGAGTTTAACTGAGCTCACTAAGCTTTGCAGTACAATATATCATGTCATTGTAAAATATAATATTGTGAAGAAAATTAGGAGAACTCACCATAACCAAAAGATTGCTAAAAAGGCCCCACATAAGGATAGTGTCTGAACTTGGGCCCAAAATTGTATTTCCGCTAAAATCAGCCATGAATTGAGTGTGTGTACGTGCACATGCCCATTTGCATGCGTTCATACATGGACCTGTATGTCAAGATTTTGATTGCAATCACATATTATAGACAATAACTTAGGTTCAAGCCTATGCAGGTGCAATCACATACTATAGCAGATGTACAGAGTACATATATCCATTTAACCATTTCTTTACCCTGGTTTAAACAGCCAGGTCCACCAGGAGAGTCAGACAGAGTCTTTACCCCAACGGGCCCCGAGACCGGGGACCGAGATAACTCGGAGACCTACAGGGTCCCATCCTTTGACAGGGAACCCTTCAAGCGCCTACCAGAGTTCCTTCTTCCGTCAGAGGTGAAGAACCCCACCCACGGTGTGGTCATGACTGGCCCCCAGGCCCCCACCCAGATGCCCCTTCCCGTAGTAAAGCTACCCAGGTTCCTCCCAACCTCTCCACCTCTGCCCCAGGATGCTTTAATACCAGGTCATTTGATTTATTGGATATAGCGCTTTTCCAGAGCTCAAACTACTGTGTAGCACCTTACTGATATTTCCCCATTTCCTACAGTACAAGTAAAATCAATATCCTCCATTTCTCTTCCCTTTTCCCAGATGAGAGCTGTGGACAGATTCTGGACCCCGGGCCTTGCAGGAATTATGTTGTGAAGTGGTACTATGACACTACGGCTAACGCCTGTGCCCAGTTCTGGTTTGGAGGTTGTCAGGGAAACCAGAACCAGTTTGAGTCGGAGAAGAGCTGCAAAAAAACCTGTGTGAAGGTCTAACAAACACGTTTGTTGACTTGTTTTGAATGCTTACAAATCTACTTGATTGTATTGATGAGACAGATGATATATTTGTGTCAAAGGTCGGTCGATTTCAATATCAGTGCCTTATCTCTTCACCAATACTTTGACATGGGGATGGAAAACTTGTCAAAGAGAGGACTAGGTCATTTTAGGACCAAATGTTCAATCACAATTATTTTGGATTCATATTCTCTCGTCTTGGAACAGTTGGTGGTAACATGACACCATTTCAATTTAACTTGAATTAAATCGAATTAATCCCCTCAGGGGAAATAAGCTATTTTACATAACTCTGTATATATGTGTGTCCTTGGTTTAACATACCTCCAAGAAATGAGGGAGCTTAACTGTAAGTGAATGAGACTTAGGGCTTTTGAAAGAAGTATACAGTGAGGGAACCATTCCATTTATTCATCTTCAAGATGGAGCAATAAGGGCAGTGCGAACCGTATTGGTTTCCAGAAACACTGTTGAACACTAAATAGTAATGTTGCAAACGTGGCAGAAGGTCTTTACACTAACCTTTATCTCTGATGAACTTTTCTATAAGTAACTCATTTGCATGAAAACTGACTGCTGGATACTAGTTTATAATACCGCACACCTTCATTAAAGTTAATTAAATGAACCAAGAGAATGTTGTTCATTTGAACATCCAGATATATATTTTCACATTTTAAGAAATATTACACTGTTTAATGCATTCGTGTCTGTGGTGGCAAATGTAACCAACCCCCCACTCCTCTAACCTTTGCAGGTAAACCGTCCCAAAAGAGATACTTGAATAATTGAAGGATCAGAGAGTGGTTGATCTTGCGTCAGCTGAAAGTTTAAGTTTGACACTAAAAGCGAAGTTTGTGTAATTACACATACTTGACCAGGTTAAGTAGCAAGATAGCAATAACTCCTTCAACTTTTCTGAAGAGCAAAATGAGCTATTCAAGATGACGTCTTCTTTGTATCGAACTTGAGTGAAAACTCTTGAGTGGGAAAACAGTGCAAGTTGGTGACACACCCAAACATAGAATAGGCTACAATATTACTGGATAAAAATAAATATTTTATGATTGGTTCTCAGTCGCATTAATCACAGTCATTACAATTCACATTCAAGACAACCTGGTTGTCAGGGAGACTACTTGTAGAACACCAGATAAGAGAACATGACCATGTAGCCAGGATCGTGAGACGGATTGGGGTCCTGTCCACTGTAAAGGCCAAAGTAGAGCAGAGTATTGGCTTCAATCCCACTCATGTCCAGCTGAGAAAGACAATAAATAACAATTCAAGGCCTCAGGAGAAACACTATAATAAATCAAACAGCCCCAATACTGTAATATCTATGGATTACAAATGAAGCCTGTGGTAATTAAATGAAGTGAACATGATGTGTGTGTATCAAATAAATAAAATGTAACTGAAGCTTTGGAAAGAGAGGGTCATGTGTGCCTTTCCAAGGACTCATGAGTGACCAAGTGCTGTACTCGTCTAATAGGCTAGTTTCATGAAGGGCGCTTCACTGCAAACTAATGGACACAAATGCCTACTGTAGCAAAAATATATATAATTTGAATGCTTAACCTTTCCGTCAAAAACCCTGCAGTTTATGTGATAGAAGATGAGCAAAACTGTTGTCTTGAATCTCTTTCAATGTCAGAAATAGCAGCTAAAACACCAAAAAAAGGCTTGCAAATTTACAAAGACTATGTGTTATGGTCTTGTTTACGTGGTGGAGGAATGCCTCTTTAGTATGAATTTGAAGGTGGCAACATTGTACATTGTTACATCATCATGTCATAGTTCAATATCATTCCAGTATGAGGTGAGGATGAAAGAACCATAGAAATAGAATGATTCAATTAGATAGATCTAATGATGAATTATTTTTATATGGAAAGGACGTAAAAGCCATTTTTCGTTTACAAGCCATCGTCACGTTCGAGGGATGCACACCACCCCCACACCAAAAAGCTCTGTAGCAGGATAGCCAAAGCTAAAATCAGGACTAGAGGTCAACCGATTAATCGGAATGGCCGATTAATTGGGGCCGATTTCAAGTTTTCATAACAATTGGTAATTACAATGGCCGATTACATTGCACTCCACGAGCAGACAGCGTGGCAGGCTGACTACCTGTTACGTGACTGCAGCAAGGAGCCAAGGTAAGTTGCTAGCTAGCATTAAACCTATCTTATAAAAAACAATCAATCTTTACATAATCACTAGTTAACTACACATGGTTGATGATATTACTAGTTTATCTAGCTTGTCCTGCGTTGCATATAATCGATGCGTAGCCTGTAAATTTATCATCGAATCACAGCCTACTTCGCCAAACGGGTGATGATTTAACAAGCGCATTCTCGAAAAAAGCACTCTCGTTGTACGAATGTGTACCTAACCATAAACATCAACGCCTTTCTTGAAATCTATACACAAGTATATATTTTTAAACCTGCATATTTAATTAATATTGCCTGCTAACATTAATTTCTTTTATCTAGGGAAATTGTGTCACATTTCTTGCGTTCTGTGCAAGCAGAGTCGGGGTATATGCAACAGTTTGGGCCGTCTGGCTCATTGCGAACTGTGTGAAGACCATTTCTTCCGAACAAAGACCATAATTCATTTGCCAGAATTGTACATAATTATGACATAACATTGAAGGTTGTGCAATGTAACAGCAATATTTAGACTTTTGGATGCCACCCGTTAGATAAAATACGGAACGGTTCCGTATTTCACTGAAAGAATAAACATTTTGTTTTCGAAATGATAGTTTCCGGATTTGACCATATTAATGACCTAAGGCTCGTATTTCTGTGTGTTATTATATTATAATTAAGTCTATGATTTGATAGAGCAGTCTGCCTGAGCGTTGGTAGGCAGCAGCTGGCTCGTAAGCATTCATTCAAACAGAACTTTCCTGCATTTTTCAGCAGCTCTTCGCTGTGCTTCAAGCATTGCACTGTTTATGACTTCAAGCCTATCAACTCCTGAGATTAGGCTGGCAATACTACAGTGCCTATAAGAACATCCAATATTCAAAGGTATATGAAATACAAATGGTATAGAGAGATGTAGTCATCTAATTCCTATAATAACTACAACCTAAAACTTCTTACCTGGGAATATTGAAGACTCGTGTTAAAAGGAACCACCAGCATTCATATGTTCTCATGTTCTGAGCAAGGAACTTAAACGTTAGCTTTTTTACATGGCAAATATTGCACTTTTACTTTCTTCTCCAACACTTTGTTTTTGCATTATTTAAACCAAATTGAACATGTTTCATTATTTATTTGAGACTAAATTGATTTTATTGATGTATTATATTAAGTTAAAATAAAAGTGTTCCTTCAGTATTGTTGTAATTATTACAAATATATATATATATATAAATATATATAAATCGTCTGATTAATCGGCATTGGCTTTTTTTGGTCCTCCAATAATCTGTATCGGCGTTGAAAAATCATAATCGGTCGACCACTAGTCGGGACCCAGACAAACTTAACAGTAACTGAGTGATGACCGTGAAAACATGCAAGACTGATGGCTATAGCTATGTTCAACAAGTGCATTATTCTTCCGGCTTTAACTAGCTCTATTTGTGATTTAATCAAGCCTCTGATGACATCTGTGATGTTGCAGACGATAACCATCCGATTAAGTGTTTGTTAACTTGTATGAGCTGCATTTGAAGTTGCATGCGATCGTATCCACCGCTAGCTAAACAGGTTTCTGATGACGAACCGCAAGGGCAATTATTTATGACGCGGTCTGGTGATAGTTCTATACCTGTGTGGTGATGTCAAACCTCCAGGGGTTGACCTGTAGCCCATCACACCAGCCGCCACGGCCGTACAGCCAAGTGCCATGCTCGTTGGGCACCGCCCCCTCTCCCACCCGCATGGCACACCCCAGGGCTGAACCTGGAGAGTAAAACCACACCAGAAAACAGTCAGGACAATGGGATGGTTAAAGAACGCTGCATGAAAAACATGGTAAATGCAGTATAATTCATTTGGAATGGAATGCATGACAAAAGACCCACACCTGACTCACTCAAACAAGAATAGGGACACAAGCAGGCAAATGCCCTAGGACAGGGGTCAGCAACAGGCAGCTTGCAGGCCAAATTCACCTGAAAGGGATTTAATTTGGCCCCCAAAAATACATTTTTACTAATCATTTTTGTACAAATTATAATTTTTGTTCTTGGGCAAAAAACACACATTTCCAGGAATTTAGCTAATTCCTTTAATTTAGGAAATCTGTTCCCAAGTATTCCTGCGAATACATAAAGAGACCTATGTGACCGTGTCTCAATGTAATCAAGGTATGAAATGATTATGGTATTGTGAAATACAATATCTACTTGGGCTTACTTACGGTGTAAAGACAATAATGTTCCACCTCCCCCAGCCCATCCAATTAGAAGAAAAATCATCCCGCGGTTCAATTTAATTGCCCTCAGAGGAATACAACCTCATGCTAATGTAATTATGGCCCAGACTAAGGGAAGATTATATGAATCTGCATGACCAAACTGTAAAGTTAGTCATTTCTCACCTGCCGAGTCAAAAATACGGGTGTTATTGAATGCTCCGTTGACGAGGAAGTGGTGTGATGTCACACAGAACTCGCAGCAGCCGTTCTCGTCGCTCCCGTGGCCTGTGATTACGGCATACAACTCCACCTAAGACACAATATGGTACATAAGATGACCGATTACAATAATAACATGATGTGTAAAGCAGCTGTTTACCCACAACTAAAACAATGGCATATTAAAAAAAAAATAAGAACATGCAGTATATGACAATTACCCTTTATTATGAGTGAATGTAAACAGAAGTAATATCAATTCTGCATCATACCTTTTTTGTTGAGTCTGGGACAGTGAATTTGATTGGTTGGTATCTCTTGTTGTATTCCTTGTCAAAGGTGCCTCCACTGTACAATGACATCAGCTTAAAGGGGTAAAGCTTGTCTGAGTGATTGGCTGTAACAAGAGCAAAATCTAGGTTTGAAGAGTTCATTCTGTTACTTATTACCATATAAGAATACGGTCACGTTCTGACCATAGTTATTGTGTGCTTTCCTTGTTTTAGTGTTGGTCAGGGCGTGAGCATTCTATGTTGTGAGTCTAGTTTGTCTATTTCTATGTTTGGCTTGATATGGTTCTCAATCAGAGGCAGGTGTTAGTCATTCTCTCTGATTGGGAACCATATTTAGGTAGCCTGTTTTGTGGGTGGTTGTTTCCCGTCCTTGTGTTCTCTGCACCAGATAGGAATGTTTCGGTTTTGCCACATTTTGTTATTGTGTTCATGTTTTCTTATTAAAAAAACATTAACTCTAACCACGCTGCATTTTGGTCCTCCTCTCCTTCGACAGAAGAAAGTCGTTACAAATACAGCATGATACTGTCTTTAGACACTATTGCATTCGTGCAGTGAGAAAAATCTGATACTGGAGTACTTTTTTTCCATGACTACTCTGTTGTGACCGAGACTCATAGGGGGGGTTGTCCTTTGCCAGGACAACTTTCCAGCAACAATTTGCAAACATCCTGTTATTTTCTATAACACTCCACTTTTCTCAGGATGGAAGTGCACATCTTTTTCTACACAAGATGAAAGAGGGATGAAATGGTCTAAATTGCTCAAGAAGAGTGATTTATGTCCATTGCTTTGTCACTAGTAGAACTGTACACAACAGGATGGCATACTATTGGAAACCTGTTTAATGTTGGGGGTTTTTAAGCGAAAGAGTCAGTCCTATTGCCTAAACATCACTTGGCATTTTTTTTATACTGTAAAAGAATATACAGATATTTTAGAGAAGAATTCTGATACACAATGAACAGTAAAGTATGAATGAATGTCTTATGACAGTGCTATGTAGGCGTTATTATTTCTATTTTTTATTTTATTTAAATAGGCAAGTCAGTTAGGAACAAATTGTTATTTACAATGACGACCTACCCCGGCCAAACCCTAACAAAGACGACGCTGGGCCAATTGTGCGCTGCCCTATGGGACTCCCAATCACAGCCGGTTGTGATACAGCCTGGAATCAAACCAGGGTCTATAGTGACACCTCTAGCATTGAGATGCCTTAGGATTCCCGAGTGGCGCAGCTGTCTAATACTTGTGACCGTGTTATGAAGGCATTATAACTTACTTGAGTGATTTGTGTGGCTGAATCTCAGACTCAGAGACACCACCCAGGGCATGGCCCAAGGCACAGTCTTCATGGTGAAGGTACATCTCCCATTGTCCAACAGAGGCACCAGAGGAGAAACATCAGTGAGCCAGCGCCCAATGCCTCTGGGGGAGGAACATTAACATTGTTAAAAGAATTTGCAGGAGCGTTTCTTTAAGCCAAAAGGGATCGCTTTGAAGTGGTAAAGGCCATAGGCACAGAGGTAAAAGGCCCAGTGGAGTCAAAAACAGGATTTTCCTATGTTTTATATATACATTTACATTTAAGTCATTTAGCAGACGCTCTTATCCAGAGCGACTTACAAATTGGTGCATTCACCTTATGACATCCAGTGGAACAGCCACTTTACAATAGTGCATCTAAATCTTTTAAGGGGGGTGAGAAGGATTACTTTATCCTATCCTAGGTATTCCTTAAAGAGGTGGGGTTTCAGGTGTCTCCGGAAGGTGGTGATTGACTCCGCTGTCCTGGCGTCGTGAGGGAGTTTGTTCCACCATTGGGGGGCCAGAGCAGCGAACAGTTTTGACTGGGCTGAGCGGGAACTGTACTTCCTCAGTGGTAGGGAGGCGAGCAGGCCAGAGGTGGATGAACGCAGTGCCCTTGTTTGGGTGTAGGGCCTGATCAGAGCCTGGAGGTACTGAGGTGCCGTTCCCCTCACAGCTCCGTAGGCAAGCACCATGGTCTTGTAGCGGATGCGAGCTTCAACTGGAAGCCAGTGGAGAGAGCGGAGGAGCGGGGTGACGTGAGAGAACTTGGGAAGGTTGAACACCAGACGGGCTGCGGCGTTCTGGATGAGTTGTAGGGGTTTAATGGCACAGGCAGGGAGCCCAGCCAACAGCGAGTTGCAGTAATCCAGACGGGAGATGACAAGTGCCTGGATTAGGACCTGCGCCGCTTCCTGTGTGAGGCAGGGTCGTACTCTGCGGATGTTGTAGAGCATGAACCTACAGGAACGGGCCACCGCCTTGATGTTATTTGAGAACGACAGGGTGTTGTCCAGGATCACGCCAAGGTTCTTAGCGCTCTGGGAGGAGGACACAATGGAGTTGTCAACCGTGATGGCGAGATCATGGAACGGGCAGTCCTTCCCCGGGAGGAAGAGCAGCTCCGTCTTGCCGAGGTTCAGCTTGAGGTGGTGATCCGTCATCCACACTGATATGTCTGCCAGACATGCAGAGATGCGATTCGCCACCTGGTCATCAGAAGGGGGTATATACTAAACAAAAAATAAAACGCAACCGTGTTGGTCCCATGTTTCATGAGCTCAAATAAAAAGATCCCAGAATTGTTCTATACGCACAAAAATGTATTTCTCTAAAGTTTTGTTCACAAATTTGTTTACATTTCTCCTTTGCCAAGATAATCCATCCACCTGACTGGTGTGGCATATCAATAACCTTGTGCTGGGAATAATAAAAGGCCACTAAAATGTGCAGTTTTGTCACACAACGCCACAGACGTCTCAAGTTTTGAGAAAGCAGGCAATTGGCATGCTGACTGCAGGAATGTCCACCAGAGAATTGAAGGTTAATTTCTTTACCATAAGCCGCCTCCAACTTCGTTTTAGAGAATTTGGCAGTACGTCTGTCTGTAATTAAGTATTTCTGTCTGTAATTATAAACTCATTCTGATTGGCTGGGTCTGGCTCCCCAGTGGGTGGGCCTGGCTCCCAAGTGGGTGGGTCCCAGGCCCACCCATGGCTGCACCCCTGCCCAGTCATGTGAAATCCATAGAATAGGGCATAATGCATTTATTTCAATTGACTGATTTCCTTATATGAACTATAACTCAAAAATGATTGCATGTTGCGTTTATATTTTTGTTCAGTATACAGTGGCAAGAAAAAGTATGTGAACCCTTTGGAATTACCTGGATTTTGGCATAAATTGGTCATCAAATTTGTTCTGATCTTCATCTTAGTCACACAGTGTGCTTAAACTAATAACACATAAATGATTGTATGTTTCTTGTCTATATTGAATACATCATTTAAACATTCACAGTGTAGGTTGGAAAAAGTATATGAACCCCAGGCTAATGGGGTCAGCTAACCTGGAGTCCAATCAATGAGACAAGATTGGAGATGTTGGTTAGAGCTGCCTTGCCCTATAAAAAAACTCACAAAATTTGAGTTTGCTATTCACAAGAAGCATTGCCTGATGTGAACCATGCCTCAAATAAAAGATATCTCAGAAGACTTGAGATTAAGAATTGTTGACTTGCATAAAGCTGGAAAGTGTCACAAAAGTATCTCAAAAAGCCTAAAAGTATATATATGGGGAAAGTTCAGCACTGTTGCTACTCTCCCTAGGACTGGCCATCCTGCAAAGATGACTGCAAGAGCACAGTGCAGAATGCTCAATGAGGTTAAGAAGAATCCTAGAGTGTCAGCTAAAGACTTACAGAAATCTCTGGAGCATGCTAACATCTCTGCTGTCGAGTCTACGATACATAAAACACTAAACAAGAATGTTGTTCATGGACGGACTACACGGAAGAAGCCACTGCTGTCCAAAAAAACATTGCTGCAAGTTTGCAAAAGTGCACCTGAATGTTCCACAGCGCTACTTGCAAAATATTCTGTGGACAGATGAAACTAAAGTTGAGTTGTTTGGAAGGAACACACAACACCATGTGTGGAGAAAAAAAAGGCACAGCACACCAACATCAAAACCTCATCATGGTGGAGGGAGCATCATGGTTTGGGGCTGCTTTGCTGCGTCAGGGCATGGACAGCTTGCTATCATTGACGGAAAAATGAATCCCCAAGTTTATCAAGACATTTTGTAGGAGAATTTTAGGCTATCCGTCTGCCAATTGAAGCTCAACAGAAGGTGAGGGATGCAACAGGACAACGACCCAAAACAACAGAATGGCTTCAACAGAAGAAAATATGCCTTCTGGAGTGGCCCAGTCAGAGTCCTGACCTCAGTTTGAGTGAGATGCTGTGGCATGACCTCAAGAGAGCAGTTCACACCAAACATCCCAAGAATATTGCTGAACTGAAACAGTTTTGTAAAGAGGAATGGTCCAAAATTCCTCCTGACCGTTGTGCCGGTCTGATCCGCAACTACAGAAAATGTTTGGTTGAGGTTATTGCTGACAAAGAAGGGTCAACCAGTTATTAAATCCAAGGGTTCACATACTTTTCCCACCCTGCACTGTGAAGGTTTACACTGTTTTCAATAAAGACATGGAAATGTATAATTTTTGGTGTGTTATTAATGTAAGCAGACTGTTAGTCTATTGTTGTGACCTAGATGAAGATCAAATTGTATGATCAATGCAGAAATCCAGGTATATCCAAAGGGTTCACATACTTTTTCTTGCCACTGTATACCTCCACACTATGAAGTTGGAATAATACTATAAAATTGTGAAAATGATGATAATATCCTTTTAGCGTGAGCGCTGTTTGAAAAGTCTGCCTGGTGACATCACCATTGAAAATAATCACAGTAAAATACTTAATTGTTACCCATAAATTATTTGATATGGAGATTTTTTTTTAAGCGTCTGCATCAATGGAAGTGGAACAGCTTTGTCCTTCTTGAGTGATCTTAACAAATGTCAAAATGCATTTTGGGGACTCGTGTCACATGGTATCCATGTCAAGTGACAACAAATGCACAGACTATACCTGCGGAAGGCTGTTATCCAGCGCCCCATCTCCATGTTGCAGTGGGGACTGAAATGGTCACAGCACACAAACAGCTGCACAGTGTGGTCCCAGTGGGCGCAGGAGTCATCCCTCTCGCTGGGACAGGACAGAGACGCGTCCAGCTCCAGCATGTCAAAATCCAACATGTCTACCGACACAGTGAAATGGAAAAGTCAATATTCCGATCCCCTTTAAATAACTATCAAATTATATTCAAAGCTGATGCATTTATTGTCGACTTAGTGGATGGCTCGACCATAAATTCTGAGTGTACAAAACATTAAGAACACCTTCCTAATATTGAATTGCACCCCTTTTGCCATCAGAACAGCCTCAATTTGTTGGGGCTTGGACTCTACAAAGTATCGAAAGCGTTCCACAGGGGTTCTGGCTCATGTTGACTACAATGCTTCCCATAATTGTGTCAAGTTAGCTGGATGTCCTTTGGGTGGTGGACCATTTTGATAAACACAGGAAAATGTTGAGTGTGAAAAACCCAGCAGCGTTGCAGTTCTTGACACACTCAAACCGGTGTGCTTGGCACCTACCATACCCTGTTCAAAGGCACTTAAATCTTTTGTCTTGCCCATTCACCGTCTAAATGGCACACATTCACAATCCATGTGTCAATTTTCTCAAGGCTTAAAAATCATTATTTAACTTGTCTCCCCCTTCATCTACACTGACTGAAGTGGATTTAAAAAGTGACATCAATAAGGGACCATTGCTTTCCCCTGGATTAACATGGTCAGTCTGTCATGGAAAGAGCAGGTGTTCCTAATGTTTTGTACACTCAGTGTATGTGCAAATGACCTGGTGGAGATACAATGAGGTCTCTTTACCAGAAGGCAGGTTCACAGTGGCTACTGCTCCACTCTGTCCTTGCATCTGGACCTTCTCAAACACAGGGACCACCCAGGCTGGGTCACGGAGTCTAGTCTGAAGCCCTTCATAGAAATCAAACCTAGGAGGGAACGGATACAGTTACTAAATAGATGAAAATATTTATCCTTCTTCACATACTCCTGACATATGAATTCCTGATGTATTCAGTATACTGACATATGAATTCCCGATGTCTTCAGTATACTGACATATGAATTCCCGATGTCTTCAGTATACTGACATATGAATTCCCGATGTCTTCAGTATACTGACACATGAATTCCCGATGTCTTCAGTATACTGACATATGAATTCCCGATGTCTTCAGTATACTGACATATGAATTCCCGATGTCTTCAGTATACTGACATATGAATTCCTGATGTCTTCAGTATACTGACATATGAATTCCTGATGTCTTCAGTGTGCTGTAATAAACTGGGGAATCCATAGTGTGCTTACTGCTTACCACTGGGCCTGCCAGCTGATAAACTTAAAGGAGGGGTAGAGGAACCATCCCATCTCAGACAGGGCCCCCTGCTGGTCAATGCCAATGAAGAAGTTTGGAGAGGGGGTACTCTGAAAGGACACGTTCACCATGTGCCCATATCTACAAAACATAGAACAGAATATAAACATCAATTTATTCACTTTATTTGACCCAATATTCATTAATGGTTGAGAATTTGACAATCAACAAGTGTAAAATAACATACACAGTACGTTCTATTGACCATTGCACGCATTTCTCATCAGGTCAGGAGTCGATAGATAATTTCCATGAGTAATCCGTCTAAGACTACTGAGAGAACAAAATTATCCGTAGAGGAAGCATGGCTTCTAGTGAGTTAAGTGAGGAAAGCAACTTGACCTAACACTTTATGAGTCAGTCAGTGTTAGTTACCTAAGGGCCTGGGCTACCGAGGGCTCACAATGCACCATGGCAGCAGGTATGCCTAGTGGCGTAGAACATTCGTCTCCCACACAGTTCATATCCTGGATCGGGTTTCCAGGACCTGCATGGACAAGGACACCCGTGGCATTGGACTTGGCCATGTTCTTCACCTGTGGACGGAAACAAACAATGTCAATGTGTTCCTTCATGTCGAGTTCAGGCACATGGAAAGTATGTTTGTGAGTGTTTACACAACCTCTCAAACTCTATGGGCAACTGTATAACAACTCTTATGTTAAACCTGGAAAATGGCAGTTACAATGTTTCCACGTATCTCTCCACCTATCCCTCTCCCTGTCTCATAACTGACCTTGGTGAAAAAGGAGCAGTTGCCCTCGGAAACCCAGGCAACAGCACCTGCAGCGGAGGGGGCGGGCTCACATCCATTGCCTGCATCAATCAACTGGTGTTTCATCTGGCTCCAGGAGCCCATCAGCCAATCGTATCGCGCATCAAGTCTCTTGACAATCACCGGCATATTCCACCCTGTATGTAATTAACATTTCTATAAATACATCACTTCCAGAAGATGGACATAGAAAACAATACATGCATGGCCCATCTGTCATTAAATAACTGATGACACCCTGAGAACTCTGAACTATAATATGTTCATCCAGGATAGAATAATAATAGTCAAAAACAAAAGTTAAATGGACCACAAACAATTGGGATCTAAATGCAAGGGACAATGAAACTTCCACTGGTGCTTTGATGAGTGCACCAGTCCTACAGTCCATAGAGACTATTCCCTACCTGTAGATGTAAAAACTGCCTGAGAAAGGCCACAGTTGTGTCCGGAACAACCCCAAGAGTACAGCACACTGGGAATCCAGTTCCCCAAACAAAATACAGGAACAGGGGAGAAGTGCAATCTGGACAAAACCTCTTTCTTTCTGTTGAACAGAAACACAAAGGGAAAGTTGTAATATGTCAATTCAGTTCAATGACCTGTCTCCTCTATATTAACAAGCAACAGTAAACATTTGTGTTGCTACCTATGCGATGCTACACGAAGGACTTGATCTCTCATCCATAAGGCATCGTTGACAGAGCTGTCATCAAGAGACACGAAGAGGACTTGGGTGCTATCGGGTAGGTTCTGGACCAAGTCGGTTAATGACGACTCGGAGTTCCACAGGCACTCCAAAAAGGCAGACTTGTTGGTAAAAGCATGAATTATCAATGGCCCTTTCAACCCTGCAAGTGGCGGGTAAACGAATTCTCCATCAAGGGTTACCACTTTGAAAGCTGGAGCTGTGTTACCTGGCTCCAATACCGTGACTTGTTGAGGAGTTATTTTGGATCTGAAGTTGATGGTGCTATGCGCAAATGTAGATGGTGAGAATTCACGCTCGTCGTAGTCTAAATTATGAGTTGACTTCATCCCTCTCATTTTCGCTGTTGCATCAATTTGAATTACATGTAGGCCTAACGTTACTGTTAAGCAGCACAGCACCAAAGTTGATGATAACCAAGCCATATGTTCCTCCCACAACGGTGGCGGTATGTCGATAATTTTCTAAATCAATTTGCACACAGCAGTATCTTGGGTCATTGCTGTTTAAATGCAAAATATGTATTATTATTTTTATTTTTTTAAATTAAACTGACAGCATTGAGCCAGGATTTGACCGATTGTACAATAACGAGTACTTCCTTGTTTATTCCAAGGGATGTATGAAGTGGGCGCGTTTACTTGTACGGTGGCCCATAAATGCTAAAAAGTCTTAGACGCAAGGAGTATTACTGTATGTGTGCTTGTTTCAAGGATTTCACTGTACACGCACACACGTTCTGTCTCTTTCTTGCGCTCTCTCTCTCACACACACAGACACACACACACCTGCTTTCTCGCTCACTCTGACACATCGCACTCTTTCTCAGTTGAACAGAAGCAACAGTGGTTTACCCCTTCAGAAATAAAACACAAAGACAAACCTACTGACTCATAATATGACCTAATTATGTTACAACAAAACTGCTTGACATTGACATCCACTTAAGCTCTGTCTCTGCATAAAAACGCCGGCGCGCCGATTGTAATGTTACGCCAATGGATAGACGCACTTCTCTCTGTTAAAATTTGCTCCATGGGGTATTCCAGCAGGCTGCATCTTTGAACTATTGATATTATAGGAATTCTGTATTTATTCAGGCCATTAGTCTGGTTTTATCAGCGAAGTTACTCTCATCAAATAAAATAAACGCATGAAGAGGAACAACTTTACGCACAGCACACCTGCTAACATAATGAAGATAATTCTACTCATGGTATTTTCCCTCGTTTTGGCAACTGTCCTTAGCCAAAAAATATATTTTGACGACAGTTGGAGAGAAGACAATGAAACGGTAGGACATTTCTCTCAAATTGTCAAAAATATGTTTGAAACATTTGACTATAGCCTATAGTGTTATTGTCGAAATTAAGATTTAAAAATGTTTCAGCACTGTCACTTACATTTGGAAATGTGGACTATTTAGGAAGCAGCCACGGGCAGTGATAGGCTTCATAATTTGCATCTCATGATTAGTTTAGGCTACATTCAAACGAATAAGCAAAATTGTGTATTTTATTTATTCAGAGCAAATGGCCACAATCTGAGCAATACAAAGAAATCCTGAAAAGAATGACTCGAAAACCTGAGTCACGCAAATTCTTTGGTCTTATGGGGAAAAGAGGCTCTGGTATGCTAACTACTTCCTAGTTATAATTCAATATTTTAAAGGACATATTTTATTTCTATAAAAGCTCATCTGTATTTTTGCTTTTTCCCTTCCACTCTTTGCAGCAAAATCCCAGGTAACAAGAAGAAGTAAGTGTTGCATGCATTAGACATGGTTGGCAATGACCATTTCAATAGCATTTAACTGAGGCTAGTATTATGAAGATATTAATGGGATACAAGGCACAGAGGTCCTATTAAATGATAGAATTATATATGATAAAGGTATGAACACCACTAAGGTGGAACTGTTCTCATGCCATATACAATTCCTGCAAGAGACTCTCTGGTGTGTAATGTCAAAATGGGATTACTGTAGGAGATGTACTTAGTCTGAAATAGCCCTACTCTCACCTCTTTTCCAGGACAGAAATTTGAGTCTTTTGTTGGACTGATGGGTAAAAGGAGCTCAGAGGAACAAGGTAAAATACCAGCATTTAGTGTATCTGACTCATTCTGAATGATTTTTTCTTTCTCTTAGGACATACTGTTGATTACTGTTATTCCTGCAGGTAACTTCTAATGGATCTCCATAGCAGCTACATACAACTTTGAATCAAAAGAATCAAGTGTGAACCAGGATGCACTGAACATGTGTTTGCATGATTGTTTCAGTCACGTGTGATGTCCAATATTTTGAAAACATTTTGCATCAAATTAAACAGTACTTGCAAAATTTGCTTTAGATAATTAAGGAAGATGCATATTACTGTGGTGTGAAATGTCAAATCTATTCAGACAAATAACCTGTTAGTGCTCTGAAAACATTCATATTGTGCTTGTAATGTGGCAGAATACTTACATCAAAAGTAAAACCACTAAACTGAAAAACGCTGTATGAAGGTAGAGACATGGTGCAGACAAAGAAGATGAATAAACTACAGAGAAAAATAAGTATCACAATTAAACTGTTTAAGTTTCAGTAGGCCTACTGAACGTAGTAATGCAGTATCAACATGCATCTCTTATCAGAATTCATTGCATTACAAGTCTATTACATGTTTATTAAGTGACTTTGTACAATACAAATAAAAAAATACAGATGAGTACATAGCCAAAGCAAAATATGGTGTTGACTTTCCTTTCCCACATAATCTGATGACATGTGGAGTTACAGAAATATTCCTTTCATTTATTTTTGCTCTTTGTACGACTACTGAATGCATTTTGAACAGTCAATCCTCTTCAGAAACTGGTCAAAGCTTCAGAATAATTCTCCATACAAAAAAAAACATTACTTTAGCTGGCTCGGTATATATAAAAAATAAACTAACTGAAATATAACATTTATGAAGTTAATGGTGGTCCAAGGCTAGTGAAATTTGCTAAAAACAGAAGAAAGCGTTACATTTTGGAAAAAGCTTCAGCCATAACAAAGCCCAAGGTGCATTTTACCCTCCAGATTTCCCATTACTCCTGTTGAGAGACTGAGACAGTCGTTTCGTGTTAGGCTACATTGCATGGGGAGCTGTTCAGTATGAGGTTTCTGTTACACTTTACTAAACAAAAATTATTTTGTAAATGCCATTTCCTTTTCCACATCATTGAAGATCTTTTGTGCATGTAAACAAATAAAACCACTGAAACATGATTGTATAACAGTTCATTTTTTTTGTTGCTCTGCATTAAACAGTAGACATCAGTTGTTAAATAGACAATTGCAACCTTGGGGGGGAAGGGGGGGGACAGTATTCAGTTATATATGGGTTTGGCCTGTCTAAGACAGTAAGTTTCGTTAAGGTAAACACATTCCTTGGAGAAGTCCACAGGCAGCTCTCTTCTGGTCATTGTGACAGTACATGCAGACCCAGCTGGGCTGTACATGAGCTTTGGTGTTGGTTTGGTGCCACACACAGATGTCCGAGCTGGCAACATTGGCAACAAGTACAACTTGGTGTTTCTGCAGACTGTCTCTAAAATATCTTCCCCTTCTTTTTGTTCTTTTCGAGAGTCCTGTAGAGGAGAATAGTATACAAGGCACTAAAATGACACAAACATTTACAAACAGTGGTTGAGATGACTATACAGTGACATCTAGTGGGACACACTGGTATTACGTTATGCACAGACCATTGTGTCTAGTTTAGTTGTTTTCTCTATCCAACAGACAACACTAAATAGAGCTACTTTAGTAACAACCAAAGTCACCACTACAGTTCAGGTGCGTGACAGTGTTACCTGGAGGCATCCAGTCTCTGTTGCTCCAGGCGCTGATTGGTCTCCCAGTTGGCCCGGTCATCCTCAAACTGGCGTCTCTTCTCCTCCAGCTCCTTGTGCTGGGCCTCCAGATTCTTCTTCATCTGCTCATGACGCCTAGAGAGCTGCAGAAGAGACATTTTGAAAAAAAAATTGAAAAGGCATGATCACAACTGTATGACTCACTGAAAAAGTGAATTGTTGCTAGGACTATCCTGGTTAAATAACTGTGCATTTGGAAATGTAACACTTCAGAGAGAGGGGCAGTGAAGTTCCACACACGTCATTAAACACTCACTGCCTCACTAAGACTTTCAGTGCATCAACACCCACCAAAAAGTGAGTGTTCATGCATCAGGAAGTAAGAAGTCAAACCATATGGTAGAGGTCAGTAGTATAGTAAGGCAATGTGACTGATGTTACCTCAGCCTCGGAATCTTTCAGCTTCTGGATCTTCTCCTTGACCTTCATCTCAAACACCTGTTCCATTTCCATCTCCATCTTCTTCATCTTGGCCACGTGCTCCCGCCGCTCCTCCTCCATCTGAGCCAGGGGGCTCCTGCAGGGTCACACACGTATGCATGCAAACAGTCAGACCAGTCCTACAGTGCACCGACCCCCTCCATCACACTGGAATAATCCGCACAGTAATGCCACCCCCATTTTCCTGCAGGGAATTGGTACATACAAGGATATATGCATGAAAGGAATGGTAGGACCCAACAATATGGCGACTGAAGTGTGGAAAAGCAGAGGGAAGAAGAAACCCAATTTGCTCTGGAGCAGGGGACTCAAAGACCAGCACCAAGCAATCATGGAGCTGAGTTAGCGAAGCCGTTAGCATAGGCTAGTGAGTAACTGTAGTGAAATAGTGGTGCTTTGAGATCTTAGCTTAGCTAAATGTTAGTAAACGCAATTGAACGTGAGAAGAAGCCACCAGTCAAACTACGCTAATTACATTTGAAGTATTTGCAATGGAATATGCATATTTATCAATTCCCAGTTGACTTCAATGTTGGCATCTACAGAGTTCCTTGAGACATTGTCCGACATAAGGGGGAAGAAAGGAGAGAGAACTGAACTGGGAAAAAGAGAACCCAGACAAAGGAACACGAACAGGGGAGGAAGAATATATATTTAAAAAAATAATTAGGATCTAAGGAAACATAAATTGACCACTTACATGCCTTCACCTGTGTCATGTCTAAAAAAACAGAAACACACACACACTTAGCATGCTGTGATGAAATCATGCACTACGACAACGGGAAAAAATAAACAGACTGACCGCACTAACAAAAAAAACATGGACTAAGAACGAAACATCTCCTTTCTCACGGTACAAACAAGGAAAAGTTCAAAGAAACAAAACTACTTTTCAAGAGGCATGAAACGGTGTGTGCAGTAGTAGCCTTACATTAGTAGCATGTGTTTGGTGCGTAGCTGTGCGTTAGGAACCGCAGTGTGTGAGGGTGTCTCAGTAAAGAGCTAAGATGCTGAGAGTGGTTGGTGTACAGAAAAGGGTCTTAGGTGTGAGAGCAACAGTGTGGAATTTAAAGGGATAGTTATGGATTTTGGCAATCATGCCCTTTTCTACTTCCCCAGAGTCAGATGAATTTGTGGATACCATTTTTAGATGTCTGAGTCCAGTATGAAGGAAGTTGCTATCTAGCACAATACTAACTAGCGTAAGTGCAATGACTGGAAGATTATAGGTATAGACTACCAGCCATTGCGCTTACGCTAGTTAGCATTGCGCTAGATAGCAACTTCCTTTAAACTGCAAAGATAGACATAAAAATGGTACCCCATAGTTAATCTGACTGAGGAAGTAGATAAAGGGCCTCATTGCCAAAATTCTGAAGTATCCCTTTAAGCTGTAATACCTACATTTGGAATGATGGACCTATATTGGGAAAAAATACCTCCAAGAACACTACGACAATAACATCCATTTATATACAGCCTAAATATCACATCAATATGATAAAACATTTCAGATGTCCAGTAGATTATCTGTCAGGTAAAATATGCCTTTGATCATTGACAAAGAGAGTTAAGCTATGCCTAATAGAGAACCGTTGGTAGCTGTTGGACTCACTTGGTCGACTGTTGACCCTTGACCCGGTTGTTGTCCTGTCCGTTGTAGGTGACAGCCGCCAGCTTCCTGCTGCGGTAGTTCTCATAGTGGACGTTATTGGTCACGTCCTTCAGGTCCTGCATGTGGGTTCTGTATGCACACAGAAAGACAGACAAAACAAGTCTTAGAAACCTATGGTCAATGAGGTTGACAAAAAAACAGCATTGTCATTTCACCATTTTCTATCAATTGTTGTAACTTCATGTTTCGAGTCTGTACCTGATGAGCATGTCTCGTAGGATGGTGAAATCACAGTGGTCTCCGTTCTCAACTGCAAGGAAAGACAATCAACACATATTCAAACCGCTCTCCAGAAGGAGCCTCTTACTAATCTCATTATGCCTGGTACCTTCTGCCACTCCCCATGGGTACTGTCGTCCTCTGGTCCTCTTCCCGTTCACCTCGATGATGGTGTTACTGCCCACCACGGCCAGGGGCAGACGGTCCTGCAAGCAAAATAACGTGTGAGGTGTGTGTGTGTATATATGCAACAGCCCTTCCAAAATTTTGTGATTGGCTAGTCGTGGGCCAAAATATTTGGTTTTGCTGCAGGAATTCAGTTATTTTGCACAGCAATTTGTGATGATTTTGACCAATTTGGAAAAAAGTTTGACATGCTGCTTGATTGAACCATTTTATGCTGTATTGGTTAAAATGTCCAGCACTCTTTTATTTTGTGTGTTTTACTGTTTTAGGTGGTAATAGTGCGGTGACTGGGAATTTGCACGCCCTCGCACAATAAGTGGGGAATTGTTGATTTTGCAAAAATGAATTGCGACACCCATTCCAATATCCAGGCGGGACTGATGTAGCTAAGTGCCTCACAGTTTAAATGGCTAAGTTCATTGGTGCATGCATGGTGTTTAAAACTACTCGCAGTACATTTGTGTCATACCTTGATCTTCTTCACCAGTTTGTTCTCCTCCTCATCATCCGTCTCTGGGAACTCGTAGATCTGGATTTTGTGCTCCAGGATTTCCCGCATGATCTGAGGGAACGTTCAGTATGTTTTATTAACAAGGACCCCAATGACAATCCAAAAGACATGTGGGACAGTTCTTTATCATGTGGTATCATTCAGACTGTATGAATGTACTACGCAGAGGAAATTCCGAAGGCATCGTCAGAGCAGTATGTGGAATAGGAAAAGGCCCATTCTGCCCAAACAGTCTATTTCTATCTGCAACAATCAAGTCTTCGTCTGTGTAGACCCTTGATGCCCCGCCCCCAGACAGAGCCCACTGACCTGCTTCTTGAACCGTTGGCACTCCTCTGGGGTGAGAGTGTCTGCTTTTGCGATCAGTGGGATGACGTTCACCTTCTCATGCAACCGTTTCATAAACTCAATATCCAGAGGCTTCAGTCTGGAGGGAGACATGACATAACATTAATACCATAAATGGTGGGGTATGGGTACTGATGGACAGATCCAGTCCAGTATTTTCATAGCAAACCACAAAGCTCACATTTCTTTCCTTAAATATATTAATAAAAAAATAAAAATTGCAATGGAGCTCTCTAGTAGTGTGAACAAACAAGCAATTTATCAAAGATGACAACACAAATAACTATTGTCTGTGTCCTCAGAACACTTTCCCCAGCTGTTTCTCGTTAGCAGTGTCACTGTGCAAGGCACTCGAGAGTGAGTGAGCTATATCAGCTGGTGCTGTGAGGAGTGTGTGCGTGTGAGGGGTCAGTGTGTCTGTGAGGCCAGCATAAGCTACTCATTCTAAGAGCCTGTCTCAACACTGACTGAGGGATTGTAAGGACAATGTCCCATAGAACAGAGTATGAACAGTGAACGCATGCACACACCCCATTTACCCCACAGCCACGACACACACAGCCTTCTCTGACAGAGAGCCGATGCCCTTTACAACTATGGATGTATACTGCAAAACAACCCTAAAGAGAGAAAAAAGCCTAAGAGGCAGTAGCCAAAACCAATTGAAATTTCTAATATGGCGTAGTGCACTTTACACTTCTGAAATCTTAGTAAATCTTAAGAAGCCCTCCCCTTCATTCACACTGTCCGAACTCTCTCCCTACCACCTAGACTCACCCGTGTCCCGAGGGGGCGATGAAGTAGAGGCAGCACTGCACTCTGCTGTCGGGCATCAGTCGTCTGTTCACCCGCGACTCACAGTTGAGGAAATCCTCAAACTTGCTGTCTATGTGGTCGATGACCGGCTGCCAGCTGCGTGGTACATACAGCCACAGGGAGGAAACAAACCCACACACATTGAACCAAAACGGTCACAACTTCCTGGAAACCTGTTCGCAAGCTATGAGCTGAAATGGCTGTCAAATGGGTCAAGATCAATGCATTGATTGGAGCCAAAATGGAGTTGTCAAACTTTGCGTACCAGTTGCTATTGTCCACAGCGTCGCCGAATCCTGGGGTGTCGACTATTGTGAGCAGGAGCTGGACACCACCTTCCTTTACTAACACTTTGGATTGCTCCACCTGGGAAATACAGAGTTATATTAGCATTCAATAGCTGTCTTGTCTAAATGCATACTGGTTACTGTTCATATTTGGTGTATGACAGTGAGATAGTGAACAATACAACTTTCCTAAGAACACTACACCTCTAGCTGTTTAACAATGCAGGACCCAATGCGTTCAGCAAAACGCCCGTCTCCACAAGAGAGTGTTTGAAACAACACAGAAGAAATGAGCATACTGCCAATCCCAATGAAGGGAAAGAAGAGGACCAAAACACCCTCTCAGGAAGACACCTTGTCGCCAATTGCGTAGCACACGTCGAGGACAGTGGGTGACTCTCGTTCTAGCTGCATGTATCAACATGCAGTCTAACACTGTGTTATTACCTAACTATGCAGAGGAACCAGAAAAACAGACGAGGTTCTGTGTGGAGATAACGTTGGGTTTTGGAGACCAAGTAGAGCAAGTTTCTCTACTAAATGACATGCAGTGCCTTCAGAAAGTATTCACGCCCCTTGCCATTTTCCACATTTTGTGGTGTTACAGCCTGAATTTAAAATGAATTATTTTGAGATTTTTTTTGTCACAAGCCTACACACAATACCCCATAACTTCAAAGTCGAATAATGTTATTCACATTTTTTTTTTAACAAACTGATTAAATAAAACGAAAAGCTGAAACGTCTTGAATCGTGCAGTGAATTTCAAATACAGATTCAACCACAAAGACCAGGGATGTTTTCCAATGCCTCGTAAAGGGCACCTATTGGTAGATGGGTAGAAAAGAAAAAGCAGCCATTCAATAGCCCTTGGAGCATGGTGAAGTTGTTAATTACACTTTGAATGTTGTATCATGACATCCAGTCACTAAAATGATACAGGCGTCCTTCCTAACTCCGTTGCCGGAGAGGTGACTTTAAAACAGTTGCAGCATTTAAAATGGCTGTGATCGGAGAAAACGGAGGATGGATCAACAACATTGTAGTTACTCCACAACACTAACCTAAATGACAGAGGAAGGATGTACAGAATACAAATATCCAAAAACATGCATCCTGTTTGCAACAAGGCACTAAAGTAATATTGCCAAAAAATGTGGCAAAGCAATTAACTTTTTGTCCTGACTACAAAGTGTTGTGTTTGGGGCAAATCCAACACATTACTGAATTCCACGCTCCATATTTTAAGCATAGTGGTGGCTGAATCATGTTATGGGTATGCTTGTAATCATTAATTAAAGGACTGGGAAGTTTCAGGATAAAAAAGAAACAGAATAAAACTAAGCAAAGGCAAAATCCTAGAGGCAAACCTGGTTCAGTCTGCTTTCCACCAGACACAGAGATGAATTCATCTTTCAGCAGGGCAGTAACCTAAAATAAGGTCAAATCTACACTGGAGTTGCTTACCAAGAAGACAGTGAATGTTCCCGAGTGACCAAGTTAAATCTACTGAAAATCTATGGCGAGACCTGAAAATGGTTGTCTAGTAATGATCAGCAACCAATTTGACAGAGCTTGAATTTTTTTTTAAATGATAAAAAACATCAAATTTTGCACCATCCATGTATGGAAAGCTCTTGGAGACTTACCCAGAAAGACTCACAGCTGTAAACGCTGCCAAATGTGCTTCTACAAAGTATCGACTGAGACACAGGGGTGTGAAAAATGAAATGCATGTTCATAAGTTTCAATACACTTGCACAAATGTACAACAAAAAAAACGTCATTATGGGGTATTGAGTGTAGATGTGTGCAAATTGTTTTGCTTTCATCCATTTTGAATTCAGGCTATAACACAAAATGTGGAATAAGTCAAGGTGTATGAATACTTTAGTCTGCTCTATAATCGCAGAATGTGTTTCAAATTCCAAGGCATCAACACGGAGGCAAACTAACATGGTCATCAGTGGAAGAAGAATATTCAACAAGAGAATACAGGACTGTTAAGCAGAAGTGTTTTAAACTACCTGTACAGTCTTTTTGACTCTGTGCGAAGGCCCAGGGTATTCTGACGAGTACAAATCTGTTAGGAACAGAGAATTGATCAACGTGGACTTGCCCAATCCCGATTCACCTAGAAAAAAAAAAAGATCATAAAGCCTAATGACAGTGTTGCTACATTAGGATCAGTGTCATTTTAAAAATGAGGGAATCAATGCAACTCAAATCAACATACTGGCCTAGTGTGCACAGTATAACACGTAGCTATCTATACCAGCAAGAACACAACATTTAAAGATATAAGGGAACACTGACATGATAAAACAGCTAACCATACATGTTGAAAGCAGGTACATCCCACTGTGTGATAGCTATTCATGTGACTTTAGAGGCATCCAATGGTACTATAGAAGCAACAAATAAAGCCCAGCCAATAAATCCCAAAGGTCATGTCTTTGATTGGGCTATTGACATTTGTCAAAGACGACCATCCATCTGAATGATTGTGTAGGGCTAGGACAACAGATCCTATTCTGAACGTGGATAGAGAATACCTTATCATGCCGGCTGTGTGGTCTCGTCTATCTAGTTTGGCTAGCCATTGTGTGCCTGGTTTCCATGCTCCTGGTGAATGGAATCATTAACGCAGTGGAAATTACCACTGGCACTGACCTCGATCGTCAACGAGCTGCTGTTTACAGGCTACAGTATTGGGAGTGGAGCGCTACCATTTCTGTGTTGAGTGATTGCACTTGACAAAGTGCATTTCAATGCCCATCTTCATACGCCTGCGAGTATGAACGGCTAGTTTATATCAACACACCAGTGTTTTCCAGGTAACGGAACAGGTTGGCGTGCTCCGTCCAGCGAGGCATAGTGTGCTGTGCCAGTCACCGCTGATAAAGCCAGCCCTTTCTCACACTACCAGTGACATGGGCTCAAAGCTCCTCAGGACTGGGTAGAGGAGCTAGCTCTGCCTACTGCTGAGGCAGTGGTTGTAACAGTATACAAGACTGATATTGCTGAATTAGCAAACGGTCAAACTATCAACCATTATTTGTTGCTATAGAATTTGTATTAAAAGTACAAAAATGTATACAAAAATCCACAGCAACAGTCTTGTATACTGTTACAATCACTCTGCCTCAGCAGTAGGCAGAGCTAGCTCCTCTACCCAGTCCTGAGGAGCTCTGAGCCCATGTCACTGGTAGTGTGAGAAAGGGCTGGCGTTATCAGCAGTGACTGGCACAGCACACTATGCCTCGCTGGACGCAGCACGCCAACCTGTTCCGTTACCTGGAAAACACTGGTGTGTTGATTAAAATTAGCCTGCTTCACATATGCAAAGTATGCATCGTTTGTGATGCGTTCACATTCACAGAAATAGGACTTTAAAAATCATATTATTATTCTCATTGCAGCAATCAGGCTGGCGAAATCTTCAAGGCATTTTTGGGCCCCAACAGCCAACTTGGGCACCATCCAACACATTGCCTTTAAAGGACATTTTATACAGCAGGGTAAATCATGGTGACTTGTTTAAGAGGAACCCCGTTGCATGCGAGTGCCTGGCAAGGCAGGCATGTTTAGATAGAATGACAAGTGTAGGCTAACTTCTTAAAATTGATCAATGATAAACCCATGACTGGCTCAGAAAGAGGCTGTTGTAATGCGAGACGAACTATTCTTAGCAGTGAGGGAGAAATTCTGCTATGTCGACCACAGGAAATGGTTTGACCCAAAGAAACATTTTCCCTCCAAACAGTGACTGATTAGCAAATTAAGGCCCTGGGCGAGTTCAACGACCGCATCTAAGTACTTTAACGGCACTCTTGTATTTTTGATAATACTGCGCAATGTTTAATAAATCAATGCTATTTTAATAGGCAGGCGGATGTGAAAAAAAGTAAAATGAGAGAGGTTGACTGAGAGGAGGTTAACCACACACACGCACTTTGCTTGCACATAACTGTGGTCACACACACATTCCTGTCTACAAATTTAACTTACCATATACAGCCTTACCTAGTCAACTGTATTGTGTAAACTGAAATGACTGAAAACATGACTCGGTTGAACCATGACCTCAATATATGAATAGCATTTTCTTACCCACAACCATCAGGGTGAATTCAAAGCCTCGCTTCACTGATTTTCTGTACACTTGATTGGGAAGGCTAGCAAAGCCCACATACCCCTCCAGATTCTTTTGT
This sequence comes from Oncorhynchus nerka, assembly GCF_034236695.1. Classification (NCBI taxonomy): domain Eukaryota; kingdom Metazoa; phylum Chordata; class Actinopteri; order Salmoniformes; family Salmonidae; genus Oncorhynchus; species Oncorhynchus nerka. The sequence continues at coordinate 21,945,595 of NC_088398.1, read as the reverse complement.
TGCTGGAAAGTAACATATGAGCACAACATCATCATCACCACCACAGCTTTTGCAATGTTATGTAACAGGCCTAGGTTACTTTAAAATTAGGATAAAGTAATTCTGATAAGCAGGCAAATCAACATCAGCCTAACTGACCAATCCATCCATACTTACAGCTGTTTTATGGAAATAATCATGTGATGTGGTCCAACGTTAGGTAAGAGCCAAAGGAGAGAACACAAGCGACAACAGTCAATATCAGCAATAATCCTAACAAATAATTATTTTTACAGAATCAATTTCACAAACTGGAAAATCTGGGGTTAATTAACATGTGCTTAGGCTAGCAAGCATAACATCACAGAGTTGGATAGTATGATGTTATTCACTGTTGTTGGCTTCACCATGGGGTATAACGGAGTCCAATCTCTGTTGATTCCCTTAGCCTTGGACTGTTGTTCAAATTTTTTCAACTGAAAGCCTATGTCAGTGCGAAATTATCGTAGAAATTGTATGTCTTCTTTATGTCCATGCAAGAAACGTTCAATGCGTCATATGAGTGAGATCACTATCTGTACACCAGTGGAGGCTGGTGGGAGGAGCTATAGGAGGACGGGCTCATTGTAATGGATAGAATAAAAGAAACTGTCAAACCTTGCTTCCATGTGTTTGATACTGTTCCATATATTCCATTCCAGCAATCACAATGAGCCCGTCCTCCCACGGCTACATGGAAAATGTAACAAATCCTTCTTCACGATTATGCTAGCTAGTGTGGTTTCCGTTTCAGTTTGCGGGTCAACTGAAGGAAGTGGTGAGAGGTGTACACTCATGACTGCATGAGAAAAACGTGTATCTTTATCACAATTTAAATAGGCCTTTTTTAATAAAAACCTGACTCACTTTCACTTGGTCCTACCCCAAACCAATTTGAAAAGGCAGACACCCAAAGATACCCCATATTCACACTTGACTTGCCCTTAGATCTATCCAAGGTCTGAGAATCGAACTGTGTTGGCTTGAGCGACTGTTTATCCTCATCTGTCCCCTTCCCTCAGATTATCAGAACATACTCTGGTTTGCTGTTTTCGACATTATAGGGTGTCACACACACTTCAATTTATTTTCCAGTGTCGAACTCATGGGGAAATTAAGTGTTTGAAATAGCTGGAAGTAAATAAATTACTTGACATGGTTGTTTTGCTAGCTAATCATTAACAATGGCTTGCTTGGTGAATACTTGGACAATAATTTAAGGGTAAGGACTTGGTGTTAGCATTTTCTGAATCGTAGGCTAACAAGCCAGCTGGCTAACGTTAGGCGGTGAACATGACGTTATCGCCACACACAGGGAAAAAAAGATAGCTAGCGTTACCTCGATGGAGTTTCCTTAACAAACACCAAATACATAAAATAAGACATTCGCTTTTGGAATGAACCACTAAGTAGGTAAACATTTAGGAAAGTAATTAGTGAGGAGGTAGAAAATAACTACACAGGAAATGTCTTAGCTAACGCTAACCTGCTAGCTAAACTAGCAACTCATCCAACAACTGGTGGGGGGACGACTGGGCGTTGGTTACTCAGACAACTAGAAAGCCACGAACAACCATTACTTAAAAATAGCCATTCTGATACAACAAGCTATATATGTAATTTCCAAAGCAGTTTTAGGACATTTTTGATACAGTAAGTAGGCTCACCCATAATGTTGACGTTCGCTACCGCTCAGAAACCGATCATTCACAACCCGACATTCCGCTTCTTTACCACTAGCGCATACCTACGTACTATGGCTGACGTAATTTCACACCTGAACGACGGAGACTACGCCAGATACAATGCGTACTGCGATTATGAATAGCAAAAATTAAGGACCAAACATCTCGCGGTAGTTTGTTCATTTCCTGAGTTATCCACATGCTATCGCGACAACAATATTACATTACATTTTGCTAAAGAGAATCTCTGTTTTGATTTTGATTTATTTTCTATCAACATAAACCTGACAGAAACTCTGCATCTACTTAACTTTCCAAAATCGGAAGTTTAATTTGCATATAGATAGATGCACACGGGTTAGTAGTTTATGAAAAATAAATATTAATCAAAATAAGAGCTATAAACCTACTTGTTAAATACAGTTATTTAGTATTAATATGTTTATTTATGTACTTGGTGAAACTGGAACAACAACTGAGCTATAATAACAGGGGAACAACTAACAACTACATTCCAAAGAAAAAAATTATCTGGTGACGGAATGTGAAAAGGCGTCAGTTGTATCCATAGAAACTACCACATAATAATGTTGCTTCCTCCTATTGGTTAAAACTATCATCAAATTCAGTATGACCTTTTCCAATTCGGGCACATACTTTCCCATAATATGCTCATGAATAAACTGCATCATTGAAGGAGAAAACAGGCTTGAAAAATAATAATAAAATAACAGGTGTATCCTACATATTTGCCATGGTGAAGGAGGGTAAGGTACTGCTCAGTGGCTCAAAGGAAACACGTTTCTCCTTTGTCTTGTGTTCCCTTGTAGTGGATGGATGCATTATTCCCGAACTATGTCGTGTACTTCCTTTGTAGTGACTGGGTCGACCATGCACCACCTGAGTCTGTCCTTAGAGTCCTCACGTGTCTACAATTGCTTATAAGAGAACCCCTTTATCATGTAAAACGAATGATGGTACTTTTCTTCCTTCAACTTCATATGATGTAAAATAGATATGACTTGTGCTGCCTTTATTTTATGACTTGTTGACAAAAACCTGACAAGAGAGCCGGACAATTCAACACTCTGAATTCAGGTATATTTTTTATTATCTTTATACCCTCTCTTTTCAGAGAGTTTTTCATCAACTCCAAGCTGTTGATCTTCCTGCAAGGGTAAATTTACTTTAAATCGATTTTAAAAACCTTAAAGTCTGACAGCTTGCGTTGCTTTTTACAGTTGCCGCTTTCTGTCCCATTCACTCCCTCTCCAGTACATGGAGTTGATGTGCAGCAGTTATCTGGAGTGTGGAAAGCAGACATTTGCCATGGAGAAGTTGGTCACTATGACATGTGAGTTATCATATCCCCCCAAAAAGTAGCCTGTATTTCCCTCAATGTCCTTCCTTATCATTCCTTGTCTCTTCATTCCTGAATAGATATGTTTCAGAAACTGTCTGCAGTGGAGGACCAAAGGCAGTGGGTTATTGAGAGTGGAGCTCATAAGGTAAACAAGTGTAACAATGGCACTGCCTCATACAATACACTGTAGGATTGTGTTAAATAAAGAACTGTACTCCTAACTGACTGTTAGTCCGATGTCTTATCCCCATTACTTGTGGATAGGTTTTTTTCTGTCTGGGAAAGTAGTAACTAATGAGCATATAATGACATAAGATTTCATGCTCATGCTCAGACCCTGGTTAAGCTCCTATGAACACGTGACAGCAGTGTGTTACTATGTTCCCTCCTAGCACTCACCTCATTGGCTGAGAGGTAACTGCTCTTATAAAGGGACCTTGGGACATCATGCATACCTTTTAGTAAGAGTATACACTGTAACTAACACTTAAATACATCACTTGATCTATCCCCTTGTTCAGAATGCAAGGAAAAAATAGGAGAGTCGTCAATCGTGGAGAATCTTCTTGTTATACTACAAGATTATGACTTACTGTCCATAAGGTACAGTGCCTACCTCCCTAATCAGTCACACACTATGCGTTCATCTTTGCGCAATAAAGTTGCTTCAAAATAAACAGTTCGCCTTACACCCCCCCATCAACAGCATGACTATATCACTGGCAATAACATGCACCTTCCAATGTCTTGCTTTGATGTGTGTTTTGCGTATCCATTTTTTTTGTGTCCTTTTCAGGATGAATGCAGAGTTGCTGCGGCTGCTTTCCCCGGTGCGGCAAGTGCGGGAGCAGGGGAGGGAGTGCAAGGGCCTGCCGGTGCTGCTCAGCCTGCTGCACGGGGAGCACCTGAAGCTGATGTGGAGCGTAGTGTGGGTCCTGGTCCAGCTGTGTGAGCAGCCAGACACCAGCGCCGAGATACGCACCTGGGGAGGTGTGCAACAGCTGCTCCACATTCTCGACAGGTGAGAGGCTACCTCTGGATAGACTAAAGAAGTATCGTAAAAGTTCATGGAGAGCATAGACTACTCAGGAGTTCACTGGGTCAAATGCAGTATATTGGGTGAGGCCTAGGTTAGTGCATATTATGACCCTGAGAAAATTGTGATTATGAGAAAATGGTATACAACCTCTGGTTAGGCTAAAAATGTCACGCCATGTCTCTGTTTCACCTATTCCTGTGATTGTCTCCACCCCCTCCAGGCGTCGCTTATTTTCCCCAGTGTATTTATCTCTGTGTTTCCTGTCTTTCTGTGCCAGTCTGTCTTTTATGTTTAGTCAAGTCAACCAGCGTGTTTTTCCCATACTCCTTTTGCTATTCTCCTTTTTCTAGTCCTGGTTTTGACCCTTGCCTGTTTCTGGACTCTGTACCCGCCTGCCTGACCATTCTGCCTGCCTTGACCACGAGCCTGCCTGCCACTCGGTACCTCCTGGACTCTGATTTGGTTTTGACCTTTTTGCCTGTCCACAACCATTCTCTTGCCCACCCCTTTGGATTAATAAACACTGTAAGACTCCAACCATCTGCCTCCTGTGTCTGCATCTGGGTCCCGCCTTGTGCCTTGAGAAAAATAGTATTTCAAACATTAGAACATATATTAATCAAGAGTTACTTAAGAGTTTAGTGGGTCAAAGACAGTAGTTGAAACATTGGTTAGTGCATATTATAACCATGAGAAAATTCAGTTGATGAGAAAGCAGTATGCAACCCAGATCAGTAGACATCTGTAATGTACTGTATGTTGTCTGTTCTAGTGAACGGGCGTACGTTTCGGACCGCCCCTCTATCGAGGCCCAATGCAGCGGGACGCATTCCAGTTGACAGCACATCAGTGAGGAGCTCAGTCCACAGGAGGATGTGGACGACACCATATCTCTACAGTCAGGTAGGAACACACACTGGATATGTTGACTATAGCTCATACAGATTGATCTACGTCGAACATAAACTTATGTAAATGTCTGTCTTTATTGCTGCATGCTGTGCGGCTCTGACTGAGCTCGTTTTGGATGACACCACTGCACATCAGGTGGTTCAGGTAAGGGCACCTACCCACAAAAAGAAACCGAGTGTTGGCTACCATTAGAATGTTCAATGAACTGGGCAGTATTTAGGACTATGATATTAATTCAGAATAGTGTTAGTGTAAAGGACATTTTTGAAATGCGTTCTCTTTGCTTCGTCAGGAGAATGGGGTCTATGTAATTGCGAAATTGATTCTGCCACGACGCTTTCTCAATGGACCAAAAGAAATATCCCTACAGGTATTAAACACGCATTAGATAACGGTGTAACTCCAATTATCATGTCATGTTTGTCCTTATACTGCAATGATAGTAATCGTGTTATTGTTGATGTTGACAGTGCTATGCATTTCTGAACCTACCTTTCCTCTTCAGCATGGAATGTAACCGACATCTGTTTTTAAGGTGATGACATATGACATTGTTTCTTAAAGTCAATGTACATATTCTTTCCTTTCTGAAAATGTATGAAAATAACTTTCTGTTTCAGGCTCTATCCTACAGATTTATTTGAGATGTTCATTGATGTTGGACATTATGTGAGAGACATCACTGTCTATGAAGCACTTCAAGCAAAAGTTTCTCTCCACACGGTGACACAACTACTCTACTGTAAAAACGATTATACGTAACATACAGGCAAACACAAACATATAGCGTCTTAAAAGGTTGTTGGGCCACCACAAACCAAAACCGCTTCCATGCGTCTTGGCATAGATTTTACAAGTGTCTGGAACAATATTGTGGAAGCACCTGCTTTCAATATACTTTTTATCCCTCATTTACTCAAGTGTTTTCATTATTTGGGCAGTTAGCTGTACATCCAAGGGCCCTCTCCTGTCTCCTTTTACCTGTTAAATACATTTAGATTGTAATGTAAAGCCCCGTATAATAATGATACATTTACTATTTTCATTACTTGTTCTCTGCAGCCATTACTACCCTACTCCACTCTGTGAGGATTGTTTACTGGTTTGTGTTGGCTTGCCTTTAGCAGGAGGAATTGGACAGTCTGAGGGAGAGTATTGAGACTTTCGACCAGAAACCACCCTCCTCTGAGAGTGATCAATGGCTACTCCATACTGGACCTTCTAGGCACTGGGGCCTTCAGCAGTGTGTTCAAGGTAGAGCCTCCCGCTGAGCCATTCATCAGTGCCAACCTTAACGTGCCTGTAAGAGTGGACACATGACAGCCATTACAATGTGGTTGTGATTGATGTGGCATGTCTGATTGTGCTTGGATTTCAAGGACTCATGATCATGAATTGTACTCACTAGAATTTAGCTACCTCTGCATGCTTGAGTTTGAATTTGTACAATTTGGCATGACTATGGAGGGATTTTAGTGCCAAAAGAAATTGAATCTGAAATGTATTTTGGCACTAATATTTTTTTATTTCAGATTTTTTTGTTTAACCTTTATTTAACTAGGCAAGTCAGTTAAGAACAAATTATTATATACAAGGACGGCCTACCAAAAGGCAAAAGGCCTCCTGTGGGGACTGGGTCCTGGGATTAAAAATATAAATGTAGGACAAAACACACATCACAGCAAGATAGACAACACAAAACTACCTGAAGAGAAACCTAAGACAACAACATAGCAAGGCAGAAACACATGACTACACAGCATGGTAGCAACACAAAACATGGTACAAACATTATTGTGCACAGACAACAGCACAAAGGGCAAGAAGGTAGAGGCAACAATACATCACACAAAGCAGCCACAACTGTCAGTAAGAGAGTCTATGATTGAGTCTTTGAATGAAGAGATTGAGATAAAACTGTCCAGTTTGAGTGTTTGTTGCAGCTCGTTCCAGTCGCTAGCTGCAGCGAACTGAAAATAGGAGCGACTCAGGGATGTGTGTGCTTTGGGGACCTTTAACAGAATGTGACTGGCAAAACGGGTGTTAGATGTGGAGGATGAGGGCTGCAGTAGATATCTCAGATAGGGGGGAATGAGGCCTAAGAGGGTTTTATAAATAAGCATCAACCAGTGGGTCTTGCGACGGGTGTACAGAGATGACCATTTTACAGAGGAGTATAGAGTGCAGTGATGTGTCCTGTAAGGAGCACTGGTGGCAAATCTGATGGCCAAATGGTAAAGAACATCTAGCCGCTCGTGAGCACCCTTACCTGTCTATCTATAAATTATGTCTTCGTAATCTAGCATGGGTAGGATGGTCATCTGAATCAGGGTTAGTTTGACAGGTGGGGTGAAAGAGGAGCGATTACGATAGAGGAAACCAAGTCTAGATTTAACTTTAGCCTGCAGCTTTGATATGTGCTGATATGTGCTGAGACTACTCCCAAGTACTTGTATGAGGTGACTACCTCAAGCTCTAAACCCTCAGAGTTAGTAATAACACCTGTGGGAGGTTTGGCATTCTTCCTACCAAACCACATTACCTTTGTTTTGGAGGTGTACAGAACAAGGTTAAGGGTAGAGAAAGCTTGTTGGACACTAAGAAAGCTTTGTTGTAGAGCAAATAACACAAAATCCAGGGAAGGGCCAGCTGAGTATAAGACTGTATCATCTATATATAAATGGATGAGAAAGCTTCCTACTGCCTGAGCTATATTGTTGATGTAAATTGAGAAGAGCGTGGGGCCTAGGATCAAGCCTTGGGGTACTCCTTAGTGACAGGCGGTGGCTGAGACAGCAGATTGTCTGACTTTATACACTGCACTCTTTGAGAGAGTTAGTTAGCAAACCCGCCCAAAGACCTCACAGAGACACCAATACTCCTTAGCCGGCCCACAAGAATGGAATGGTCTTCCGTATCAAAAGCTTTGGCCAAGTCAATAAAAATAGCAGCACAATATTGCTTAGAATCAAGAGCAATGGTGACATCATTGAGGACCTTTAAGGTTGCATTGACACATCCATAACCTGAGCTGAAACCAGATTGCATACCAGAGAGAATATTATAGACATCAAGAAAGCCAGTCAGTTGATTATTGACATGTTTTTTTTAAAGATGCTACAGTGAGGGAAAAAAGTATTTGATCCCCTACTGATTTTGTGTTTTGGGTCATTGTCATGCTGGAATACCCATCCATGACCCATTTTCAATGCCCTGGCTGAGGGAAGGAGGTTCTCACCCAAGATTTGACAGTACATGGCCCAGTCCATCGTCCTTTTGATGCGGTGACGTTGTCCTGTCCCCTTAGCAGAAAAACAACCCCAAAGCATAATGTTTCCACCTCCATGTTTGACAGTGGGGATGATGTTCTTGGGGTCATAGGCAGCATTCCTCCTCCCCAAACACAGCGAGTTGAGTTGATGCCAAAGAGCTCCATTTTGGTCTCATCTGACCACAACACTTTCACCCAGTTGTCCTCTGAATCATTCAGATGTTCATTGGCAAACTTCAGACAGGCATGTATATGTGCTTTCTTGAGCAGGGGGACCTTGCGGGCCCTGCAGGATTTCAGTCCTTCACGGCGTAATGTGTTACCAATTGTTTTCTTGGTGACTATGGTCCCAGCTGCCTTGAGATCATTGACAAGATCCTCCCGTGTAGTTATGGGCTGATTCCTCACCGTTCTCATGATCATTGCAACTCCACCAGGTGAGATCTTGCATGGAGCCACAGGCCGATGGAGATTGACAGTTCTTTTGTGTTTTTTTCCATTTATGAATAATCGCACCAACTGTTGTCGCCAAGCTGCTTGGCGATGGTCTTGTAGCCCATTCCAGCCTTGTGTAGGTCTACAATCTTGTCCCTGACATCCTTGGAGAGGTCTTTGGTCTTGGCCATGGTGGAGAGTTTGGAATCTGATTGATTGATTGCTTCTGTGGACAGGTGCCTTTTATACAGGTAACAAACTGAGATTAGGAGCACTCCCTTTAAGAGTGTGCTCCTAATCTTTTTTACATTTTATTTAACTAGGCAAGTCAGTTAAGAACAAATTCTTATTTTCAATGACGGCCTAGGAACAGTGGGTTAACTGCCTGTTCAGGGGCAGAACGACAGATTTGTACCTTGTCAGCTCGGGGATTTGAACTTGCAACCTTCCGGTTACTAGTCCAACGCTCTAACCACTAGGCTACCCAGGTCGTTACCTGTATAAAATACACCTAGGAGCCAGAAATCTTTCTGATTGAGAGGGGGTCAAATACTAATTTCCCTCATTAAAATGCAAATCACTTTATAGCGTTTTTGACATGCATTTTTCTGGATTTTGATGTTGTTATTCTGTCTCTCACTGTTCAAATAAACCTACCATTAAAATTATAGACTGATCATTTCTTTGTCAGTGGGCAAACGTACAAAATCAGCAGGGGATCAAATATTTTTTCCCTCACTGTACATTGTCTGATTACTTCCTAAATATCTCCCATAATACCCCTCAGGTGCCTGACAACCGACACAGACTTGCGTCCAGACATCGTGGAAGTCAGCGCCAAGATCTCTGACATCATGATGAGGTTCATGGACAGCTTGTACACCTCCCAGAATGCTTTGGAGAGGAGGGCCGGAGCGAGACAGGAAGCGAGCACAGAAGTACTTCCTGGAGAGCCGTCGGGGCAGGGGCAACTGCCGCCACTCCTCTAAAGACCAGGAGAAAACCACTAGTAGGACTGATGAGTCCATGGTACCTTACTTCTTTTTAGGCCACAGCTCAAACCAAAGCAAAAAAATACACCGCCAAGGTAAATCTTCCCTGGATTATATGGCCATAATTGATGTTTCTCATAAAACATTTGCTACCATGTTGATTATGATCTATGTGTTTATATAGATAGTGGCTCCCATGGAGCTCTAGATCCCTCTCATACCAACATCTCCACTGCCTCGGGGTATAAAGACGCTGGTGAGCACTTGAATTCAGATCGTTCAACTACTAGGAGTATTCCCAAGTGTACTGTTTTGGATTGGAATCAATTGATCTTTGTTATTGTTAAAGGGCCTGTAAAGAGCAGCATCAGGGATTCTGTGGCAGATGAACAAATCTTAGCCGTGTGAGTCTGATGATCATACTCTGATATATTATATGTTGTTGAATATTACCCATATCATCATTTCATCTGAAGAGTACCCATACTGTTTGTGCCATGACAACAGTTTGTCAGTCAAGTGATAAAATAACCATCCTGTTTTCCTCAGTGGTGAGTTTGCTGTTCTGAAGCCAAAACTTCGACCAGCTAAATTGGGTCATTTTGAAGGATGTTCTGCTTTCCTCCTTTAACTCCTTCGTGAAATGGGTTCAACTCGACTGATAAACATGTGGGTTTCATAGCGTCAGCAGGAAACTGTGTATCTCAGAGGAAGGTTCGGCAGACCGGTGATCCCATCCAAAAAAAAAACGGTATCACTCAGGTAAGTCTATATGTACTTTCGATTTTCATTCGATTTAGAGTTCCGTTAATATAATATATAATACAATCTAACAGTACTGAGGCAAGAGCCACTGCTACATGATTGTTGTGTGCTCACATTGTCTCCCATGGGGGTTGCTATAACTCTGTCTATGTGTTTACAAGCCTAAAATTGATCTGCTAACAAGTCTAGCTTTGGGCTACAGGTGGTATGGAAAATGGGAATCAGCTATGAGCAGATGCAGGTTAGTGTCTGGGATTTTTAATTTTTTATGTATAGAAATAAATACAGTAAGTTAGCCTGTTGAAGTTGACATATTTCTGGACATGTGGATGTCTAGGTCTGGCTGAAATGGAGAAACTGGAAATATGGATGGTATAAGTGATAATTCCTTTCAGGCCATTATAGAGGAGATTCTGGAGGAGAATGGATAGAACGCAATGAGGAATGACCAGGGTGCAACGGGGACAAACATGTGACCTCCATCCTTATATATCATATCTTTATTAGCATGCTAGTGTTTTCCAGTCACACTGTTGAAGTGGGCTAGCACTACATTTCTTTGAGAGGCTGATAACCTTGATACACAGTCTACATAAAGGGGAAGTGTTTCATGACAGGCTCAAACAGAGACAAATAGGGTCAGAGTACTGATTTCGGGCAAAAGAAAGCATCCATACTTCTCTATAACATATGCATATTAGACTATTTATGGCCTAAGACGTTGAAACTGTATGGTTACTTGGAGTTTTTCCTCTTTGTGTTTGCACTGAGCTAATGTACTCATGCATTGATCATAAATCTATACCGTTTCTATGGTCTTTCTCAGTGGGTTGCTGTTGTGTGATTATTTTGTGATCTCTCTCTCGCTCAGGTTACACTTTCTTTAACTCTAAGTAGACTCAGGATTTTACTGCTTTATTTCTAGTATTAAATTGCAGAATCACACATCAGACGGCATGTTCCTAATGTCTCTATACAATGACTTGTTTGTTGTTGTTGAGGACTTTTGCACAGTTAAGTAGTCTACTTCCAGATGGTATTCTATGTTAAACGTTATTAATTGTACATTTTAATTTGTTTCTCAACAGCTATGCTTTGAGGAAATCTCAGATGAAGATCGATGCACTTTCTACCTACGTTTAACTTTTAACAGACCGGTATTCGTGTACTCAGGTCTGTGTGTTAATAGACACTTTTGCATGTATTTCCATTACATGGGAAATAAATATATTGCTGTGGAGAAACCTGTTTTGTATGTCTGGCTTTAGATTATTGAGCCACTCTTGAATATTTCATATCGTTATTGTGTTTATACAGTAATGAGTGTAATTCTCTACAAAGACCACAAGGGGCAGTATCAACCTTTGTATGGAGTATTGGCTCCTGTCAAGATTTTTTTAAACAAAATGAATCGGACACACCCAGGTTATATATAGTTCCAAGACTTTAATAGACCAATAACTATCTGAAATAGGATTATAATCAATATCACAAAAAAGCACCATGCCGTTCATCATAGAGATAAACATAACCATACAATGGTATGAAGAATATATGTTGACATGGTGAGAGTAATAGCACTTACTTAACAAAGCCAATCATGCAAGACTTTAAATAATGGAAACGTGAACCCCCTTACTTTAGAGTAGGTACCTGTTTTAAAATCTCTCGTACATTTGTGACCTACACACACCCAGTAATAACCTCCGAAAAATGCATCCCTTTTTGAGAGTTAAACTGAATCCATATCATGCATATTGTCATGCCTTGCCCCTGTGTCACACCACAATGGAATGTCTAGTCACAATTCACATGAATCCCACTCCCATCCGTATAGAAAGGCTCTCTGTGTGAGGTTAATATGTTAAGCTACTCTCTAGTACTGCAATGCACTGTATGTATTTAAACCATCTTCTAAGCACCTTATGATACTGACCAACACACAGGCTGGTCCTGTTGTATCTCCAGTCACGTCCAGTTATGAGTATTCTCTTTGCTCTCTGTACATTTACATTTAAGTCATTTAGCAGACGCTCTTATCCAGAGCGACTTACAAATTGTGTACGTCACAACTAAGTTCTGTGGCATGGTTCTATTTACAATTCCCTTTATATAACTCTGAATACACTGTTTTCACTGGTATTGTTCACATTTCACCATCCTCATAATTTCCTTTCTGGGACATCCCATTGGAGGTATATTTTTCATTTTAGTAAGGTTTTCAAGCAAACAGGCTGGTGTCTATGTACTGTGTGGACATGGAGAGTGTGTGTGTGTGATGTTCTTGTCTGCTCTCTGCTCCTCCTCAGAATGCTTCTGCTTCTCCAGGTTCTCCATCTCCTCCAGCATCTCCTGGATAAGAGGAGGCATGGAACCTGGGATCTCCATCTTCAACGTCACCACTCGCTCAGCTCCTGTGTAATTAGAATGGAAAATGTAAATGACACTTTATAGAGTAATAGAAGTGTTTCTTAACTCTTTCACTCTCATGAGAGGCACATTTCCTTTATTTGTTCCTATTTAACCCACCTCCACCCAGCATGTCTGAAAGGATTTTTACACTGACTAGGCTTGTTGCCCACACCGACATCCACAGGTCACCCCTGATTTTCTACTTCTTTCTTTACACTACATCCTTCAATTAGCATTGGATGTGGTTGGATGTGCACTGGTGTTGTAAAATCACAATATGCCATAACACCTGGTTATAACAGTCATGAAGCCAAGCCAACAGACTAAGGTCAAAGTAAGTGTCATGGCTGATAGGGAGTTGACCTCTAACCTTTGGCGCTGATGCTGCGCAGGTCGGTTATCTTCATGAGGACCTTGGGGAACATAAGGGGCATGCTGGGCCGGCGTTTACGGGAGTAGATCTTCAAGGCCTCCAGTAAGGGCTCTTGCAGGACCTCCACCTTAGACGGCTCCTCCAGGTCCTGGCGGTCTGACACAGGAGAGACATTGTCAGTGTGACACCGACACATCATTCATCTGCTAATTCAGCTCATATCTAGTTTGTGTGACAACACGCAAAATCTAAGGTAACTGAACTAAATGACTATCGCCCCGTTGTACTCACTTCTGTCATCATGAAGCGCTTTGAGAGACTAGTCAAGGATCATATCACCTCCACCCTACCTGATACCCTAGACCTACTCCAATTTGCTTACCTCCCCAATAGGTCCATTGACGATGCAATCGCCATCACACTGCCCTATCCCATCTAGAGGAATACCTATGTAAGAATGCTGTTCATTGATTATAGCTCAGAATTTAACGCCATAGTACCATCCAAACTCGTCATTAAGCTTGAGCCCCTGGGTCTCGACCCCGCCCTGTGCAACTGGGACCTGGACTTCTGACGTGGCGCCCCCAGGTGGTGAGGGTAGGTAACAACATCTCCATCCCGCTGATCCTCAACACTGGGGCCCCATAAGGGTGCGTTCTCAGTCCCCTCCTGTACTCCCTGTTCACCCATGACTGCGTGGACATGCACGCTTCCAACTCAATCATCAAGTTTGCAGACGACATTACAGTGGTAGGCTTGATTACCAACAACGACAAGACGACCTACATGGAGGAGGTGAGGGCTCGGAGAGTGTGGTGTCAGGAAAATAATTTCTCACTCAACGTAAAAAAAACAAAGGAGATCATGGACTTCAGGAAACAGCAGAGGGAGCACCCCCCCATCCACATTGACGGCACAGTAGTGAAGCTGAAACTGAAATGGTCCAACCACACAGACAGCGTGGTGAAGAACAACAGCGCCTCTTCAACCTCAGGAGGCAGAAGAAATTTGGCCTGTCACCTAAAACACTCACAAACTTTTACAGATGCACAATTGAGAGCATCCTGTCGGGCTGTATCACCGCCTGGTACGGCAACTGCACCGCCTTCAACCGCAAGGCTCTCCAGAGGGTAGTGCGGTCTGCACAACGCATCACCGGGGGCAAACTACCTGCCCTCCAGGACACCTACACCAGCCGATGTTACAGGAAGGCCATAAAGATCATCAAGGACAACCACCACCCGAGCCACTGCCTGTTCACCCCGCTATCATCCAGAAGGCGAGGTCAGTACAGGTGCATCAAAGCAGGGACCGAGAGACTATCTCAAGGCAATCAGACTGTTAAACAGCCATCACTAACATTGAGTGGCTGCTGCTAACATACTGACTCAAATCTCTGGCCACTTAAATAAATGGATTTAATAAAGGTATCACTAGTCACTTTAAACAATGCCACTTTATATAATGTTTACATACCCTACATTACTCATCTAATATGTATATACTGTACTCTATACCATCTACTGCATCTTGCCTATGCCGCACGGCCATCGCTCATCCATATATTTTTATGTACATATTCTTATTCATTCCTTTACACTTGTGTGTATTAGGTAGTGGTTGTGAATTTGTTAGATTACTTGTTAGATATTACTGCATGGTCAGAACTAGAAGCACAAGCATTTCGCTACACTCACATTAACATCTGCTAACCATGTGTATGTGACCAATAAAAGTTGATTTGATTTGATATATGTATAATTGAACTACACCCACAGAAACTTATATACACAAAAACGACAGTGAGGTTAATTTATTCGAGTAAATAGTTTCAAATAAGTGTACTAAAAGTACATCCATTCATAAAACAAAAAAAAAGATTGTTTAATAAAAACGTTATGCCTGTACTGAAGCTATGGATAGTTGCAGTACCTCCAGACACCAGGCAGATGGCGCTGAGGAGGCCACTTTCTGTGTCATCCATCTCCAAGGGCAGCAGCTGGCCGGCGAAGGTGAACACCTGGTCTGTGAGCGGGCCAAAGCCAGCGTTGTGGATCTGTGTACGGGTCAAGGTCAGCCCGTCTGAGAAGGTCATAGTGTCCTGGTCAGGAGTGTACCTTGTACAGATCCGCAGAATCTACAGGAGACATAAGGGGTAGTATAGAGAGTACAGAAAGGGACAGTATAGTCAGTATAGAAAAAGGCAATGGTGAGATACATGTTCAAGAAGAGGGGGATGGAAATTAAAATACAAAAGACATGAAAGACAGTTCAGGCAAAAAAAGCGAGAGAAGTATAGAGGTAAAACACAAACCTACATCTAGTCTGCATAAGAAAAAATGATCACGTCGAGAGATAGAGAAAGACCGATCAAGTAGAGAGAGATAGAGAAAGAGAGACAGATCAGGTAGAGAGAGATAGAGAAAGCGATAGACATATCAGGTAGAGAGAGATAGAGAAAGAGAGACAGATCAGGTAGAGAGAGATAGAGAAAGCGATAGACATATCAGGTAGAGAGAGATAGAGAAAGATAGATAGATCAGGTCGAAAGAGATAGAGAAAGAGATAGACAGATCAGGTAGAGAGAAAGAGATAGACAGATCAGGTAGAGAGAGATAGATAGATCAGGGCAAGAGAGAAAGGGATAGATAGATCAGGTAGAGAGAGATAGGGAAAGAGATAGAGAAAGATAGATCAGGTAGAAAGAGATAGACAGATCAGGTAGAGAGAGATAGAGAAAAATAGATCAGGTAGAAAAGATAGATAGATCAGGTAGAGAGATAGAGAAAGACTCCTTAAAAACTCCTCCAAAATTCCTTAAAAAAACATTTGTAGCTTAAATAACGCTACATCATAGCAAGGCACTGAGTCAAGTTTCACAAACGGCCTAAATCACCATCAATCTGCACAGTAATTATCCCTGCACGCCTCATTAGAAACCACCTCAGTAATGTAAAATAAACATGATAACGCTTTGATTTCAGATTAAAGATTTCCCGTCGAGAAAATAGAGCCGTGAGTGAATCACCATGGTGCAGCTAGTGAGAATCTACCAACCTTTGATGGTGCTGGAGAAGCACAGAGTTGACAATGAAAACCAGAAGATATGGGGAGATGAAAGAGAATAAAACATGCCTTCAGCAGTAACACTCTGTTACAACCCACCACCACTGTGTCTGTCTTCAGCACAAACGTATGCTGAGACAATGTGACAGCAGATCCATAGTGTCTGCCCCAAACAGCACACTGTGGCTGATAGTCAATGTAACAGCAGGTCTATAGTGACTGAACCGTTCCTGAACTCCACACAGGCCAGTTGATGAGGTGCCAGATGTGCTTTGGAGATGATGATGTGGCCGTACACACACATATACATCCCCTCACGCATACAGTATACACACACAAACGTACAGTACACACACATATACATCCCCTCACGCATACAGTATACACACACAAACGTACAGTACACACACATATACATCCCCTCACGCATACAGTATACACACACAAACGTACAGTACACACACACACACACACCACTCACCAGAATGTCCAGACAGGCCGCTTTGAGGAGGGTGATCTGGTCAGTTATAGTCAGGCCGGTGAAACCAGGAACCCGTTTGGCAAACTCCACAACCCTGATGATACATTTGGTGGCCAGCTCACTGAACTTATCCCACAGCCCCAGGTCCAACTGGATCCTAGTGTCTGAGCTTGAGTTCTACAGATGCATGGACGGGGGAGGGGGAGGGTAAAGGAGAGATTAGAGAATAGGGGGGAGGGATAGATAGAGGGAGGGAGAGAGAGGGGCAGGAAGACCGAGAGGGATGGGGATGAAGAGAGAGAAAATCATGAGAAAACAAAAAAGATAATTACTTGACACATTGGAAAGAATTTACAAAAAAACTGAGCAAACTAGAATGCTATTTGGCCCTAAACAGAGAGTACACAGTGGCAGAATACCTGACCACTGTGACTGACCAAAAATGAAGGAAATCTTTCACGATGTACAGACTCAGTGAGCATAGCCTTACTATTGAAAAAGGCTGCCAAAGGCAGACCCGGCTCTCAAGAGAAGACAGGCTATGTGCTCACTGCCCTCAAAATGAGGTGGAAACTGAGCTGCACTTCCTAACCTTCTGCCAAATGTATGAACATATTAGAGACACATATTTACCTCAGATTACACAGACCCACAAATAAATCAAAAACAAATCCAATTTTGATAAACTCCCATATCCACTGGGTGAAATTCCACAGTGCGCCATCACAGCAGCAACATTTGTGACATGTTGCCACAAGAAAAGGGCAACCAGTGAAGAACAAACACCATTGTAAATACAACCTATATTTATGTTTATTTATTTCCCCTTTCGGGGAACTATTTGCACATTGTTACAACATGGTATATAGACATAATATGACATTTGAAATGTTGTTATTATTTTGGAACTTTTGTGAATGTAATGTTTACTGTTACTGTTTAATTGTTTATTTCACTTTGGTGTATTATCTATTTCACTTGCTTTGGCAATGTAAACATATGTTTCCCATAACTAATACATTTAATTGAAAAGAAAGCAAGGAAAAGAAAAATAGTGAGAAAGAGAGAGATGTAGAGAGATGGAGAGAGAGAGATGTAGAGAGAGAGAGTGAGAGAGAGAGAGCGAGAGAGGTAGAGAGACGGAGAGAGAGAGATGTAGAGAGAGAGAGAGAGATTTATAGAGAGAGAGAGAGACAGAGAGAGAGAGAAAGAGAGAGGGAGAGATGTAGAGAGAGAGAGAGAGAGAGAGAGATGTAGAGCGAAAGAGAGAGAGAGAGCGAGAGAGAGATGTAGAGAGACAGAGAGAGAGATGTAGAGAGACAGAGAGAGAGATGTAGAGAGACAGAGAGAGAGAGAGAGAGAGAGAGATGTAGAGATACAGAGAGAGAGATGTAGAGACAGAGAGAGAGAGAGAGAGAGAGAGAGAGATGTAGAGAGACAGAGAGAGAGATGTAGAGAGACAGAGAGAGAGAGAGAGATGTAGAGAGAGAGAGAGAGCAATTAGTTCTAAGTATAATCTCAACATTACAACCAGTATAATCCATTTAGATGACTGGATTATGGTACAGGGATAGTGCTTCTGAGCCTCAACAGAGACAGACCTACCCACAGAATTAAATGGAAATCTATCCATGATACATGTAATATATACAGTTGAAGTCAGAAGTTTACATACACCTCAGCCAAATACATTTAAACTCAGATTTGTATAATTCCTGACATTTGATCCAAGTAAAAAATCCCTGTTTTAGGTCAGTTAGGATCACCACTTTATTTTAAAAATGTGAAATGAAAGGATAATAGTAGAGAGAATGATTTATTTCAGATTTGATTTCTTTCATCACATTCCCTGTTGGTCAGACGTTTACATACACTCAATTAGTATTTGGTAGCATTGGCTTTAAATTGTTTAACTTTGGTCAAACGTTTCGGGTAGCCTTCCACAAGCTTCCCACAATAAGTTGGGTGAATTTTGGCCCATTCTTCCTGACAGAGCTGGTGTAACTGAGTCAGGTTTGTAGGCCTCCTTGCTCGCACACACTTCAGTTCTGCCTACAAATTCTCTATAGGATTGAGGTCAGGGCTTTGTGATGGCCACTCCGATACCTTGACATTGTTGTCCTTAAGCCATTTTGCAACAACTTTGGAAGTATGCTTGAGGTCATTGTCCATTTGGAAGACCCATTTGCAACCAAGCTTTAACTTCCTGACTGATGTCTTGAGATGTTGCTACAATATATCCACATCATATTCCTCCCTCATGATGCCATCTATTTTGTGAAGTGCACCAGTACCTCCTGCAGCAAACCACCCCCACAACATGATGCTGCCACCCCCATACTTCACGGTTGGGATGGTATTCTTCGGCTTGCAAGCCTCCCCCTTTTTCCTCCAAACATAACAATGGTCATTATGACCAAACAGTTCTATTTTTGTTTCATCAGACCAGAGAACAATTCTCCAAAAAGTATGATCTTTGTCCCCAGTTGCAAACCGTAGTCTGGCTTTATTATGGCGGTTTTGGAGCAGTGGCTTCTTCCTTGCTGAGCAGCCTTTCAGGTTATGTCGATATAGGCCTCGTTTTACTGTGGATATTAGATACTTTTGTACCTGTTTCCTCCAGCATCTTCACAAGGTCCTTTGCTGTTGTTCTGGGATTGATTTGCACTTTTCGCACCAAAGTACGTTCATCTCTAGGAGACAGAATGCGTCTCCTTCCTGAGCGGTATGATGGCTGTGTGGTCCCATGGTGTTTATACTTGCGTACTATTGTTTGTACAAATGAACGTGGTACCTTCAGGTGTTTGGAAATTGCTCCCAAGGATGAACCAGACTTGTGGAGGTCTAGAATTTTTTTTCTGAGGTCTTGGCTGATTTCTTTTGATTTTCCCATGATGTCAAGCAAAGAGGCACTTGAAGGTAGGCCTTGAAATACATCCACAGGTACACCTCTAATAGACTCAAATGATGTCAATTAGCCTATCAGAAGCTTCAAAAGCCATGACATTATTTTCTGGAATTTTCCAAGCCGTTTAAAGGCACAGTCAACTTAGTGTATGTAAACTTCTGACCCACTGGAATTGTGATACAGTGAATTATAAGTGAAATAATATGTCTGTTAACAATTGTTGGAAAAATGACTTGTGTCACGCACAAAGTAGATGTCATAACCGAATTGCCAAAACTATAGTTTGTTAACAAGAAATTTGTGGAGTGGTTGAAAAATTGTATGTAAACTTCTGACTTCAACTGTATATATAGTGCCAACATGGCAGTGGTTGTTACTCACTGTAGTGTATTTGCCCAACTGGCAGAGGGAAGGGAAGGTCTCTCTATGAGCCCTACAGATTTTCTCCACTATACAGCCCAGTTCTGCTGTCAGCTCATATGTCTCGATGATGGTCATCTTGGGAGTCTCCTTCTTCTCCTTCCTCTTACTCCGGTCATTCCTGACAGCTGGGAAGAGAGGATGAAATATGAACGGAGATAACTCAAGAAAAAATGCGAAATTGAATTTGTTGCAATAGCTAAGTTGGTTGGATCATGGTGCTTGTAACACAATACCTCTGGTGTGATTTCCCTTGTGGGCAACACCTGCAGAATATATAGTAGGTGTTAACAGTAAAGAGTCTGTTAAAGGACCATATGTTTCTCAACAAGCCATGCACATTTACCAATGAGTGTCTTAAGTAATGTAAAATAGTCATGTTATACCTTCCACCTGATCTATAAATCACGTCAACGTACTTCAACCATTGGTTTTCAACACAGGCCACTCGTTTCACTGAGCCGGATCTCAGGGAGAGATCCATCTTATGCACCTGGTCTCCTCAGACAGGCACATTTACTGACAGATCTGTTCAGTAAATGGATAGTCTACTCTAGTCTGCCCTACTTCCTGCAATCATTGTGTAAAATCTTCCCTCTGGGCTGCATTACATACGAGTCAGTGACAACGGCAGACAATGGCACAGTAATATTAGAAGCCGTTACATTCCAGCCACAAGGCCACAAGGCTGATGCGTGTGCTGATGGATTTATGTATTGCTGACATGCTGGGTAGAAGAGTTGAATGACATTCAGAATAGCAGGCATCCATCACCATGACACCATCCCCCTACCCACAACAGAGATTGTATCTGGGTCAGTGCGCCTTCTGGGAAATGGTGTTTGAAGTGCTTTCATGTGTTGGACAGCGGAGGTGGAATTAGTTTTCTTGGAAAACGTTCGGACAGCAGAAGCATTGACATGATTAGACAGGTTTTTAGGTACGGTGCCTTCAGAAACTTTTCACACCCTTTGACGTTTTCCACATTTTTTTGAGTTAAAACTAACTCTGCGTGCAATAATCATTACACTTTGGATGAATCAATTACACCCAGTCACTGCAAAGATACAGGCGTCCTTGACAGCGTTGACGGAGAGGATG
This sequence comes from Oncorhynchus nerka, assembly GCF_034236695.1. Taxonomy (NCBI): domain Eukaryota; kingdom Metazoa; phylum Chordata; class Actinopteri; order Salmoniformes; family Salmonidae; genus Oncorhynchus; species Oncorhynchus nerka. Next base: position 21,924,354 of record NC_088398.1, on the reverse strand, counting down.
GAAACCGCTCAGGGATTTCACAATGAGGCTAATGGGGATTTGAGACCAGTTACAGAGTTTAATGGCTGTGATCGGAGAAAACTGAGGATGGATCAACAACATTGTAGTTACTCCAAACTACTAACCTAAATGACGGAGTGAAAAGAAGGAAACCTGTACAGAATAAAAATATTCCAAAACAGTCTCTAAGGGCTTTGCAAACCTGGATTGTACAATATTTGCACATTATTCTTTAAAAAATTCTTCATGTTCTGTCAAATTGGATGTTGATCATTGCAAGACAGAAATTTTCAAGTCTTGCCATAGATTTTCAAGACGATTTAAGTCAAATTACCCAGAAAGACTGTAATCGCCGCCAAAGGTATTTACTCAGGGGGTTGAATACTTATCTAATCAAAATATATGAGCATTTTATTTTCCATTAAGTAAAAAAACGTATTCTCTTACACTTTGACATTTCACATGATTTTGTGTAGATCCTTGACAAAAAAATGACAATTAAAGTTGCACTATGCAGAAAGTTACATATTGTCACAATCCATTTTAATTCCACTTTGTAACACACCAAAATGTGGGGGGAAATTAAGGGGTGTGAATACGTTCTGAAGGCACTGAGTATTTTGGGTAAGAGTTTTATGAAAGGGAATATTGCATAGCAGTGTTTAGCAGTTTTGGGGTATATTACAGAAGAGTTGGGCGCTGTTTAGAAATGCTGCTCTTCAGTGGTTGAATGGAGACACTCTGAAATATTATTGACACTTACACTCCCTGGACATGCCCGCGGCGAAGCACCTCTGTAGCCGGCAGTACTGACAGCGGTTCCTGGTGATCTTATTGATGATGCAGTTACTGTCCCGGTGGCACGTGTAAACCATGTTCTTCTGGACACTTCTACGGAAGAAACCCTGGGAGGCACCAACGGAAAGAATAATATGCTTTCAATAGAGAAGACATCTCCCTTGTACTTTCAGCTACCAGCAGTTAACATTCTACAGACGTCTGAAAGGAGCTCGAATGTCTTTGTAGGTGACGTAGTAGTGTTATTACATCACCCTCTGAATACATGTATCCTTCTAAAAATGAGGACCTTAAAGGCACACTTCGGGAATTTTGGTATCTACGATTTCATCTGACTCCGGGGATGTAGATAAAGGGCCTCATTGCCAAAATCCCCAAGTATCCCTTTAACATCAACATGTGCTTTCCATATGCAAAGAAGAAGAAAAAAACGACTTTTAAATACTTCATATATAATGAATGCCTGTTATCAAACAATCACAATGAAATTAGAGAAATAAAAAAACAACAGGCCAAATGCAACCAGAATCATGTTGTGAAACACGTCAATAGTATAGGGTGTAGCGGGGTAACACCACACATGTTGTTAAACACGTCAATAGTATAGGGTGTAGTGGGGTAACACCACACATGTTGTGAAACACGTCAATAGTATAGGGTGTAGCGGGGTAACACCACACATGTTGTGAAACACGTCAATAGTATAGGGTGTAGCGGGGTAACACCACACATGTTGTGAAACACGTCAATAGTATAGGGTGTAGCGGGGTAACACCACACATGTTGTGAAACACGTCAACAGTATAGGGTGTAGCGGGGTAACACCACACATGTTGTGAAACACGTCAATAGTATAGGGTGTAGCAGGGTAACACCACTCATGTTGTGAAACACGTCAATAGTATAGGGTGTAGCGGGGTAACACCACACATGTTGTGAAACACGTCAGTAGTATAGGGTGTAGCGGGGTAACACCACACATGTTGTGAAACACGTCAGTAGTATAGGGTGTAGCGGGGTAACACCACTCATGTTGTGAAACACGTCAATAGTATAGGGTGTAGCGGGGTAACACCACACATGTTGTGAAACACGTCAACAGTATAGGGTGTAGCAGGGTAACACCACACGTGTTGTGTCTGACGCACTGTCCTGTTCTTAGTCAGTCAATAGTATCCCGACACATGAGCAGTTTATCAGGGCCAAGATTCAGGCCCTTTAGTGATACTAGTATTTGCTCTGGGTAAACATGGCAGTCAAACAGTCCCTAGTGGCCTTGAGTCTACTCTTTAGGGTTAAAAACAGTAGGTTGAGTAACGTTACATAGTTGTAACAGAAGCTTTATTTTTTATTTGTAAGCCCCCTTCCCCGCAGGAGGCCTTTTGCCTTTTGGTTGGCCGTCATTGTAAATAAGAATCTGTTCTTAACTGACTTGCCTAGTTAATAAAGGTTAAATAAAAAAAATGTAAATACATCTATATGCTATATTTCTTTTGGAGTAAAAAAATATCTGATTTTTAATTTGAACATCTAAATAGATCTGCCAGGTCAGACCAATACGTGTATCAACAGACACCAACTGACATTTCTAAAGCATGCCATTTCCACTTTCGACCTGCTACAGTTGAGAAAACGAACAATCGACAAATCTCTTTCATGCAGCTCCTTATACGAGGTCCCCCTCCAGGGCAGGAGAGATGAGCTCCATTCTCACGTTCTGCACTAAACTGTCAGCGGGAAAACTCTGTAACTAACGGCACTTCTCATCTCTAACACAGATGTGATCTCACACTTAATCTATAATTAGGATCATTGCCTTTCATCTTGTTCTGAAAGACGCTGAGGAGAGAATGTCATCTGTAGTCATGGTCTCCTCCATGCTCTTGGTATTGTTCACAGTGCTGCCCATCAATTATTTACCTTCTCTCTGTGGAGCCTTCTGTTGCCTGAGCGTTCAGCTCGCGCGAAGGGCCAATCGGCCTAGCTTTCATGAACAATTGTGTTAACACCTACTCACTATAGCTCACTGCCATGGACCATCAAAGGGTGATAGAGGGGGGGACATTTGAGAACCCCAGAGAATAGTGGGAATCGTGTGTGTGTGTGTGGTGTTTGTTGCAGTTTCTCGCATTACATATCCACATCCCAGGTAAATTAGGTCTGGGATTGAACTCCAAAGTAGAAATGAACATGCTGAATACGTTGAAACCGCTGAAGAAATAAAAGTGGAATTTATTAATCATTTGAGCAGTCAGATGGTTTTTGCGATATGTACATGGCCAGTCTGGTCCCTTACCTTACAGCCCTCACAAGCACTGACGCCATAGTGGTAGCCTGAGGACTTGTCTTGGCACACGAAGCAGGGTTTGTAGGTGCGAGGAGGGGGCAGAGGTGAGAGAGGACTGGCGAACAGGTCCTCTGAGCTGGAGCTCTGGGTTTCCACAGCTGCTGACACACAGGAGGGATAGAGGTAGAAAGGAAGTGAGGGAGAGAGAGAGGGATGATGAGGCGCTGGGAAGAATGACAGGCACTGAGAGTTGGGAGTGAGATGAGGGCTGCCACTGCATAAACTCTAAAATGGCCTCCTTTCCTTGTCGCCTTTCTATCATAAGCTGTGACTGAGTTTTCATCATTTTTCTGTCACTTTAATTCACAAAAATCTCTACCGTGGAGACAAGGAGGAAAGCTGGGAGAAGGAGAAAATTCCAATGCAGCTGCTGAAAATGCGGTCATACATCGAATTTATGTAGCTTAATGTTCTTCAAACAGTAACGCGTTGAAGTAAAACAGTATTTAATCCCTAAAAACTGTTGAAATATCAAACAAATTGGATTATGTCTTTGGGCCTCCTCTTTTATATTCGAGGACCAACAGTTATTTCTATGGTCAGTAAACATTCTGCAAAGTGACTACGCAACATAGCATTCAATCCATTTTTTTTGTTTTTTTCAACCAAACAAATAACAGAAAAGTGCTTGGGCATCTTTGATGTTTCATTAGTATACGAATACTAATTTCTACGGCCGGTAAACATTGTACTGAGGAACTCAGCCACAGAACTATCTCTATGAAAAAACGAATCGCGAATTTACTGTAGCTGAGCTGATAACACAGATCATGTCAGCCCACAGTGCCAAGTCCACTTGTGTTCCCGAGGACATGTTGAGGCCTTGTGTTGATAGGCATGTCTGACCGAGATAATGTTCAGGTTTTCTTTTCAGACTTCTGTGTCGTTCCTTTTCACAGAGAGAGCAAAAGGGTGAAGAAGAGGCCAGATACAGTCATACTATTCCAATGCCATACTTTGTGGGAAAATGACGACAGCAGACACTCTTAAGACATCTCTTCAGTTTTATAGAGTCTCCGCTGTGACAGGGCAAGCATCCCTGCTGGCTTCTTATCACCTCTACCATAAAAGCACATAGTGCCAGATCAGTGGCAGATCACTAAAAAAAGGCAAATTGAGGGGACAAAAATAGAAAATGTCCTTATATCCATCCCCTTGAACCCGTGGCCTCCAGTTGAACCTACCCTCGCCGGGTCAAACAAGAGAACACACCCATTAGCAAGTATTCTCTCCACTGCGAAACAATGGTGGCGCATGCCACAAGATCAACTGACTGATGATGAAGCAGTGGAATATTAAGCTAGACTAAGTGGTTTGGAGGGGGAGGGAGGTGCTCATCCACATTTATTAACAGAGAAACTGGTAACGAGTAAAGTTTGAAGATGTGTGCCACAATCTGCTTCCACTATGTCAAAAGAAAGTCACTTTCTCTGCGCGCCATCACAATGCTATCCCAATGCTATCACAATGCCATCCCAATGCTATCACAATGCTATCACAATTCTATCACAATGCTATCCCAATGCTATCACAATGCTATCACAATGCCATCCCAATGCTATCACAATGCTATCACAATTCTATCACAATGCTATCCCAATGCTATCACAATGCTATCACAATGCCATCCCAATGCTATCACAATGCTATCACAATTCTATCACAATGCTATCCCAATGCTATCACGCTCTCACTGAGGTCTTTTGGGGGACTTTTAGGGCTGGATGCTGAAAGTAAAGGCAATCTGTAGTGAGGGAATGTCTATGTGTTGTGAGTAGGTCAATTCCTCAGTGAAATCCAAACACCCTTAACATTACACTTGTAAACAGGAACAATAATTATAGTCATTAGGATATCAGCACTGGCCATACAACATGAATGTACTCGCAGAATAGCCAAAGTGATGAACGAGGTAAATATATGATTGTTTTCCAACAACTACTTTGCTGTGGGTGAGACAAGCCAAGCAGTCTGAGTCTCGTCTGACAGGAGGTCAGGGTTAGGTGACCGTTGGTGACCGTCCACCGAACCCTCGGTGACCTCCAGTGACCGCTGACCACATTGGCTGTGCTTCGGTTGAGATGCTCCTCCATCTACAAACACTGAGCGCTGCCAGAGAAGGTCTAATGTTGTAACTAGCTTTGGTGCTGCCTTCAAAATGCTTTTGATATCGCAGAAAATATAAGGACCATAATGTCGTGTGAAGCCCTTGAGGCTGACTGTCAGAAGCACACCGGTGTTGGCTAAATGAAAACCTCCGAAGAGACAGCTAGATCAACCATCAGATAGAGGAAACCAAAGGTATCTGATTGGAATTTGACTTCCTAATCGGATCTGTAAATATCAACAACAAGTTGAGGAAATGGTCTCCCGAGTGGCGCAGCGGTCTAAGGCACTGCTTCTCAGTGCTAGTGGAGTCACTACAGACCATGGTTTGATTCCAGGCTGTATCACAACCGGCTGTGATTGGGAGTCCCATAGGGCGGCGCACAATTGGCCCAGCGTCGTCCGGGTTTGGCCGGGGTAGGCAGTCATTGTAAATAAGAATTTGTTCTTAACTGACTTGCCTAATTAAATAAAGGTAAAATACAACATTTAATAAAGAGGGACAGTGACTGTAGTAGGTGACAACAGAGGCGTGACAAGTCAAATAAGAGTGCAGATTTTATGGCCAATTCATTATCAATGGGTTCACTGTAATAATCCATGTATGATTGATTTAGGATAACAAGTAAGTATACTGACTGACTGCACAACGGTGAATAACAACAATATTGGCATATTCCTTTGCTATAAAGCCACAATCTGTCCCCCCCCCCCCCCCCCCCAGCCAAATAGCAGCCCTGTCACTTGGTTTGCTATAAAGCTGAGGGATTGGGGCTGGAGAAATGTAACCACTCTCTGATTATCAATGAATCTATGGATGCAAGACCTGACAGTTATATCAACATTATAGTTTGAAACATATTTTGAACTATACATTGTTTACAAAGGCGTTATTTACAAATGGAGTAAAAAAGCAACCTTATATTTTGGGTTATAGAGGTGTAATACACTTGCACTGAACGCATTAGGCATTTATAAATTATTCTTCAAGATTCAATGGGTATCATTAATTGAAATGACCATAAAAATCAGTAAATATTGCAGACCGCACCTTTAACTTTCACGTGTAGCCTACATAAATGCTGTTGTGTGTTATTTTTTGTTTAAGCTTGATTTTACTGTGCAGGCTTCTGTATTGAATTTGATGTAGGCCCTATATCTGAAATAATTGTATCATTTTTGTTGATTTGAACTAGATATGACATCAATGACATATTCAGAAAGATATATGAATAAATGCCATCGAACTACAGCCTCTGGAAAAAAAGATGGTAGCCTGCATACAACATGACCTAAATAAATATGTTTACATTGTCTTTGGATTAAAGATGCAATGATACAGGACTGCACAGGGAACAGTTTAGGCTACAATGTACGAACAATTGACGCAAGGAATAGGCTATATTATAAACAGTGCATCAAAGGTGTGAGAAGAAGATACAACTGGATATATCATGTCATGTCCCACGTTCAGTCTTTCAAACAAATACTTCGATTTAGTAAAGAGTAAAACAGTTGGCAACTGAGGGATTATTACTTAAACCCTTAAATAGACAAAATAAAAATAAAGCTTCACCTACATTGCGCGACCCGATGAACTTGCCAATCCGTTTCTGTTAGTCCAGTGAAGCATGCGGTTTGAGATGGTTCCAGGAGCATACAAGGACTTGCAGTATAGAAGTCCAGCGTTTCCCCTGGACCAACTGCGAGAAAATCCATATAGTCAAACATGGTTTTCTATAACATTAGTGTAAGGCCGAGTCCTTATCAAGATGCGTCAGGATCTAAAGAAATTGAACAAATGGAATGCAACTGTCCTTAATTCTCACGCCCAAGTAGGATTCTGTTTTCCCTCTCAGTCAAGCGTATGATGGACATTTTTGTTCAAAGTTTGTAATTGACCAAAATTATATTTTATTCATTTGAGTCGATGCAAAAATATCTACAGTTGTATGCGGGCGCCGAGAGAAGATTTCCATCGATGGATTCATTCAAAAAATATTTGCGTCCATCGCGCGCAGGGGGCACAGCAAAATAGTCCGTCCCTGTGAAAACCCGACAAAAACAGAATAGTAGGCTATTTTACATAACAAAGTTTGTTTTGGAGTTCTTAGCTCCCATTTATTGACGAATGGGTTATGTTGTCTCTACACAACCACTTCATACTAGTTATGTCACAGGGACGGATTGAATTACCTAATATATGCGGGTGAACTTTCCATGAACCTTTTTGGCGGCCGCTAACCTGCAAATGACCCAAACACTGTCTGACATCACCAAGTACAATGATTCCCTCACCAGACGAGATAAGACGACAATATTTTGTGTGCGCTTAGGTAGAATGTTAGGTAAATGGTAGTAGAAATACAGTGTGCGAGCAAGTTGTATGATTCTGACTTTCTTCATTGATTTCACACGTTTTACTGATTATTGAAATGGCATGTATATTTGGGAAGTCTGACACGATAGAATATAATGAAATACAACAGAACAGAATAATATAAAATAGATACTTGGAAAAACACACTTTTCAAAATGTAGGCTATCTAGCATCCATGTGCAATCATCTAAATCTCACCCTGTGAGTAAGTGGAAGCTAGGCTGTCTTGCCTATCTGGAAGGTAGGCCTAATAGTAATGAACTAGGCCCTACTCTTTTGTTCCACAGTAAAGCCAATTGCGTAATCTATACTTAAAAATTGAACTAAATGTTTCTGTAAGTGTACATCTTGGGTGGGTGAGATAGATAAGCAGTTCAAAGATTGAATCGTGTTATAACAAATATTTCAAAGCTATTCTCTATGCTCTCACATCAGCAGAAAACATGATAAGAAAATGATAGCTTTAAGCTAAAGATAGCGATGGAATGAAATAGAAAGGAAAGGTCAGTAGAGGTATGTAGATTCTAATTTGAAATATGTCAAATTCCTCGTCTTTAAGTTAAACCTAAAATAACAAGGCAATCTCAGATAAGGAACCTTAAAGCCCCAGTCTGTAAGATTTACGGTCATTTAAACTGAAGAAGTATACCCCTTGATTTTAAAGAACAGATATGACACATTAAAATACTTAAATGAGTAGTACAACTGCTTTTCCTAGCAAAAAGACTACACACATGTGGCACACCTTTACAATATTATGCATCTTACAGTGTGTGACTTTAAATCTGATTTGTGTTGTTGTTTTTAAGAATATATTTTCCCTGAGAATGTGTGGTTTTGTAAGCGAAGGCAAATTCAGAACCTGTAACTGTCAGAAAAGGACACTTCACTTGTCTCTTTTGAAGGGACACTCAGAATTCAATAAAATCGACAAGAGTCGAAAATAAAACTAATATGGAGGATGTCACAGTATTGGCATTTTGTTATCTAAACTACCATGTCTCTGGAAAATCAATAGTCTTTAGCTTCCATTTTTCTTAATTCATGTCTTCTTCCATTTCTAATTCCTGCCATAAGGAAGACAAATTCACTGAGAGAGAGCATCATAATTAAATCTAGTGCAGGAGAGATAAAGTAGGCCATCAAGATGGGGGAAAAAGGGAGAGAAAAAATCTGCGCAATTTCATCATAACAGCACCAACTCCAGCGTACATCAACTGGAAACGAAACCAAAGAAAATAGGAGTGGGGGATTAACTCAGAAATATCAACTGGAAACGAAACCAAAGAAAATAGGAGTGGGGGATTAACTCAGAAATATCAACTGGAAATTCATATCAACCGGATGGGGGTTGACTGAGAGAGCAAATATAAAAAATATTAGAATGTGGGTTTTTTACATTGTAAATACACTTAATAGTTTCCCTCAATGCCACAGGACCATAGCTCCAATGTTAAAGGAGGCTAATTACCCAGTATCTCCCACACTCCAGGGAGGAGGGGTCATTCAGAGGACAGGCATGCAGAGCATTCCTACAGCCTGCTGGCCCCCACCACCCAGCCCAGGCAGCCTCACTCCCTCTCCCTTTACAGTATCTCCCTTTCTCTCTTTCTCTCTCAAAGTTTCAAGTTTCCCCTTATTTTACCAGGTAAATTGACTGAGAACATATTGTCTTTTACAGTAACAACTGGGCTACCGAGTGGCGCAGCAGTCTAAGGCACTGCATCTCAGCGCAAATGGTGTCACTACAGTCCCTGGTTTGAATCCAGGCTGTAAGACATCCGGCTGTGATTGGGAGTCACATAGGGCGGCGCACAATTGGCATAGCGTCATCCGGGTTTGGCCGGGGTAGGCCATCATTGTAAAAAAGAATTTGTTCTTAACTGACTTGGCTAGTTAAATAAAGGTTCAATTGAAAAGAGAAAAAAAAGCTGGAGAAGAGTTACAGTGGGAGGAGAGGGGATGAATGAGCCAATTGGAAGCTGGGGATGGTTGGGTGGCCATGTTGGTATGAGGACCAGATTGGGAATTTAGCCAGGACACCGGGGTTAACACCCCAATTCTTACAATAAGTGCCATGGGATCTGTAGTGACAACAGAGAGTCGGGACACCCGTTTTAACGTCACATCTGAAAGACGGCACCCTATGCAGGGCAATGTCCCCTTCACCGATCTATGACATTGTATGTGACAATAAAACTGCCCTACCAAGCAAAAAGCAAGTAACTGCTCATTTGGTAAAAAATGAGTTAATGTCGTTTTTGCTACATTTGCTACATGCTTAATCATGTGGACAAGTATCCTGCCTATATTGTATTGTGTTTTGGAGAAAATGGGGGGTCATGTTAGCAGTAACTGCATAAAGTTACTGTTTAACCAAGGTAAATAAAAGCCATTTTTCTCAGTTCCACGCAATGAGCAGTTACTGCCTTTTTGCTTTGTAGGGCAGAAAACATCTATAATTGTTATTATCTACTTAGACCAGAAGTAAGAGAGGCCCCCCTACTGGACCTCCAACACCACTTCCAGCAGCGTCTCTCATCCAGAGACAGACTCAGGACCGAACCTGCTTAGCTTCAGAGACCAGCAGTGGGATGCAGGCTGGTATGCTGCTGGTATGTACTCCCTCGCTTTCCATGGGTACATTTCCATGATACATCCCCGTTCACTCTCTTCCTCTGTAAAAAATGTTTCAGCGCCACCGTACCACGGACATGGTACAGGACCTGCTGTCTGTCTGGTGGTCATTCAGTCTACCTGTCGGTCTGTGTCTGCGTCTGCCTGTCCATCTATTCATCACTTTATATTTTAAAATGCCGTATGTTTCTGTGGCATGTTACCTTCCAATGGATGAGTGTAAAAAAAAAAAAATAGCATTCCTTTCTACCAAGATAAGCACTCTCTTCCCACGCATGTGAAATAGCTGTGAAATTTCATCTCAAAGGAGTGCAGTAGTGCCGATTACTAGCAAATCTGCACTGATTAGATAAGGATGCCCTAATATGGGAAGCAGCTTTCCCAACTTTAAGACCATAGTTAGATTGTCACAATGCACCCTCCCCCATTGCCACTCAGATCCCAGTGAAACATTGATACCACAGTAAATGTATTTGTTATGAATCAATTATTATTAGTGAATAAATATGGTCCTGTATATGAACTGTGCCTGTCCTCTTTCTCTTCCCACATTATCCAATACATCTGTTCCAATTAGCCACATAAACTACATCATCAATGAACTCAACTCAGCAAAAAAATAAACGTCCTCTCACTGTCAACTGTGTTTATTTTCAGCAAACGTAATATGTGTAAATATTTGTATGAACATAACAAGATTCAACAACTGAGACATAAATTGAACAAGTTCCACAGACATGTGACTAACAGAAATGGGAATAATGTGTCCCTGAACAAAAGGGGGGTCAAAATCAAAAGTAACAGTTGGTATCTGGTGTGGCCACCAGCTGCATTAAGTACTGCAGTGCATCTCCTCCTCATGGACTGCATCAGATTTGCCAATTCTTGCTGTGAGATGTTACCCCACTCTTCCACCAAGGCAAGTTCCCGGACATTTCTGTGGGGAATGACCCTAGCCCTCACCCTCCAATCCAACAGGTCCCAGACGTGCTCAATTGGATTGAGATTCGGGCTTTTCGCTGGCCATGGCAGAACACTGACATTGCTGTCTTGCAGGAAATCACGCACAGAACAAGCAGTATGGTTGGTGGCATTGTCATGCTAGAGGGTCATGTCAGGATGAGCCTGCAGGAAGGGTACCACATGAGGGAGGAGGATGTCTTCCCTGTAACGCACAGCGCTGAGATCGCCTGCAATGACAACAAGCTCAGTCCGATGATGCTGTGACACACCGGCCCAGACCATGACGGATCCTCCACCTCCAAATGTATCCCGCTCCAGAGTACAGGCCTTGGTGTAACGCTCATTCCTTCGATGATTAACGCGAATCCGACCATCACCTCTGGTGAGACAAAACCGCGACTTGTCAGTGAAGAGCACTTTTTGACTGTCCTGTCTGGTCCAGCGATGGTGGATTTGTGCCCATAGGCGATGTTGTTGCCATTGATGTCTTACAACAGGCCTACAAACCTTCAGTCCAGCCTCTCTCAGCCTATTGAGGACAGTCTGAGCACTGATGGAGGGATTGTGCGTTCCTGGTGTAACTCGGGCAGTTGTTGTTGCCATCCTGTAACTGTCCCGCAGGTGTGATGTTCGGATGTACCGATCCTGTGCAGGTGCTGTTACACGTGGTCTGCCACTGCGAGGACGATTAGCTGCCCATCCTGTCTCCCTGTAGTGCTGTCTTACATTTACATTTACATTTAAGTCATTTAGCAGACGCTCTTATCCAGAGCGACTTACAAATTGGTGCATTCACCTTATGACATCCAGTGGAACAGCCACTTTACAATAGTGCATCTAAATATTTTAAGGGGGGTGAGAAGGATTACTTTATCCTATCCTAGGTATTCCTTAAAGAGGTGGGGTTTCAGGTGTCTCCGGAAGGTGGTGATTGACTCCGCTGTCCTGGCGTCGTGAGGGAGTTTGTTCCACCATTGGGGGGCCAGAGCAGCGAACAGTTTTGACTGGTCTGAGCGGGAACTGTACTTCCTCAGTGGTAGGGAGGCGAGCAGGCCAGAGGTGGATGAACGCAGTGCCCTTGTTTGGGTGTAGGGCCTGATCAGAGCCTGGAGGTACTGAGGTGCCGTTCCCCTCACAGCTCCGTAGGCAAGCACCATGGTCTTGTAGCGGATGCGAGCTTCAACTGGAAGCCAGTGGAGAGAGCGGAGGAGCGGGGTGACGTGAGAGAACTTGGGAAGGTTGAACACCAGACGGGCTGCGGCGTTCTGGATGAGTTGTAGGGGTTTAATGGCACAGGCAGGGAGCCCAGCCAACAGCGAGTTGCAGTAATCCAGACGGGAGATGACAAGTGCCTGGATTAGGACCTGCGCCGCTTCCTGTGTGAGGCAGGGTCGTACTCTGCGGATGTTGTAGAGCATGAACCTACAGGAACGGGCCACCGCCTTGATGTTAGTTGAGAACGACAGGGTGTTGTCCAGGATCACGCCAAGGTTCTTAGCGCTCTGGGAGGAGGACACAGTGGAGTTGTCAACCGTGATGGCGAGATCATGGAACGGGCAGTCCTTCCCGGGAGGAAGAGCAGCTCCGTCTTGCCGAGGTTCAGCTTGAGGTGGTGATCCGTCATCCACACTGATATGTCTGCCAGACATGCAGAGATGCGATTCGCTACCTGGTCATCAGAAGGGGGAAAGGAGAAGATTAATTGTGTGTCGTCTGCATAGCAATGATAGGAGAGACCATGTGAGGTTATGACAGAGCCAAGTGACTTGGTGTATAGCGAGAATAGGAGAGGGCCTAGAACAGAGCCCTGGGGACACCAGTGGTGAGCACGTGGTGAGGAGACGGATTCTCGCCACGCCACCTGGTAGGAGCGACCTGTCAGGTAGGACGCAATCCAAGCGTGGGCCGCGCCGGAGATGCCCAACTCGGAGAGGGTGGAGAGGAGGATCTGATGGTTCACAGTATCGAAGGCAGCCGATAGGTCTAGAAGGATGAGACAGTCTTAGGCATCTCACAGTACGGATATTGCAATTTATTGCCCTGGCCACATCTGCAGTCCTCATGCCTCCTTGCAGCATGCCTAAGGCACGTTCACGCAGATGAGCAGGGACCCTGGGCATATTTTTTAAAATGTTTTTCAGAGTCAGTAGAAAGGCCTCTTTAATGTCCGAAGTTTACATAACTGTGACCTTAATTGCCTACCGTCTGTAAGCTGTTAGTGTCTTAACGACTGTTCCACAGGTGCATGTTCATTAGTTGTTTATGGTTCATTGAACAAGCATAGGAAACTGTCTTTAAACCCTTTACAATGAAGATCTGCAAAGTTATTTTGATTTTTACGAATTATCTTTGAAAGACAGTGTCCTGAAAAGGGGACATTTATTTTTTTGCTGAGTTTAATATGATTGACTAAATATTGGCATGTTATTTGCTGTTCAACATCAGACTACATTACACCCATCCCATTCCAAACCCTGGGGAATATCCTTATAGTTTAGTTCTGGAAGGAATGACACTCTTCTCCTCACCCTTAAAAAGGCAAGAATTGGAAAAGAGATACTATGAGTAAAGGCAACATTTTCTTTAATATTAGCGTTGCTTTTTAGCCGTTTACAGCCTGTTGTTAGCCCTCACTCAGCTCATCACATCTTTAAAGAGTTATTTATTGGAGTTATATATCTTTTATATGGGCTGCTACACAAGCAGAAACAGGATGAGAGGGACAAAGTGGCTTTAAAGCTGCCGACGTTCAATCAAACCCTTTTTAAAGGGGTGTTTGATTTTCTGAAGGGAAAGTGTCAGGCCTATTAAGAAGCGAACAAAGGAAAACCAACTTCTTGATTGATGTATGGTTGCCATGGTTATTCAAAATGGGGCATATGTGGCCAATGGGGATTGAGGACATCCACACTGTCTCTGTTTTTGGGACCATAACCCTAATCTATATGGAATTAAGACTGTAAGAGGACATTCATCTGCACTTGTCCCATATTTGTAAAAGACACAGTAAAATTCATTCAGATGTAGGATCTAAATTTGACCAGTATTGCCACAGCAAAACAATCCTGCAGCAACAGGATTTAAACATTTAGTCCATAATGTTGGTTGATAGGGTGGTCAGGCTATTAGCTACCTGAAAAGTGCAATACTGTTAATATAACCGTGTGGTAGTGCAGGTTTTCAGTGAATTTATGTAAATCATGAAGCCCAAGAAAAAGAGTGATCAAATGAAGATCCTACACCAGTACATAGATGAGTTGCATGGATTATAGCATGGGTCATGTGACACAGAGCAGAGTATTCTACGGATGTTTACAAAGTGTGTCTGGCACAATTGTTTCATTGAAAATGGCTAAATTGTATTATCATTGTTCAACATTGTAATGAACCAAAAACATTTAAAAATATATATATATAAAAATAACTCAAAATACTGAGTATCTTCAAAGCAGCTGTACAAACGACATAATTACATAAACAAATTATTAAATGCAAGAGAACACAAGTTAACAACAATTTGCAGATTACACTGAGAAACCACTGCGCACATCAATTTAATATTTCAATTTTGTCACCAAACCTCTGCACACATTTGGCTTGTTTTATGCATACAATGAGATAAACATTATACTCTTACTGTAAAATGAACAATAAAATGAAATGACTTAAATGACACACTAGGACATTCAATCCCAACCACAATCCCATTTTGTCCCAATACAATGTATCATTTCCATAGTGGAAACCATTCCACAGTTGCTGTTGATTTCACAGAACCGTTTGTGTATGGCTCTTACCATCATAGCAGACAAAGGATGTTCGATCACTACAGGGCACATCATTCCAGTCTCTGCTATCCCCATTTTCCTCTCTGTCGTTACACAGTGCTGATCGCTATGCTTATTATTCGGTTGACCGGTCCATCAGTTTTGAAACCCTGTATCTTTCTCATCAGTGCTATTAGCCAATGGCCATGTCCAGTTGGTAATGTTATCATACAGTCCTATCCAGGCCAAGTCAGTATAATCAGCCGTAATGTTATTCGGTGGAGTCATGTTGACTATGGTGGCCAGGTCAATATACTTCTCTCTGCAGTAGCTCTGTGCTTAGGCCCAGGTCATGGGCAAGTTCAAATAGTAATAGTCATAGGGAAGGCATGTGCTGGGATGAATCCTGAAAAGGGAGAACTTGTTTGTGATGTATGTTTTCCTGTAGAAAAGCTGCAAACCACAGGAGGGAGGACAGCTCATTACAATGACTGGAATGGAGTGAATGGAATGGTATCAAACACATGGAAACCATTTGTTTGATGAGTTGATACCATTCCATAAATTCCATTCCAGCCATTACTTTGAGCCCGTCCTCCCCAATTAAGGTGCAACCAACCTCATGTGTAGCAATAAATTAGGGTTCTTCAAGGTTTTTTTGGGAACAGTTGATGGTTCTGTGTGGAACCATACTGACTCAAATAACCCTTTGAGCCCTTCAATGGTTATTTGCTTTTCAGAAAAGGGTTATTTCCTCTTTTAGTGATAATTAAAATGTAGAAGCGTCTCATTCAAATATTTTGGGGCGTGGTTTGTTCACAGCTCTTTTTGTGCAATCGTGAGTGAGCGTCATTCCAGTTGATCCAATCTGTTGTTTTATGCTAGTCCGTGTTATTTATGGCTATGTCCAGTGACGGTGTCCTGTGAAAGACTCACGTATGGCCTTGTGTCAATTGAGAACGATTGACTAAGCCAGTAGTTCTCAATTCTCTCCTCAGGGACCCGCAGCCTTTCCAGAGCTAGCACACCTGGTTCAACTTGTTAATTAACACAATATCAAAACCTACAGAATTTTTACAATATAATATGACTATTAAACTAGAATAAAAAACCCTATATGGTTCTACAAAGAACCTTTGAATTTGAGATTGGTTCTATAAAGAACCATTCTCCAAAAAGGTTATATAAATAACCATAAAAAAAGGGTTCTATATAGCCCCAAAATGGGTTAGAACCATAGCGGAACCCTTTTTTGGTGATATATAGAACCTTTTTTTAATGTTTCTTTATTGAACCATATGAAAGGGTTCTTTATAGCACCATACAGGTTCCATTGAGGATCTGATGAGCATGGTACTTTATAAAACCTTTTTAAAAATCCATATAGAACCAAAAAGTGTTCCGCTGTGGTTACAAGCCAAAGAACTCTTCTTAGGCACATTATAGAACCATTTGTTTTTAGTGTGTAGAAGGTGAGGTGGGGTTATTGCAGGTCACATCAGGTCAGGGGTAGTCTCTTCCACCAGCCAGCTCTAGCAATTAGCCTGGGGACGTGGTTTAGTTTAGTTATTCGGACATGCAGTAGCTACATTTCCTGGGGTCCACATAAAACTTACAAATACATGAAAAAGTACAGAACTGTTATAGACAAGAACAGCATAAGATATAACTTTTTTTAAGACACCAAGAGACAACAAAAAATACTATTTACACACTATTCATATACACATATTTATATTCTTATATACAATACAGTTCAATTAGATCTTTAAAAAGAGGAGAGCTTCTGTCATACAATAGTTTTTTGCTTTTTGCAGTAGCCTCTGGTTGCAGAGCATTCCATGATGACATGACTCTATACTGAACTGAGCGAGGCATTAAATCTGTTTTCGGTTTGGGTACCGGTCAGGTGAGGTGAGGAATGAGGATGGGTGGGTGGGGTGTATTATGGAAAAGCGTTCTTCGAAGAGTTCTTAGCAAAGTTCTTAGAAGAGTTAGAATTCTATATAGCGCCAAATAAGGGTTATTTGGCTTGCAACCATAGCAGATCCCTTATTTGTGCCATGTATAACCTTTTTTTAAAAAGGTTCTATGAAGAACTTTGTTCATTTAGTACTTAGTAGGATCTCCATTAGCCGCCGCCAAGGCAGCAGCTACTCTTCTGGGGTCCCAACAGGGTCAAAACAGCTAACAAAACACAAAACACAACAACCGCCATAAATAAAACAATACATTACACACATTATTACTCTATTATTATACATTTACAATATAAAACCCATAATACCACAAAAGAATGTGTGTTAGAGTGTGTGTGCGTGTGTCTCTTCACAGTCCTCGTTGTGCCGTGAGGTGTTGTTTTATCTGTTTTTACTGCTCACTTCAATTGCTTGATGTGGAAGAGAGTTCCATGTAGTCACGGCACTATGTAGTACTGTGTGTTTCCCAGAGTCTATTCTGGACTTGGGGGGCTGTGAAGAGACCCCTGGTGGCATGTCTTGTGGGGTATGTATGGGTGTCTGAGCTGTGTGTTAGCTGTTTGAACCTGTGCCTTCAACATGTCAATGCCTCTCACAAAGACAGGTAGTGATACAGTCAATCTCTCCTCTACTTTGAGCCAGGAGAGACTGACATGCATGTTACTGTTATTTATCCCTCCGTGTACATTTAAGGGCCAGACGGGCTGCTCTTTTCTAGGCTAATTGTATGTAGCTTTGTCCTTCTTTGGGGCACTTGACCATACAACTACAATGTTTCCAGATACTTTGAGGTTGTAACATACATTGTTTAAGCCCAATAATGCTAATGCTAGTATTTTTAAGTATCCCTTTAATTCAACAGTGGTGAGGGGAAACTCTAGGAAAGGCTGTATGTCCATGATCTACCTAGCTGGTGCTGGTCAACTATTCAGGACACCAAACAAATGAAAAACAAAGGTCAACCAATAGTGGTCTAGAATTTGGTGGACCTTCACACTCAAACTTTTACCCTAAAAATTATATGGTGTCCCTCAGCATTTGCCTTTTGTTTGATCAGACAGTGTTTGTTTAATCTTTATTTTATTAGGCGGGTCAATTAAGTACACATTCATACTTACAATGACAGCCTGAATGACGGTGTGTGTGTGTGGGAGGCACAATCCCTGATAATACTATGTGTAAAACAATTATCTGAGCACGCTGAAATGAAATGTGTTATTCTAGGACAGAATTGATGCTCATTGTGCAAGAGTCTGGCCCCCTAGACCACATATACCCCTGGCGACGTGTGTATGAATCCCATCTCAGCCCTTCCTGTCTCGCTAATACATTCTAACTATCACTGTCCATGCAACTATACAAATATTCAATATTTAAAACTAATTGATGCTCATTGTTGCTTCTTCAGGGCATTTTAATGCAGTCTTACATCCATTCAAATACAAGCTATAACTTATTCATAAGTCAGAATTTTGTACTTTGTACTTACCTTACACAGCATCCATTACACTGGCTGGTGTGATTTTTATTTTACCTTTATTTAAGTAGGCAAGTCAGTTAAGAACAAATTCTTATTTTCAATGACGGCCTAGGAACAGTGGGTTAACTGCCTTGTTCAGGGGCAGAATGAGAGATTTTTACCTTGTCAGCTCGGTCATTCGATCTGTAACCTTTCAGTTACAAGTTGCTCTAACCACTAGACTCCCTGTATAAACCGGCTACAAAGTGTCACGCCTTGGTCTTAGTATTTAGTGTTTTCTTTAGTTATTTGGTCAGGCCAGGGTGTGACATGGGTTTATTGTGTTGTCGTATTGGGGTTTTAGTAGGCATTGGGATTGTGGCTGAGTAGGGGTGTCTAGCATAGGCTTGGCTGCCTGAGGCGGTTCTCAATCAGAGTCAGGTGATTCTCGTTGTCTCTGATTGGGAACCATATTTAGGTAGCCTGGGTTTCACTGTGTGTTTGTGGGTGAATGTTCCTGTCTTTGTGTTAGTTAGCACCAGACAGGCTGTATAGGTTTTCACGTTCCGTTTGTTGTTTTGTATATTTATTTAGTTATTTCATGTATCGTTCTATTTCATTAAAGAACATGAGTAACCACCATGCTGCATTTTGGTCCGACTCTCTTTCAACAGACGAACGCCGTTACACAAAGACTGCACTTCTGTCAGTCTCTGGGCAGTTCCTCTGCTGTTGTTTTTGGACATTGTACTTTGTACTACAAAAAAAAAATCTAAATTATTCTTCTGAAATAAACATGTGTACATTTCTATGCTACTGTATTGATATCAGTTTCCAACATGGATATAGTGGTACGACATAAAAATGTGGACAGCGAGCCCTTGTGGAGGAACCTAGTCACTGCATTCCAGGTCCACATTGTGGTTTCAGAGTTGAGTGGTCACTTTATAAGTGATGGTTGTGAAACTCATTCTATGGAGGGCCTAGTGTCTACAGGTTTTTGGTTCTTCCTTTCAATTAAGCCCTAGACAACCAGATGTGTGGAGTTCCTTACTAATTAGTGACCTTAAATCATCAACCAAGGGCTCCCAAGTGGTACTGCATCTCAGTGCAAGAGGCATCACTACAGTCCCTGGTTTGAATCCAGGCTGAAACACATCTGGCTGTGATTTGGAGCACAATTGATTGGGTGCACATTTGGCCCAGTGTCATCTGGGTTAGGCTGTCATTGTAAATAAGAATTTGTTATTATCTGACTTGCCTAGTTAAATAAAGGTCCTTTTTTTTAAGTACAAGGGAGAAGCGAAAACCCGCAGACACTCTGCTTTCCTTGGAATGAGTTTGACACCTGTGCTTTAGGCCAATAAATTGAACCTGATTTGTAATATGGAAAATCACTATACAATAACAGTACCCCTACAAATGATATCACAACGTAACTAACCACATAGCTACAGTTCTTAATGCTTTACCCCTCATAGATGCTCATCTTAGATCACCAAACCAGTTCTAACATATTGCACACAAAAAAACTCAACACCGTAAATAACTTCACTTGTATTTATTTATACTATTTATATATATTTATATGATAGACATAACTATTCATGACAAACGGCAATCTTGTCAGTAAATGGAGACAAACACAGACTGTTCAACAACAACAAAAACAATAGATGGGAAACTATCAGTTTTAAAGTCAGTGCTATGCTGAAATGTCAGGAGGCAAAGTCAAAAGCACCCAGTAACTCCTCACTGTGAGGAAGGTGGGGAATCAGTGAAGGAACACTTTAGTATCATCCGTGTTCACATCAAGCACACATGATGTGGGTCTGTGCTGACATGTGTGATTTTGGAGGTTGACAGTCCACAACACAATGTGCAAAGTTGTGTTGCTGAAAAAGTGTCCTATCAACAACTCCCCAGAAGGAGGCGTGGCAGTAGCAGCTAACAAAGACATGCAAAAATGAAATATTCAGACAAATGAAATACCCTACACAAAGGACAGTAAACATAACAATACAGTTGAACAATTCAAAAATAAATAAATGACTCCTTCCTCGGAGGGTTGGGAGCAAAATGTCAAGTTGTTCACTTAAGGATAGCCATGCAATTGCGGCAATTATCAGATTCATCAAGCATTCTTTTTGATAGATAGATGTTTACATTGAGTCTTGAGGGCTTTTATCAAACATATTGGGTCGAAAACAGTGACCATTTGATATTGCGCTTCGAATGAAACATCCAATAGGTAGCATAATCATCACATTCACACTGCTCGTGAGCAATACACTTTGGAATGAAATGGATTTAACAAACAAACCAAGTAGTTCTGCACTTCATCATTTCAAAAAGCCGATATAGCATTTCTTCATCTTTTTCTTTCAAAATAGAAAGGTGCCTCTAACTTGGTAAAACCACAAGCCCCGCACACACACGAGCAATAGCTCAGTTCTCAAGCCTTCTATGACTAGAGTACAGTATCTTCTCTTCTTTGACCTTTGTCCCTATCAACATAGTTCAAAAGAAGAACTTCTCAATACATTCTGGAGAAAAACACTGAGTTGGTTGACTGCAAACGGTAAGTTCTCCCCTGGGTCCTGGTATAGGAGTGGCAGACGAGGCCAGTCCTGGTTTCAAAGTGTGGAAGGAGGGTATTAGGAGTCAGATGAGCCCTATTGTGAGTGTCCCATTACAAGTGCACTTTGAAGGCCAGCAGTTCTTCAGAGTGTATGTTGTTGAGGGAGCGCAGCTCGGGCAGCTTCAGCAGCAGCTTGGTGAAGGTGGTAGTCTCGTTGGCGTGGTTCTTCATGATCAGACTCTGCAGCGCTCGGATCAGCGTGTCCTGCAGCGCCTCCACTGACTTCAAGTCCTGGATCCCCGAACGATCTGATCACAGAACAGAGCATAAGAACAGTCTGTATCAAACAAGGCTTTAGGTTTCATCGTACACATAAGTATTTTGTGTTATCACCAGTGGCTGAATGGTATGTACAGGACTGCGTTTTAAATGGCACTTTTGACCAAAGTAGTGCACTATATAGGGAATAGGGTGTCATTTTAAACAGGTAAATAATACAGTCAGCCAGCCAGCCAGCCGGAGGACAGCCAGACAACCAGTCAGCCAGAGGACAGCCAGCCAGCTAACCAGAGGACAGCCAGCCAACCAGAGAACAGCCAGCCAACCAGAGTACAGCCAGCCAGAGTACAGCCAGAGTACAGCCAGAGTACAGTGATATGAGGACAGTGTGTTTACAATTACAGTGTGTATAAAAGGACACTGTGTTTTACAAGGACACTGTGTTTTACAAGGACACTGTTTACAGGGACACTGTTTACAAGGACACTGTTTACAAGGACACTGTTTACAAGGACACTGTTTACGGGAACACTGTGTTTTACAAGGACACTGTTTACAGGGACACTGCGTTTTACAAGGACACTGTTTACAAGGACATTGTTTACAGGGATATTGTTTACAGGGACACTGTGTTTTACAAGGACACTGTGTTTTACAAGGACACTGTTTACAAGGACACTGTTTACAGGGACAGTGTGTTTTACAAGGACACTGTTTACAGGGACACTGTTTACAAGGACACTGTTTACAAGGACACTGTGTTTTACAAGGACACTGTTTACAGGGACAGTGTTATTTACCGGCAGAAACGAGGACGACGGCAATGAAGAGGCTCATCTCATCCTTGTCCAGCTGCAGAGCGGCCAGCTTCTCGCTGAAGTCACACATGGAGGTGAGCAGCTCCCCGGCCCGCAGCAGCTCCAAGCTGTAACACTTCCCCGTCAGGAAGGTCACGGTGCGCTCGGACACATCGAACAGAGAAGCGAAGCGCACCATAAGCACCTGGAGAGAGAGAGGTGGGAGAGAGGGTGTGTTAGAACGGGGGTTTATGGTGACTAGCACTATGGTGACTAGCACTAGGCAACATACTGGCAGAATTTAACAGTGATAATGCCCACCTAACTCGGTTAGAGAGAGTTCAATGTTGAGTTAAAATACACTGATACTCTACCATAACATATCTACAGACTGTAATGTATTTAGCCAATTCAACACTCAGAGTTAAGAAGAGTGCAATGTTCAGTTGGAACACGACAGCCAGAGTTGGGAAAGATCTATTTTTGGTGTCAGAGAGTCCAGGGATTCTTACCTCAAACGTTCCGTTTTTGAGCAGGCTGACTTGGTCGTACTCGGGGAGGTCTCGGAAGCCCGGGATCCTCTTGGCAAACCCCACAACCTCGCGCACGGCCGGGATGAAACTCAGGGAGAACTCCTCCCAGATCTCCTGGCTGCGCTGGCTGGGGTCCACATAGAGACTAGGAATGACCTGGGGTGACAAGAGTCGAGAACAGGGCCCTCAGTTGTGGAAAGCAGGACACAGGAGCAATAACGCAGAAGAAACTAAATGGGGGGATTTAGAGGATAGGCCTTTTTAGGTATTTTCCATGTGTGCTTTAGGCATGGTTATGGGGTAATTTCAGGTGTGCAGTATACAATGCATTTCTACTGTAACATTTTGTAAAGAGACCTCCAATCTCCTCAATGTTTCATTGATAAAAGGACACACACCAAGTTTGTCTTGTGGTCCTGTAGGCTGTATGATGGTCCACTGTAGCCATTGGAGACAGTCTGTACGTTGTGCATTGTGTTGTCGCTCCTGTGATGGAGGCTGCAGGAGTCTTCTGGCATGCCACCACTGGGGGCGCCGTTTAGCTGTGCAGGCTGCTGCTGGTAAACAACTCTCTCTTCCCGGTAGGGAACGTTGGAGACTTGTTGATGACTGTTGCAACTAGGCTGGTAGCCCCTGGCATCGTCGTTGCAGCGGTTCCAGCTCTCCTGCAGTTCCTCCATGCGGCTGTCTCTCCTGTCTTTTACAGTTTCCCCGGCGACCTGCGAAGGTGACTCCTCCGCTTCCTCTTTGATGGACTGTTGCTGCTCACGGCGGTACGTGAATGTGCCCTGGTGACACACCCTGGAAGGAGGAACCTCGTCATCACCGCTATCCGACGAACAGGAAGAGGCGGAGCTAGAGCTGGTCTCCAGGGAGTCTTGAACGGAACGGGGTGAGGAAGGGTTGGAGCCTGATGAAGACGAGATAGATGAGGAAGAAGAGGCAGAGGAAGAGGAGCTGCCGTCATTGGGGAGCCCTTCCATGGGGCAGGGTGGACTCTGGGTGCCGTGGAGCATACTGCGGAGCTGGCTGTTGTTGTTCATCATCATGTTGTTCATGGCATTCTGCATCTCCAGCAGCATGCGCTGCTTCTCTCTCTTTGGGATGCGGCCAAACCTAACAGCTGGAGAAGGAAATCAAATAACACACATTAGTACATAAATCACTAATAAGGGCTGAAATATCCCTACAGTCAGTAAATCCATCAAACTTGTAAAAGGAAACCCCTCACCCCCATGAACCATTGTATTTCCGTTTGGGAAAAATTCAGTTATTATTTACATGTACATTTAAAAGTGGAGACTCACAGTCTCTAGACATGCCCACAGCCAGACACTTCTTGAAGCGGCACTGCTGACAGCGGTTCCTGTTGATCCTTATGACGGTGCAGTTCTCCATCTTCAGGCACTTCTTATACCGGATGCTATGCTGGATGCTCCTCCTGAAGAAACCCTGAGAACAATCACAGAAAACATTGTTTGTGCGCAGTTATTACCAAGTTAAAACGCGAATGACACAGAGCCATTGAACAACATGAATGAAACCTTGGACTGGCCGTGTGGCATTCCATGAGAAGCAGTCAGGACTAGTCTTACCTTACAGCCCTCGCAGGCGTGGACGCCATAGTGGAACCCTGAGGCCACGTCACCGCACACCTTACACAACAACACCATGCCGTTGATCTCTGTAAGGAGAAGCGCACAGCAATGTTACTACTAATTCACACCTCTCTAACAAATGTACTGGTCCACCTGTACATGATAATGACTCATGTAGACTTGAGAATACGAAATGCACCTATTACCTGGATTAGTGTGGCAACTCATACAATGCATTTCCTATCCTTTGCCATTCTGAACATATCTAGTATCCTTTGCCATACTGAATGTATTTCCAGGACTGAAATACACTCACTGGTGATGCTGCTCTTAGCGGAGGTAGATCGCCCAGTCTTCTCTGTGCCGTGGCTACGTGGGTGCTTGGCTGTTGTAGTGCGGGCGATGTCCACCATGATTCCTACTGCCCGGCTTGGCAGTGAGGGATGAGGTGGAGAGGAGCACAGGTAGCTGCTGCTGCAACTGTCACTCAAACAAGACTCCAGGCTGGAGGCGGAGCCAGAAGAGATGTAAGTTATTACACCACCTGAGGGGAGAAGGAAAAAAACACAAAAGGTTATTGGAAAATAAATCAAATATATGTCATATCAAAAACATAATATTGAAGTCGAAATATTTTGTAACAACTAAGAGAGACACAAATTATTATTCTAAGTTTTTACGCCATTGTATGTCAGAGTAAGGTTATAATAGTGATGGAAATCGACCAACTATTTCAAAAGGTAAATAATAAACCATAAAACATCTGCCTGATTACCTTTGCCACTCCCAATATAGAGCAGGAATGTTGTCCTGCTCTATATTGACCAGTTTTTTTTGTGTTTTTTTAATTTTTTACCCGTTTTTCTCCCCAATTTCGTGGTATCCAATTGTTTAGTAGCTACTATCTTGTCTCAATCGCTACAACTCCCGTACGGGCTCAGGAGAGACGAAGGTTGAAAGTCATGCGTCCTCCGATACACAACCCAACCAAGCCGCACTGCTTCTTAACACAGCGCCATCCAACCCGGAAGCCAGCCGCACCAATGTGTCGGAGGAAACACCGTGCACCTGGCCACCTTGGTTAGCGCGCACTGCGCCCGGCCCGCCACAGGAGTTGCTGGTGCACGATGAGACAAGGATATCCCTACCGGCCAAACCCTCCCTAACCCGGACAACGCTAGGCCAATTGTGCGTCGCCCCACGGACCTCCCAAGTCTCTGGTGGCACAGCTGGCGCTGCAGTACAGCGCCCTTAACCACTGCGCCACCCAGGAGGCTTGACCTGTTTTTACTACCCTAATGCCTGGCGATACAATAACACCACTGTTACATAACAAGCTGGCTCTATGGGTGTTTATTCTAAATAGTACAGCAAAGCCTGCAGTCCCAGCCAGGGTCATGCATGTCACCATTATTGAAGTTTTTTTTAAACAAAAACACAAATAATCACAAAAATACTTTATTTAAAGACGTTTGGGCACAGGGTGACAAAGTGTGTTACATGACACACAGAAACATAATCAAAATCGCAAATATCTTCCATTTGACCTAAATTACTTAACCCTTAATTATTTTGTGGGGGAAAAGATATTTCACCCAATTTCTTTGGGAGCTTGGGGGTCCCTATTAATATATCCATCATAAAATCTGTCTAGTTTTCTATAATACATATGATAAGCGGAATAAGGAAAAGAAGCAATATATGAATTGGAACGGGTTTTATTTAGACAAACATCAACCACAAATAGTTCCAACCAATCACAATTAGAAGCTTTAAAGTCAAAACATCAAGAATCAAATAAACAAACTACAACTAACACCTCATGTATAAATGGTTCTCACATTTCATATGAACATATAAACCAATATCCAAATGACTGTGTGTGTGTGGTGTATATGTGTGTGTTTGGAGGGTATAGCCTATATGTGCGAGTCTGTGTGTGTGTGTGTTTGAGTGTTTCTGAATGTGTGTTTGTGTGGGTTAATGTTTGAATCAGTGTTTCTCTTTTTGACAAAGCACACTCTGATTTCCAATTCTGTGTGGAACCTCAGGAAGCAGTTGCTGGTGGATGTGAAACAGAGGTGGACATCACAATTCTGGCACTTGGATTTTGGTGTACCTTGCGTCTCCCCTTCTTTTCAGCCATAATCATCTAGTGGGCCGTGGCATCCAGGTGCACATCAGGGACTGGAATTGGAGCAGTGGGCCCTTTTCTCCTCTTCTCCTCATACTCACCAGCAATTGTGGAACTGGGACGACCTTTCTTGCGCTCCAGACTATTTCCACTTTTGCATAGGCCTTCAGCGATGTATAACTTGAAGGTATACAGCTTATTTGTTCCTTCTTTCTCATGCCAGTGCCCTTACAATCTCTTCAGTAGAGCAGCCAGGTGGTCACGATGATCATATCCAGGAAGTGAAACACCAGCCTGTCGTACCACCTCCTTGATCTGATTTTGTTCCGGTACAGTGCAATCAGTGAGTCAAGCAGATCCATCCCACACCACCCATATTCAGGAGACTTAGGTGATCATCTTTCGCTTGAGATCCCACCTGTCAACCTCAGGGATTTTTTGATGGCCTCCCATCTATTCAGTATCATGGTGTCAGCTACTTGGGACACTCGGCAGGCTATGTTCCAAGACATGCGGGTGCCTGGTAAACCAAACAACGACATGTACACCATAATACCCAGGAACTGCTCCAATTCTTTTGTTGTGAGGTTAAGGGGCTTGTTTGCGTTACATTGTACCGCATTTGGATTTGATTGCCCTACAATAACTTCCAGAATGTCTTCAGAGAAAACCTGCATGAAGTACTGGAGGGGGGGGACATGATATCATGATTTCATCAGATCTTGAAAGCAGGCCCTGCCATTCTGGGTAAGCATTGAAGTATGCATTGTGGGGTGTTGTCCACCGGGGTAGGCGTGGAACATCAACCTCTGCTACCTCTTCATCCTCAGACTCAGTCTCATTGTCAACAGACAGACATTCTCCTTTAAAAAAGAAAACAGGAAGCACACATTTGAATGTGTCATATACCCTTCTTCATCCACTGACACGCATGCAAACACACACACATTACTTTGCTGACTGACCCCTAACTGATCCCTGACGTCTTAACTGTCTCGGGGATCCACTCTTCCTGACTCTCAAGCTCACTGTCCTCACTGTCAGAGGGAATGACCCTAACTGCTCGATGATGTTCCTTCCACCCATAAAATGTTGTTGTGTCCATTTCCTGGAAATATCAGTAAATAGTAAAGTAAAAACATTGACTATGGTCATAATTATGCATCTGAGCACATCTCCACACTTTAGCATGTTATTGCCTGAACAAAGGTGGTCTAACTGCACAACGTTGCCCCGAGGCAACAAACCAAACAACTGTTTTAGTATATAAATAAAAACAAAATAAGTATTTAAACAATCAAACATACTTCTTTACATACTCATGCACATATTTTTTTAAATATAAAGTTATTTCAATTTAAACATGTTAAAAGTGACTTTATCTTACCAATTGGTGGCACTGCGTCCCATGCAGCTTTGCTTCCTGAAAAGACTGCTACACCCCCAGACAAAAGGCCACACTCACTTCAGTCCCTCATTTCATTGGACACAGACATGTCAGGTGATATTATAAATATTTTTTTTATAAAAAAAAAAATCAAGGGGTGGTGTGAGGCCCAAAAAGGAAGTTTGTTGCCTTTAGGGCAACACCATGCCATAGAGGGTTAATGGTGTACCATCAAAACATGACACTACAGTGTAATGTGAAAACGAATGCATTTCTATAAACATTTGTATGCACTTATGCTACAAATGTAATCATTTGTAACATTTATTTGGGGGTTGGGTTTCCCAGTTCTTCTATAAAATATTATATTGAATAACACTGCCCTCTACAAAGCAAAAGAGCAGTAACTGGACATTCGGTCAAAAATGTGTTGACATTTATGAAACATTAAATACATGATTTATCATGTGGACAAAATGTGTTTCAGATAAAATGGGATGTCATGTTTGCAGTGGCTGGTAAAAGTTAGTGAAACCAAAGAAAAAAGCAGTAAATGTAATCGCTCACCTCAGTTACTGCTTTTTTATATATATTTTTAACCTTGAATCACTAAGCTTTGGGCGGTAGTTACTATGGTTTACCAATTTATTGTTGTTTGTTGAAACAAGTATCAAACCATATGACACTGACAACCACATACAAATACATGTACGAACACAAGTTTGCATTGTAAAAAAATCGTCATTCCAGTGGGTGTACCAAGCCAGAAGGCGGTAACTGCCAGATAATGCCAGAGGTCAGGGTCAATATGAATACAAAATAAACTGGGAAAAAAGACAACAGTTAACATCTCCAATGATCTGACTACAATTCAATTGGCTCCACAATTAAAAAACACTGAAGTAATTTTTCTAAGTTTCCATTTATGAGCAGTTACTGCTCTTTTGCTTGACAGGGCACAAAAATATATCGTATTTTAGTTTCTGGCAAAATCAAAGTTATTATTGTAGTCATTGGTGTTAAATAACATTATTACATAAGAATGTAGACATTAAACCAAATGCTTAAATATGGGCTAAATAAGACAAACTAGGAAAATAATACACATGCTGCTTGGTGTACTGTCACAAAATCAACATATATATTATACTATACTATGTAGCCCTAAATGTAGTTAATGGTCTCGAAGACCTGGCCATGATTACCTAACCAGCTACGACTATTCTCTTCCAAAAC
Organism: Oncorhynchus nerka; assembly: GCF_034236695.1. NCBI lineage: Eukaryota > Metazoa > Chordata > Actinopteri > Salmoniformes > Salmonidae > Oncorhynchus > Oncorhynchus nerka. The sequence goes on along the minus strand of NC_088398.1, from coordinate 21,895,373 downwards.
CCACCCACTTGTGGAGCTGTCATGTCTAAGAGATTAAATCTAGGTCACCAAAACAGCCTCCTTCAGGCTCACGTGGACCTGCATGCCGCCCGCGAGCTTGGACTCAGTGCAGATTTACGCACTGATTGCGTCACAGCCTCTTCTCGACAAATGAGCAGTGAGAGTCGAGGAGCATCCGCACATGGCTAGGCAGCTTGGTCCATGTGAGGTGAAGCAAAGTAGAACATTGTAGTGTCAAAACAAAAAAAACGTAGCACAGTGGCATTCCTAACCCATATACATGGTTTGGCAATAAGCAGACCACAAAAGCTAAATAATCCATTGGAAGGTTTCTAATTGTGGTCCACATATAACGTATAAAAAGCACACAACTAAATAAAATGTGTACAGATAAATCAGATTGCACAAGCTTTTTTCTAGAACAGATTCTTAGAACGACACATTGATTCTAGACAGCAACAGTAACACTATATTTGTAACAAAGTAACACATTTGCAAACAAGTAACTGATCAATGTAGCGACACTTTCAATTACATGTAACATTGTAATAGCACGGATAATAAAGCCGGTCTTACCAGTCTTGATTGATCCCATGTCTGCAGGCGCCTCGATTCCGTGAATATTTGGAGAAAGCAACCTATGCTGACTAAATGTCTTGTCAATAACTCGCCAGTTTGACTTTAAGGATTGCAAAGTTCTATTGTCCTTAGTAGCACAGTGGTTACACTGTAACAAACTCAAATTAAAAGCGTCGATCATCTAAAGCTCAACACTGTATATTAATTCAGTCTCAACTACATTTCTGTAGTAAATATTGGTAGCATGAATATAATTATCTGCACTCTCATGTCAGTATCCTGAACAAAACAAGTTCCCGATCTTCTTTCAGTCAAAATTCCCGAGACTTTTATGCGGCATACAACCTGAATAGTTTTTGTACATTTAAAAATATGTAACAAGATGAAAAACGCTGGACGAACTCCCTTGTTGAACGACTTTTCTGTACTCAATGTTCTAAATAGTGCGTTTACCATGTGACCCAGTTGTCAGCCACTCCCACTTGCCTGGGCGCTTGAGTCACTTTAACCCAGTGACACACTTTTACAGACCAGAGGCAGAGTTAAAGGCTCAGTGCACACAAAAACGTGAATTATATGTGTTATACACACAAACACTATATATCCACACTATGAGCTTGGAATAATACTATGAAAATGATAATGCCCTTTAGCGTAAGAGCTGTTTGAAAAGACCACTTGACATTTCAGCCTGTTTTAGTGACAACACCAGGCGGCAAATTAGTTAATATACAAATAAGAGTTCCAAACCTCTCTGCCAATAACTAGTTTTCATCTCCCCACCCAGACCACTCCCAAACAGTCCTATCAAATTACTGCTTGAGAAATTGCTATTTTCTGAGAAGTTAATTGTTGTTTTTTCCATTAAAATGGAAAAACAATCACACTAAGATACTTAATTGTTACCAAGAAATGATTTGATAGAGATAACCAAATAATGGCTGCATTGGACCTTTAACACAATTGATAAACATAATCGGGACTGCTCCAAGCCAATCTCTGGACTGCTCTCACATTGACTGCCTCGCGTAACGTGAATCCATAGGCAGCGCATTGTGATGATCCATCCTCCATTGGATAACGTCAAGGTGGTACAGTAGGAATGCAACATATGTATAGTTCAGAAATATAACTAAAAAACTACAAACTCCTAATGGTACATAAGGGTACTACTATTATTAATGTCAATAATAAAGAATATGCTAGAAAGCTTTGTGTCCCTACTGGAAAGTTACACAATCTGTGTGCATACAAATTTGAGCACTGATGTCATCAACATTCAAAAGCCTGTATCATTCCTATCATGTACCTACTGCTCTAGTAAAGTCACACAGTGCAGGTAAAAGTCTGTCAACATCAAATGCCAGATGTATTTTGGACAGGCAAGAGTTAGTTTGATTAAAAGTAATCTGGCTAATACTACTGATGAGTGAGTGTACTTGGACTATAAATGACTGTCTAGGGTCCATGTGAGATGGAAATAGATATTTGTTGTTATTATTGGAATGACCTGCATAAGTGGTAAATATTTTGGTAAAAGTATTGTTTTTATGTATATTCATGCAGCTTAAAATCATTGTTCAACCGAGCATCTAAAACATTGTCCAACAGAGTGCGCTTCTAAAATGCTTACGTCCATTTTCAACAAAAATAATAAATACAAAACCAAGAGATATTGCCATACCGGTTATTCATTTCATGGTTTAAACCTCAGGGCCCAAAGTTACTGTAGTTTCATTCAAATAATTTCACGTCCATTTAGAACAGCTGTTCTTTAGGAAGGGTAGAACAGCCACTTATTGGACTGCTGCAAAGCCACATTGGCATGTTGTACATACAGTGCATTCGGAAAGTATTCAGACCCCTTCACTTTTTCCAAATTATGTTACGTTATTAAAGCCTTATTATCCTTATACATCTACACACAATACCCCATAATGACAAAGCAAAAGCAGGTTATTTGAAATTTTTGCATGTCAGAACAAAAACCAAGCCATGAGGTCGAAGGAATTGTCTGCAGAGCTCCGAGACTGGATTGTGTCAAGGCACAGATCTGGGGAAGGGTACCAAATAATGTCTGCAGCATTGAAGGTCCCCAAGAACACAGTGGCCTCCATCATTCTTAAATGGAAGAAGTTTGGAACCCCCAAGACTCTTCCTAGAACTGTCCGTCCAGTCAAACTGAGGAATCTGGGGAGAAGGGCCTTGGTCAGGGAGGTGACCAATAACCCGATGGTCACTGGCAGAGCTCCAGAGTTCCTCTGTGGAGATGGGAGAACCTTCCAGAAGAACAAACATCTGCAGCATTCCACCAATAAGGCCTTTGTGGTAGAGTGGCCAGACAGAAACCACTCCTCAGTAAAAGGCACATGGGAGCCCCCATGGAGTATGCCAAAAGGCCCCTAAAGGACTCTCAGACCATGACAAACAAGATTCTCTGGTCTGATGAAACCAAGATTGAACTCTTTGGCCTGAATGCCAAGCGTCACGTCTGGAGGACACCTGGCACTATCCCTACAGTGAAGCATGGTGGTGGTAGCATCATGCTGTGGGGATGTTTTTCAGTGGCAAGGACTGGGAGACTAGTCAGGATGAGGGAAAGATGAGCGGCGCAAAGCACAGAGAGATCCTTGATGAAAATCTGCTCAGGTCCTCAGACTGGGGTGAAGGTTCCCCTAACAAGACAACGACCCTAAGCACACAGTCAAGACAATGCAGGAGTGGCTTTGGGACAAGTCTCCGAATGTCATTGAGTTGCCTAGCCAGAGCCCGGACTTGAACCTGATAGAACATCTCTAGAGACCTGAAAATAGCTGTGTAGTGATGCTCCCCATCCAACCTGATAGAGCTTGAGAGGATCTGCAGTGAAGGATGGAAGAAACTCCCCCAAAACATGTGCCAAGCTTGTAGCGTCATACCCAAGATTCAAGGCTGTAATTACTGTCAAAGGTGCTTCAACAAAGTACCTAGTAAAACGGTCTGAATACTGAGTTATTTTTTTTAATAAGGTTTACATATTTTTTTATATAAAACTGTTTTTGCTTTGACAATATGAGTATTACGTGTAGATTGACAATGTAATCCCTTTTAGAATAAGGCTGTAACGTAACAAAATGTGGAAAAAGTTAAGGGGTCTGAATACTTCTTGAAAACACTGCAGTAGAGGCAATTTATCACTATTCCTTCATCTGACCATATCCAAGAACACTCGGTATGTATATGAGCTTGCACTGTTCCTTTAGCACCAAATTCCATTGGCTTTTCAAGTGAGAGATTACCATGTTATTTTGCAATAACTAAATGCTATTAAAAGTAAAACATGGATAACAGAACTGTGTAAAGGAGTACTTAGATTTCGTGGCTATTGTGGTACAACTGTACTGTAGTTCCATATTAAAAGGTGAAATCCATGTTTTTAATGGCACTGTTTCTGCATTTTATTTGAGGGACAGCCTACTATATTTCAGGAGATTAGCAATAGGCTAAGCAGTGGAGTATCCTACAGAGAGTAATAAAATATATGACATTACATATATTTTCATTGTTTTTCTTTATTTCCATATCTGCACAGATAACTTAATCAGGAACCAAAAAATATACCAGACAATAAAGTACTACAAATCTGAAATAGAAATCCCCCCACACAAAGCTGTGCTCTATGGGCCTATGTGGCGTACCGCTTCGTCCACTGTTTGGCTGTTCTGTCATGCTCGGCTCTGTTTGTCGTGTACTGGGTGGCTATGCTTCCAACCAGGGGATCAGCTGAAAGTGAAAATCAACATGAGGGAAATAACAGTTAGACGGTGGTGAATCTTGAAACAATTACTTTGCTCCAAGTGATGAATTATAAGCATTTTATAACTACTTATGAGTTATGCCAGCTTGTAGTGGTATCATAAGGAATTATACATGCAATATAAGGCATTATGTGTGGGCCTCAAAGTGATACCCATAACTTTAAAAAAAAGTAATCCATATCTGAGCACAAAATGACACCAAAGAAATGGACAGGTATTTGCTATTTACCATGTTACCTGCAGATTCAATTTGACCCTTCCCGAGAGTCAGGAATACTCATATTTGTTCTGGTATCATATTTCCAGCCTGGGACAGACGCAGATCTGAAGAGAAACAAGTAAAAGGGGACAAGGAAGCCAATTAGGCTCCCCGATGGATATCTTACCTGGGTTACAGTCTGTGAGCAGAGAGCAGATGGACAGCAGCACCTTGGAGATGGTGAGGGCGGGGCTCCAGTTGTCCTTCAGGATGTCCAGACAGATCACCCCCTGACTGTTGATGTTACAGTGGTAGATCCTTGTCCGAAACGTTACCTTGAGGAAAAACAAAAGTAGAAAACATACATGCCATGTGCATATTAAACATAATAACAAGACTAGAGACTCCAGATCAAAATCTATACAGAACAAAAATATAAAACGCAACATGTAAAGTGTTGGTCCCATGTTTCATGAGGTGAAATAAAAGATCCCACACATTTTCCATAAGGACAAAAAGCTTATTTTGTGCACAAATTGCTTTTCATCCCTGTTAGTGAGCATTACTCCTTTGTCAAGATAATCAATCCACCTGAGAGGTGTGGCATATCAAGAAGCTGATTGAACAGCATGATCATTACACATGCGCACCTTCTGCTGGGGACAATAAAGGATCACTCTAAAATGTGCAGTATTGTCACACAACACCACAAATACATTTTGAGGGAGTGTGCAATTAGCCTGCTGACTGCAGGAATATCCACCAGAGCATTAAATGTTCATTTTTCTACCATAAACTGCCTCCAATGTCATTTTAGAGAATTTGGCAGTATGTCCAACTGGCCTCACAACCGCAGACCACATGTAACCATGCCAGCCCAGGGCCTCCACATCCTGCCTCTTAATTTTTTTTTTTTTTAACTAGGCAAGTCAGTTAAGAACAAATTCTTATTTACAATGACAGCCTACACCGGCCAAACCCAGACGACGCTGGGCCAATTGTGCGCCACCCTATGGGACTCCCAATCACGGCTGGTTGTGATACAGCCTGGATTCGAACCAGGCTGTCTATAGGGACGCCTCTAGCACTGAGACGCAGTGCCTTAGACCGCTGCGCCACTCGGGAGCCCTGCGGGATTGTTTGAGACCAGCCACCAGGACAGCTGATGAAACAGAAGAATTTCTGTCTCTAATAAAGCCCTTTGTGGGGAAAAACCTATTCTGATTGGCTGCGCCCCTGTCCAGTCATGTGAAATTCATAGATTAGGGCCTAATAATTTTATTTCAATTGACAGATTTCCTTATATGAACTGTAACTCAATAAAATCATTGAAGTTGTTACATGCTGCGTTTATATTTTTGTTCAGTATAGTTATTTATTAAAGTGGATCAAAATTTATTGGGGCAAAAGACAATACATGTAGGGCCGGAATGATACCAGTATCGCAATACTTGTTAGTATTGTGGCAAGGACACAAAACAAAGCAGATTTTACTTCCTTAGCAAAACAGCTCTAATGTTGGAAACAAACATAATTTCGTTGTTATCCAGTCACGTTTATTTTCCAAGCTACATCACAATTTTTTACATACAGCAGGTTTATTCGTCATTTGTGATATTACGATCTTGTCTCATCGCTGCAACTCCCCAACGGGCTCAGGCGAGGCGAGGGTCAAATCATGCGTCCTCCAAAAGATGACCAACCAAACCTTGCTTCTTAACACCCGCCTACTTAACCGGGAAGCCAGCTGCACCAATGTGTCGGAAGGAAACACAGTTCAACTTACGACCGAAGTCAGGCTGCAGGCGCACTGCCCACTACAAGGAGTCACTAGAGCACGATGAGCCAAGTAAAACCCCCCCTTGCCAATCCCTCCCCAACCCGGGACAACGATGGGCCAATTGTGCGCCGCCCTATGGGACTCCTGGTCCTGGCCAGTTGTGACACAGCCTGGGAACCAAACACTGAGATGCAGTGCCTTAGACCGCTGCGCCACTCGGGAGGCTCTATACAACAGGCTTTAAAGGACCAAAGAGTTTGGTCTACTTCGTGTTCTCATTTTTGCCATTTTTTCAAAATTGTGATACTGGTATCGTCCTGGACTTAATTCAAGCGTCAACTACTGAGGAGCAATATGGGACTAACCAATATTCACAGAATCATTTCAACACACAAGGCAAAAAATATCTAACTGTGAAAGAAAATCACATCCATAGACTGTTCTGGCACCCAAGTGGAGGTGTCAAATGCCCTCTGTTGGTTAATGAGAGTACTTCCACATGTTACCAGGGAAAACCTGTCAAACCGCAGGGATGGTAAGTACTGTAGATATGCTGCCTGCTGTGTTCTAGAAACGGGAGGAAATTCAGTCATCCTCATTTCACCATTCTTAAAGAGAAATTCCATATTGTAATGAAATGATCAAATGTGACAAAACAATCCAAATATAATAGAATTTCATTTTAGCAAATGTTTATGAAACGTTTGGATTCGTTTTTAGCACATGGAATTAAACTTAGAACGGAAAAGTTAACTAGTGAGCTAACTAGCCAAGCTACAAGCTGTTTCAAATTGTCTATTTAGTTTGTGTTACTGTTGTGTATCAAATTGCATAGGCTACCTGTCTCTCCTCCTTCTCTGGAAATGACCCGACTCGCACACACACATTACGCACAAACAGAGGCACACATGCAAATAGCTCTCTAGCATCTGGAAAGCGAGTCTCGTTTTTTGTTTTCTTTTTTTTTGCTGTGGCGGCAACAATTTAGCAGCAGCGTAATATAACAGAAACACTGTCGTCATCGCCGGTCGCGTTTTTGGCTGTGTATACCCTGAAGAACAAGCAAATTAATACTAAGTAAATCTGTCCCATTCATTGCGCGGGACTAAACCAAGATGACTGTTTTGTAGAGAGTAAGTAGTGACTGGAAGCTGACGATTGCCTAGTACCTTGGGTGGTTTGAAGGGATAGTCGGGTGTGAAGGCGATGTCCAGGAAAAAGACCCCTCCCTCGTAAACAGAGCCCGGTGGTCCCAGGATGGTTGACCTCCACTCATAGATGTTGTCTCCTTTGGGACCAGCGCTGGTATTAAATGAGAAAGTTACAGATTATTTTTAACTATTAGCCTGGTCACAGATCTGTAAGTGCTATAGCCCACTCCTTTGTCGTTACCCACCAGGTAAACCAAAGGAGAACAGTCTCCCTAATTGGTGTAAACCAGACAACGTTCTTTGTTATTGTTATGGCTCAGGTCACTTATGTGTGTGTGTACTTTGTCTCATTGCCACAAGGGACAGATCATTTAAAGCTGCAAATCAGCAGTTGCAAAAATGACAAAGCATTCTCCCCACCCGTTTATGTAAAAAGCTAAAAGGGCTAGAGAAATGTAACCACTCAAATTCATAGACAGAGCAATGGATGCTGAGACTGACCATACAAGATTTCAAAATGATAGTTTTAACAATCACTATATAGCCTCAAAACATGAACATTTACTTTGTTTACAACCATTGGAGTGAAACAACCGTATATATTTTGGGTTCTGATGGGGTACAACAGTTGAACTAAGCTCATAAGGTTATAGAATAAGTTATGGGTACATGTCATTAATTCAGAAGTCCCAAAATTGATGAATCGATTGTCCCTTTAAACTACTGCACCTGCAAAAAAACGTGTCTGTCAAACTGTTTAGAGCCTATTATCCCTTGGGGTTACACTCGCTTGGTGACCACACAGCTTTATATTGCTTGAGAGAACAGTACATTTTCTCTCAAGCGACAAAGAAGAAGCCTCCATTCACAACCAATCCCTGATGACGTGCATCTGTATCATGACCCATATTGATTTCCTCAGAGCAGATCAGCCTTTATCCTTGGTACATGCTGAACATGTAGTGGGAATTATCTAGGGAGTAATGACTACAAGGCTGATCCAATATAACGTGGGAGATGTAAAAATTCAGCTTCATGTAGATTTCTAATAGAGGTCGACCGATTAATTGGCATGGCCGATTAAACATTTTCATAACAAATCAGTAAATCTGCATTTTTGGACGCCGATTATGGCCGATTACATAGCATTCCACGAGGAGACAGCGTGGCAGGCTGACCACCTGTTACGTGAGTGCAGCAAGCAGCCACGGTAAGTTGCTAGCTAGCACATCATCACATCACATCAACATCAAATTTTATTTGTCACATACACATGGTTAGCAGATGTTAGTGCGAGTGTAGCGAAATGCTTGTGCTTCTAGTTCCGACAATGCAGTAATAATCTAGCTAACAATTCCAAAACTACTACCTTATAGACACAAGTGTAAGGGGATAAAGAATATGTACATAAAGATATATGAATGAGTGATGGTACAGAGCGGCATAGGCAAGATACAGTAGATGGTATTGAGTGCAGTATATACATATGAGATGAGTATGTAAACAAAGTGGCATAGTTAAAGTGGCTAGTGATACACGTATTACATAAGGATGCAGTAGATGATATAGAGTACAGTATATACGTATACATATGAGATGAATAATGTAGGGTATGTAAACATTATATTAGGTAGCACTGTTTAAAGTGGCTAGTGATATATTTTACATCATTTCCCATCAATTCCCATTATTAAAGTGGCTGGAGTTGAGTCAGTGTGTTGGCAGCAGCCACTCAATGCTAGTGGTGGCTGTTTAACAGTCTGATGGCCTTGAGATCGGTCCCAGCTTTGATACACCTGTACTGACCTCGCCTTCTGGATGATAGCGGGGTGAACAGGCAGTGGCTCGGGTGGTTGTTGTCCTTGATGATCTTTATGGCCTTCCTGTGACATCGGGTGGTGTAGGTGTCCTGGAGGGCAGGTAGTTTGCCCCCGGTGATGCGTTGTGCAGACCTCACTACCCTCTGGAGAGCCTTACGGTTCTGGGCGGAGCAGTTGCCGTACCAGGCGGTGATACAGCCCGACAGGATGCTCTCGATTGTGCATCTGTAGAAGTTTGTGAGTGCTTTTGGTGACAAGCCAAATTTCTTCAGCCTCCTGAGGTTGAAGAGGCGCTGCTGCGCCTTCTTCACGATGCTGTCTGTGTGGGTGGACCAATTCAGTTTGTCTGTGATGTGTACGCCGAGGAACTTAAAACTTACTACCCTCTCCACTACTGTTCCATCGATGTGGATAGGGGGGTGTTCCCTCTGCTGTTTCCTGAAGTCCACAATCATCTTAGTTTTGTTGACGTTGAGTGTAAGGTTATTTTCCTGACACCACACTCCGAGGGCCCTCACCTCCTCCCTGTAGGCCGTCTCGTCGTTGTTGGTAATCAAGCCTACCACTGTTGTGTCGTCCGCAAACTTGATGATTGAGTTGGAGGCGTGCGTGGCCACGCAGTCGTGGGTGAACAGGGAGTACAGGAGAGGGCTCAGAACGCACCCTTGTGGGGCCCCAGTGTTTTGGATCAGCGGGGTGGAGATGTTGTTACCTACCCTCACCACCTGGGGGCGGCCCGTCAGGAAGTCCAGTACCCAGTTGCACAGGGCGGGGTCGAGACCCAGTGTGCAGTGTGGTTGAGATTGCATCGTCTGTGGACCTATTTGGACGGTAAGCAAATTGGAGTGGGTCTAGGGTGTCAGGTAGGGTGGAGGTGATATGGTCCTTGACTAGTCTCTCAAAGCACTTCATGATGACGGAAGTGAGTGCTACGGGGCGGTAGTCGTTTAGCTCAGTTACCTTAGCTTTCTTGGGAACAGGAACAATGGTGGCCCTCTTGAAGCATGTGGGAACAACAGACTGGGATAGGGATTGATTGAATATGTCCGTAAACACACCAGCCAGCTTGTCTGCGCATGCTCTGAGGGCGCGGCTGGGGATGCCGTCTGGGCCTGCAGCCTTGCGAGGGTTGACACGTTTAAATGTTTTCCTCACGTCGGCTGCAGTGAAGGAGAGTCCGCATGTTTTAGTTGCGGGCAGTGTCAGTGGCACTGTATTGTCCTCAAAGCGGGCAAAAAAGTTATTTAGTCTCCCTGGGAGCAAGACATCCTGGTCCGAGACGGTGCTGGTTTTCTTTTTGTAATCCGTGATTGACTGTAGACCCTGCCACATACCTCTTGTGTCTGAGCCGTTGAATTGAGATTCTACTTTGTCTCTATACTGACGCTTAGCTTGTTTGATTGCCTTGCGGAGGGAATAGTTACACTGTTTGTATTCGGTCATGTTTCCAGTCACCTTGCCCTGATTAAAAGCAGTCGTTCGCGCTTTCAGTTTCACGCGAATGCTGCCATCAATCCACGGTTTCTGGTTTGGGAATGTTTTAATCGTTGCTATGGGAACAACATCTTCAACGCACATTCTAATGAACTCGCACACCGAATCAGCGTATACGTCAATGTTGTCGTCTGAAGCAATACGGAACGATTCCGTATTTCACAGAAAAAAATAAACTTTTTGTTTTCGAAATTATAGTTTCTGGATTTGACCATATTAATGACAAACAGCTCGTATTTCTGTGTTTATTATATTATAATTAAGTCTATGATTTGATAGAGCAGTCTGACTGAGCGGTGGTAGGCAGCAACAGGCTCGTAAGCATTCATTCAAACTTTACTGCGTTTGCCAGCGCTGTTTATGACTTCAAGCCTATCAACTCCTGAGATTAGGCTGGCAATACTAAAGTGCTCATTATAGAACATTCAATAGTCCAAGGTATACGAAATACAAAATGGTATAGAGAGAAATAGTCGACACGGCATAATTCCTATAACTACAACTTAAAACTTCTTAACTTGGAGTATTGAACCACCAGCTTTCATATGTTCTGAGCAAGGAACTTAAAACTTCTTAGGGTTGCAATCCCGTTAACGGGATTGATATGACAACAGCCAGTGAAAGTGCAGAGCGCCAAATTCAAACAGAAATCTCATAATTAAAATTCCTCAAACATCTTATACCATTTTAAAGGTAATCTTGTTGTTAATCCCACCAAAGTGTCCGATTTCAAATAGGCTTTACAGCGAAAGCACCACAAATGATTATGTTAGGTCAGAGTCAAGCCACAGAAAAACACAGCCCTTTTTCCTGCCAAAGAGAGGAGTCACAAAAAGCACAAATAGAGATAAAATTAATCACTAACCTTTGATGATCTTCATCAGATGACACTCATGGGACTTCATGTTACACAATACATGTATGTTTTGTTCGATAAAGTGCATATTTATATTTAAAAAATCTCAGTATACATTGGTGCGTTATGTTCACTAGTTCCAAAAACATCCGGTGATATTGCAGAGAGCCACATAATTTTACAGAAATACTCATTATAAATGTCGATGAAAATACAATTGTTAGACATGGAAATATAGATACACTTCTCCTTAATGCAACCGCTGTGTCAGATTTCAAAAAATCTTTACAGAAAAAGCAAACCATGCAATAATCTGAGTACAGCTTTCAGACTACAAAGCAGCCAAAAAGATATCCGCCATATTGGGTAGTCAAAATTAGTCATAAATAGCATTATAAATATTCACTTACCTTTGATGATCTTCATCAGAATGCACTCCCAGGAATCCCAGTTCCACATTAAATGTTTGATTTGTTCGATAATGTCCATTTTTGTCCAAAGAGCTACTTTTGTTAGCACGTTTGGTAAACAAATCCAAAGTCATGAAGCGCGTTCCCTAGTTGCAGACGAAATGTCAAAACGTTCCGTTACTGTCCGTAGAAACATGTCAGACGACGTATGGAATCAATCTTTAGGATGTTTTTAACATAAAACGTCAATAATATTCCAACCGGAGAATTCCTTTGTCTTCAGAAAAGCAAAGGAACGCAGCTACCTCTCATGTGAAATGCGCGTGACCAGCTCGTGACTGCTGGCAGACCTCTGACTCATTTCTCTCTCATTCGGTACCACTTCACAGTAGAATCCTCAAACAAGTTTCTAAAGATGGTTGACATCTAGTGGAAGCCTTAGGAAGTGCAAAATAACCAATATCCCACTGTGTATTCAATAGGGGCTGGGTTGAAAATCGACCAACCTCAGATTTCCCACTTCCTGTTTGGATTTCTTCTCAGGTTTTTGCCTGCCATATGAGTTATGTTATACTCACAGACATCATTCAAACAGTTTTAGAAACATCAGTGTTTTCTATCCAATACTAATAATACTATGCATATATTAGCCACTGGGACTGAGGTGCAGGCAGTTTCCGCTGGGCACGTTTCATCCAAGCTACTCAATACTGCCCCTGCAGCCATAAGAAGTTAAAACGTTTTTTTTTTTTTTACTTTATGTTCTGAGCAAGGAACTTCAATGTTTATTTTTACTTTTTTACATTGCACTTTACTTTCTTCTCCAACACTGTGTTTTTGTATTATTTAAACCAAATTGAGAATGTTTCATTATTTATTTGAGACTAATAGATTTGAGACTAATAGAATATATTTTATGTATTATATTAAATTATTGTCCTTTCAGTATTGTATAATTGTCATTATTACAAATATATATAGAAAAATTGTCCGATTAATCGGTATCAGCTTTTTTGGGTCCTCCAATAAATCGGTATCGAAAAATCATACTCAGTTGATTTCTAAACACCTTTTTTCCCACCATCTTAATCCAGCCTGGCATTTCAAGTCTAAACATTTTGATCAAAATAGAAGGTGCAGCTTTATTTGATCAGCATATGGGACATGAGAAAAATCAGAAAGTAATGCAAGCCTTTATGAATAAGTGGTCAAATCATTATTGTTTGGAGAGTCGCATGTTGGTATTGACCATGGCAATACGAAAGACTGTGGACGGATTAGAACAGAGAAGATGAGCTCAAATAAAACCAACCTGCAGTTTGGCGGAGGGTCCAGCGTGATATCTGCCAGCTCTTTCTGAATCCTGCAGAAACAAACATGCTTTCAGATCAATCATTGATTGCCCAGCCGTATCTTTACACACCTTTGTTTTCTCAGCCATGGTCGAATACAGTGAGGCTAGAATATTTTTAAACACAAATAAAGTACAGAGAATATCATCTAGGAGATTAACCCACCCCTCTGACTGTCACTTTGTTGGTGTTCTGTGTGACAACCAGACAATATTTCATGAGGTTTGGGTGTTACCTCTTCGCGCTGGTGGATAGCAGCTTGGAGGTCTTGCTCATACTGGCTTTGCTCTCCCGTTTCTTGCAAGGTGTGTCCTTCGGTTTGTTTTGATTGGAGGAAGAAGATGAAGAGCTGGTGCTGACACGCGACTCCTCATCCGACATACCGGTTTGGACAAGAAATGAGCAGGAACCTACAATGCGATTGTGATGCAGCAGTTGAAGAACAAAAAAGCAGTAGCTTTGACAAATGAAATTGCTTTCAAGCTATTTGGAAAATGAAGTTACATTACAGTTATGACAGAGCACCTTAGACATTCTAGGAAAAAACAGCTACCTTAACATAGCTTGCTGAGATGGCCTAAAAACAAGCCACTTCAACACAGCTACGACCAGTGACTTTTTCATAGCAGGTTAGGAGAATTAACGCAGCTGGTTAGGAGAATTAGGTTAAGGTTAGGAAAAGGTTTAGTGAAAATGCTTTCCTAACCTGCTAGGAAAAGTCACTTCCGGTCATAGCTGTATTGAGGTGGCATGTTTTTAGGGAGTCCCTAGGCTTAGCGGAGATGCCAACAACCTGATGCATCTGCTTTTCAGGGATAGTTTATTCAACTTAGCTTTTACACCTGCTACGTTAGGTTACGGCAGTGGTTTCCAACCTTTTTCGGTCACTGTACCACCAACAGAATTTTGCTCTGCCCAGAGTACCCCCTCATGTGCATTTTACCAGCAGGCCTATGGTCTCATGAGTCTTCAAGTACCCTCTGTGGATAGGCAAAGTACCCCTGGTTGGGAACCACTGGGTTAGGGAGTCCCATACTGCTTGCCAGTTGAAATATAAAGTAACTGGCTAGCTGCCACCCCCTGGCAATAATATTGTGATTATGGATGGTTGCGCAAACAATGTTGGCCAGCCCTGATATGGCAAGCCTCCATGATTCCCCAAATGTAATAGATCATGAATGATATGTGAAAATGTAGCTAATTTACCGTCAGCTAATAATAAAAGCGCCCAGAGGAACAAATGGAGTTTACGTTTGCAACTGCTTGTGCCAAGTCAAGCTGGTTGGACTAGGTTTGGTTAACTATGTGGACATTAACAGCTGGCTAGCATAACCATCTAGCTAGCTAGTAAACGCTAGTCACAAACCGCCGACCTGATTTCCTCGACCCCCCCCCCCCTTATTAGCCGACCGTTTGACTGCCCAGACCGTAGCCAAAGATCGCAAAATATTGTAGTTACATGAAAGTTGACGCCCACCTCAACCTTTCAACGTTCTGAGATATTTAACTTGGCTAACGTTAGTTGGCTATCTAGCTATAAGGCAAACAACGTTACACCATACAGTGAAGCTAGCTTAGCTACTAACATTACTAGCTTGAGCTAGCTAACGTTAGATTTATTTCCTGAGCCAGGCAGTGTCACCACAAATGTGTCTGTCGAGTCGTTAACTAGCCGTCTTTTCCAATACAAAACAAGTTGAATATACTCATTGAACGTCAATGTATTTTATAAATCATGAGACCTATTCAATATTAAAAGTAACGTTAGCCAAGTAGCAAATTACCTCCTTTGTGTCTGGATCTCCCCACTGCCTGAGCTCGTGCGTATCGCCTTCTGTGGAACGGAAGTGCCGCGGGTGCAGTGGAATCATATCGCGCACTCACTATGATGACAGTATATCGGCGCATAGGGATCATTCAATATTAGGTCATGGTAGACTGATATGACATTTTGATATCATACATTTGAAAAAGATGCACGAAAAAGCACTTGTCGGATGAGGGCCAATATAACATGTGGAGTATCACTGAATATGGTGTTACCAAGTCAGGGTGAGAGAGAGGTTCATATATGGTCTATGGTTCATGCCCACCTCTAACCTAGACCTGTAATGCAGTTTGTTCTGATGCAGTCTATTTTACCCTGGTTTCACTGATTCCCTGGATTCCCCAGAGTTCATTATATGCACAGGCAGTGGCAATGTGTGTCAGTCAGTCATGAGGCAGAAGACTGATAGGTCCAGAGATGATCCTTTTAACACCTGTCACAGACCACAGAGGGTTCACAGTTACAGAACAGAGAGTATAGTCACAAGCCAACCAGTGTTTTATTGGGTGCTTCATTAATACAAGTCATAACAAACCACCCTGCCATGCCAGAGTAGCCAGTAAATGTACAAGTCCTGCCTCTTTCACAAGCAGACCTATATTTCTGTGGTCTGCCTCAAAAGCGTTTGAAAAAATACATACAGTACAAACAAAACCAAAGAGCGCAGAAGAGTATGACATGTCATTTGATGCAAATCTTCCTCCTGTTCCATGCAGATAACATTGATGACTGGAATAGGAAATTAAAAAACACAAAAGAACCTAGGGTACAGTAAAAACAGTATATAATCTGCATTTTGTTCCTGGAGCCACTATGAAAACAAGGATACCTACTGTATAGTTGAGGGACAATACTCATCAGAATAATAGCATTTTTTCAATACAATTCCAACATTCAGATATTGGAAAATAAAATCCCAATCTACTCTTTGTATAAAAAAAAGAAGCTTTCAAGTCAACAAGGAACAAAGGACAGTTCTTTACAAATAAAAGGTAGATACAAAGTTTAGGGGGGAGGATTACAGGTATACCGTTGCACTTAGTGAGTGTGCTTTGAAAGGCTGGGGAGAGAGGTAGAGAGGTACAGTGGGGGGGAGGGGTGTGTGTGGGGGGGGGGGGGTCAGTGGAAAAGTCAGACGGGGATCTATGTGGCGTATCTCTTCGTCCACTGCTTGGCTATTCTGTCATGTTCCGTTCTGTTGGTCAGGTATTGTGTGGCAATGCTCCCCACCAGAGGGTCCGCTGCAATGACAAAAGGAAAAGGATGCAGATCAGAGCATGCATTAATGAATAGCATTTCACAGGTGTATGGTTTTTGGACCCAGAGAGAGTTTAGAGCATATTATTACATTGTATTAAAATATGAATAAGGACTTTTTTTTTTAAAGATAATTTAAAATCCATCAACAGGTTCAACAGCAACGGAGCTACTGTCCCTGGGGAAGGGAACGCTAGAACTCTGCTAGTAGAGCTGCAGACAGTTATCAATGAAACATTATCACCATCTCTGTGTATAGATGTTTCATGCTGTGAGTTTACATTATCTACACACAGAGATGGTGATAATGCTTCATGCGGTGAGTTTAAACTATCACTATCTCTGTGTGTAGATAGTGTAAACTCAAATGTCATTTAAAATCAGTCATGAATCACCAGCTGAAATGAGAACACTGCAGATCCTGATGTGGACATTGACGGGTCTCTTACCTGGGTTACAGTCTGTGAGCAGAGAGCAGATGGACAGCAGCACCTTGGAGATGGTGAGGGCGGGGCTCCAGTTGTCCTTCAGGATGTCCAGACAGATCACCCCCTGACTGTTGATGTTACAGTGGTAGATCCTTGTCCGAAACGTTACCTGGTAAGTACAGGAAAAGACAGCATTTAAAATTTAGAAGCCTGGTTCAGCAGCAATACTGACAGTAGAATCGTCTGAATTGGACAAAATAAAGTAGCAGTATGTGTAATTTCTTCGTTGAGCAGATGGTGACAACCCTTATAACACGGCTGCAGACCTTCGATATACCATAACACAATACCAGAATTTTCATATGCCTTCTAATTTCCATAGGCTTTAATATAGCCAACAGGGGGCAGCATGGTGCATTTACCAATAGAAAATATGTATAATTGTCATGAAATGCCCCAGGAAAAAACCCATGCCCATCTCTAATCTCGCTATAACCATTACATATATTAGTTTGAGAGGAAAACAAGACTAACAGGGATTCAAATAAGGGGTCAAAATTACTTTATTTGGTTTCAAATGTACTGACGTCAAACCTTTGTACAAGAAACATCCACACAAACATCCCTGTTAAGTTTACTATCATGTTTCTGATTGACCGTGAGTCTGACATCTGTTTAGGCCTGACACCTGACACCAGCCCAGTCCTCCAATCACCAACATCTGGACAGACTGACCCTGACCTTGCAGAGGAAACTTCTAATGAGCCTTGGCATTCTGAACACACAGAGAACAGGACATTCATTATAAATAACCCCACAATGGTGCACTCTGCCCCACTAACCCTAACAACTGAATCTTATACTTCCAATCTGTCCAACAAGCTTGTCAAACTGGAGTTTCAGTTAGGGGCTTGAAAAAAGCTATGGTAAGAGTCTATAGTATACAGCAAAACTCCAATGGAGCATGTATCATGTGCTATAGTTACGGAAGGACTGGCTACAGATCACAGTGGGACAAAACACTTGAGCCCTCTGGCTACACTGAGCAGAGCCTGTGGATTTGTTTGAGTCTGCTGTCAAACAGCAGAGCCGGTTCTTACACAGCTCAGAGAGAAACAGAGACAAAAAGAGAGAATTAAAGAAGGGGGGAGGAAACAGAGAGAGTCAGAACTCAAAATGAAAGCCAGTGAGAGGGAAATTGGGTTATAAGAAGCAAAGAGATATCCAAAAGCACATTTCATACAATGATAATGACATCCACTCAACAACCGAAAATACTCCACAGGGTACGTTTCATGAAAAGGCTAATAAAGAATGAATTGAAAATATGAACAGTGAACTGGTAAAGGCTTGGCGGAGCACACCAGATTTCCAGAAAATCATGTTAGCTGTTGAAATTACATTAAAGCAAGAGTTCTCCACACAGGAAGAGAGCAGCACAATGGCACTAAAGCATTTGTGGTCACAGTGTGGTGGTGGGTGCTGACCTTGGGTGGTTTGAAGGGATAGTCGGGTGTGAAGGCGATGTCCAGGAAAAAGACCCCTCCCTCGTAAACAGAGCCCGGTGGTCCCAGGATGGTTGACCTCCACTCATAGATGTTGTCTCCTTTGGGGCCGGCGCTGAAACAGAAACATGTCAATATGTTAAGCAACTCAGGGCATTGGGATTGACAACCGGCTACTGACAGAGTAGCCTAGAGTAGACAGTCTGAGTCCAAGTGAGCAAGAGAGGAGGAAATGCTAGTTTCTGACGAGTTAATGAAGCAGAGATTTGAGATTCTCAGTTTGTACTTTTAGCCTGAGTTTTAGTTCTGTTCAATGATTATCACTCAAGCTATCTAGGTTGTGCTACCAAAGAAAATCTGAAACATTCTTAAACCCCCAAAAATGTGCAACATTCAAAGGCTAATAAAATCATCCATCCATTGAAATAAACAGTTTGTTAGTTGGATTGAGGATTATCATTTCACAAATAGAGAACAATTTAGCTATGTCAATTCATACAATATATACACACACAAATGTAATTGTATCTTGAAGGTCCTTTATTAGATGTGTAGTTATGTTGAGTGGGGTGAGGGTCACATCTGTTGGATAGTCTGGTAATTAATGTAATTTCCATATTAAGTCTCCACCCTCCCCCAACAGAAGACTGTCTTGAACACCGACCAGATCAGAAATCCCAGGACAAATGAGCAATTCCTCAGATTTCATGTCATTACTGTACATGAACTTTAACATCGACCAAACCCACAGGTGCACAAGAGCACACACACACACACACACACACACACACACACGACTGCTCACACAGATGCTCACACATACTTAGACAGAGATTGGGAGCAGGATTGCAGCAGCACAGAAAACGCATGACTAGCAAAGTCACCAATCGCTTTGTTCATCTTGACAAGCACCAATAATCTATGACTGACGTTTCCAGGTGGCCATGTCAGAATGAAATGACTAGAAAGTTATGATTTCTCCACAACATAATAACCTCAAATAGCGCGACTTGAGTATCAAAACAAGTGTCTGACTCAGTGCATGCCCATGAGAATGGATCAGTCGCCACAAATAGAATGAAAGGACGAGACACTTCCTCTTTCCTGTAGTGTCAACACATTCAGATTTCATCTTATACTATTTAGTTTTCTAAAGCAACTATTCGAAGCCTTCTTTAATTAGTTAAGGGACTTGAATATTTTTCAATAGCTGTTTTGTGCCCATAAGAGCAATGCAAATATGGACTTATCTTGATGAGGCACAAAGGAAATCTGTTTTATACTGGTATGATTTGGAAATGACTTAAGCATATCATCTGGAGACCATATTGGGAAATATTCATTGTCAGTGCATTGCAACAGGGCAGATGTGGCCTATTAATAGCTAGCTGTAATGAATCTGTAATGAAGAAATGTTCTGATGTTGCTTAGGTGGGTGAGGTAACCCCGGCACTGTTCATGGAGAAAATGAGTTGCAACCAGACACAGGGAGAATAGTTTTTATGTGGGTGGGGGAAGAAGTTATTTACTCATCTACACATCCCTGCACCAGAGGTAATCTGCAAATTTAATGGGTCATATTCATAAGGACCGAAACGGAAGAAAGATGAGTAAAATGGGAAGGTTGTATGTGAAATTATATAATGAGAACTACTGGTTTTCATTTTCCGTTGTAAAGGGTTTTGTTACAGTGTGCCATTTTGAACGCACACTTTAGCTGTAGGCAATTTCCTTTTCAATACTCACGGAAAAAAAACAAATTTAAATCAAGCGCCTACATAAAACATGATTCAAGGTGAAAAACTCATTGTAGCTTGATGCAATAATAAAAAATAAATACCTCCCACTGTGCCAGATGTGTGATCCTTTTCAAAGCAGCACAGATACAGGGACTCTTTCATGTCCTTTGAGGCCGATCACTTTCCAGCCCAGATGAGATAGATGAGACAGCATGGCAGAGGATCCACTCTACACCACCTCTGTGTAGATCTGACAACACACGGACCTCTGGGTAAAGGCTAAGTCAATAGTTTAAAGTACATGCCACGACTGTAGGTTGCCCGGCAACCACCCCCCCACCCCAGCAGCAGGGATTGCGGTGCTTTGTGGAGGCTGCCTAAGCATTCAGGACCTGACTGACAGTGTCTCATTAGAACAGTGGAGTGGGAGAGCAGGGCCGAGGCCACAGCATCGGACTGAGACAGAGAGAGGCTGTCTAGGTTAAGGACATCGACTGAATCAGCATCCTGAATGGCCAGGTTTAGGTGTCAAGGGAGATTCTGCTCACCCTTACATCCTGCTTTGGTCATGGGATGAATAGAGATGTTTTATAGCAGATCCTATTCACCAAGCCCAAAACTGTGCAAGGGGTATAAGTAATCATTACTGAACCACTTTAAAATGCCCAGTGATTTTAATGCTAGTCAAAGAATTGCAATTTTGGATGCTTAACATTTAGAGGGAATGAATGTGCCTGCTCAAAATCTTACGTCAAGTCACTAGACTTTAACCCCAGATCTAACCCGAGACTAATTTGACTGCATATAGGCCTATAGCCGAATACTGCGATTTCGCAACAGTAATAGAGCTCTCCTCGCTCTACTATGGGAACACGCATCCTTTAATGCAGACATATGAGTTCAATACACATGACATTAAACATGAAATCGCTACGGTTTACAATAATATCCTCTGTGCGACTCGAGAGTTATAATAAATCTACAGTAAGTCAGTAGATTTCTTTGAGTCACAGAGTATTTGGGTCATTTCTTCCAAGAATCTGGGATGCATTAGTGTGCGGGTGTCCGTGAGAATCTACCACTAGCCATCCTCTGCGATTACACTCATGTGGGAATGGCTCCGACAGCTGGAGTGCTGCCTCCGCAACAGAATGCAACCCAACAGAATCCCCAAATAAAACCCCTCGGGCCCGATTTACTCTGCTTTCAAACCACATCATCTTGTTCGAATCCAAATGTTTATAAATGGAATGCCAAGCTAAAACATGTTATGCTTGTCAGTTAGCTAGGCATGGTTGATTCCTTTTTAACATGATACAAGTTGTATCTCATCTTTTATCATGCCATATTCTAAATGGAATAATACACTGGTAAATCTGGCATACATATAGACATTTTCAATTAACGGAAGATGTCTATTCATATGACCACAGACACAAAACCACTGACTAGATCGTCTACATGATGTTGAACGACGACATGGACAAACCACATACATATCATAATGAACCATGTTCATTTCATGCATGCTCTTACATGCCCATAGACAGTGGACAAAGAATCTATTCTGAAATACATCTCATTACTGCCTTCATTTTGCCGGACCTCAGAAAGATTAGCTGCTGCGGCTCCATAATAAATACAAATAACACCATTTCAATATAAAATATACTAGGCTGGCTGACACAAAGGAACCCTTACAAAATGTTGTTTTTATGGAGGCGGTGTACTGCAGGCCTTCTCCATTCATACACCGTTCCACTTCACACCAACATTACTGGAAACTATCCATGTAACAAGCTGTGATCCATAAGTAACGGAGACCAGACATCATTTCCATATATATTGAATGACCTTTCCTTGCAGTGGCTGTGAGAGACTAGTGCACCCCGTGTCCCATTTAACATGGTCTATATTACATGATTCCAGACAATCTAGAGATTGTGCCAACATGCCAAAACCTTTATCTTGTTGTATGGCGATTACAGTAATCTCTGGCAAATCGGTGACCTTCCCTCCCCGGGCTATCGCCAGCTCTGGTAATTCTCCCTGACATCAGGGAAGCAGTTGAGTTGACGAGCAGATGCAGACAGGTGATCAGCCTGTGTCATTTATCCTACTCATGATGACAGAGACAAGCCGATGACAGTGTTCTACCGCTGCTGACCTCAGTTACAGAGAACATTGCTTGATTGCGCATGAGACAGACAAAAATCCACAAAACTGACCATTCTAGGAGGGCCCATGCTGTTCACTTACAGTATTTATTACATTTTGTGGGTTATTTTCTGGCAAGCACTCACTGTATGTAGGAGTGTGTCTGTTCGGCAGAATGTCTAAAATGTTCTCTATTCCACCTTTGACATCTGCTGTGCAGCCAGAGACAAGAGAGCACAAAAAGGTTAAGAGAGTAATTTATTCCTCAACTTATTAGCTTGTTAAACACAACAAGCTAATAACTGCAGAAGACAGACAGAACCAAGCACACAGACAGAAACTATGCCAGAATGTGTAGTTCAGTTCAAGGTCAAAAACTGTCAAAGCGTACAAAATAATAATAATTCATGTATGCTGCCAGAAGGCATAGTAGCAACAACCATACTAAATCAACGAATTAAAAAGGCATTTGGGTACATGTTCATGTGTTGAATTGTTAACGTACAAGGCCAGGGAACCGTATGGATGTGGAGACTAGAGAAAGTACCTTCTTTTGCAGTACCAACTGAACATGTGCTTGGTGCAAGTGGCCCAATCCTCCAGGACCACAGTTCCTTAAAATAATTGAGCAATAACCTTTTATACCTCAAGCTGTTCAGTATGTTGCTGTATAAAAAAAAGTCTCAAAATTGACCGCCACAGCAAAAGGTGTTGTATAAAAGAGTAACGGAACCCATAATTGAATGTGATTCAGTCGGTTTTGGAGCTTTTTAATGCTGCAAATAGAGCTATTATCTTAATTATGCACCATTCCAGTTAATTTCCCTTAGGCACTTTTCTTTACTAATGGCATAGTCATTCAGTTAAGATCTTCTGTTCCATTGGTGCGGCGGTTATCAGAAAGGGAACTTAATGACGCAATCTTCGTTTCCCCTGACCGTGAAAGCAAAGCGCTGACGACCAATTACCATGTAGCTCAGCAGCAGAGGTGAAACCTCCCTCCCCAGCCTTTCGTCTTTATTTGCACAAATGACATAGTTTGTTTTTAAAATCAAGCGTTTTATTGTTCATCCTTACTATGAATACTGTAATTATTTGCCTGTGATTTATCCTGAAACAAGCATTTCTGGCAGAAATGGTTGAATATGTGCACGGTTTCTTCGAGGCCATTTCACATGCTGGTTCAATCCATTTAAACTACCTTCCATTTGGTATTGATGAGAATGTGTACTTTGGAAGTTACTTCAGATTCTTTTATGACATCAATAGGTAATAAAATATTTTCTATTCCCATTCTTCCATTTTAATTTACTAAGATGTTTCTGGAAAAACAGGGACTTTGGTGGGTAAACAAAGCTCTCCTCACAGCATTGCTGGTGCCTGAAGCAAGCTTTCTTATGCATTGCAAATGTGTCTCAGGACTCTCGATAAATAATGTATAGCATATATCATAATACACAGGCTTCGCATACATGAATGACTCAAAATGATGAGTCATTAAAAAAATAAATCACTTAACCCACAAAGTTTGTGTGTACTGAACTGAAGTATGTTACAACAAACAAAGGAGGCCATACTTTAAGTAGCTACATCAGAAAAGCAACGCTGCTCTCACTCCAAACCCTTAACCATTCAGCCATGACCAGAGGTTTTTTCAGTACACATAACCCCCCCCCCCCCCCCCCACAAAGCTGCAGCTCCGGGGCAGTTGCTTGGCCTTGTGGCCAAGGAAATGGACTCGTTACCAGAAGGTTACTGGCAGAGATGAGTGGTGTGGTGTTATTCTTTGGTGAAGCACATGATTTATAGCCTGATTTCCATCTCTATTCAGCTATTACCTTCCACTCCTTTTGGCAATTCTATCATTAATGAGCTCGAGGAGATCAAAGGATTTGATCCCAAATCGATAACCCGCACAGCTATCATCCAATCACAATGTTTATGCAAATGAGACAGAGCAAAACGTTATAATTTACTTCATAAATTTGATTGGAAACATTCAAACATTGAAATGTATCCTTCAAAAATTGAGACATCTGTGACATTGTGTTGTGTGACAAAACTGCACATTTTAGAGTGGCCTTTTATTGTCCCCAGCACAAGGTGGACCTGTGTAATGATAACTTTGTTTAATCAGCTTCTTGATATGCCACACCTGCCAGGTCAATGGATTATCTTGGCAAGGAGAAATGCTCACTAACAGGGATGTAAACAAATTTGTGCACAAAATTTAGGAGAAACATGTTTTTTGTGCGCATGGAACATTTCTGGGACCATTTCAGCTCATGAAACATGGAACCAACACTTTACATCTTGCGTTTGTATTTTTGCGAAGTATATTTTTTAATTGCTCAAAATATGTCACCAAAATATATTGCTACTTCTGGGACACGCATTGGACTAGGTTCAAGAGTTAAGAGACATACAGAGAGAATGGAAGAGAGAGGCCAGTGGAGATGCATGAATTGCGCAAAAAGTGAAGACAGAGAAGAGAGAAGTTCATTCATAGGCTGGGGGATTAACAGTGGTGGAAAAAGTACCCAATTGTCATACTTAAAAGTAAAGATACCGTAATAGAAAATTACTCAAGTGAAAGTCACAAAGTAAAACACTACTTGAGTACAAATCTAAAAGTATTTGGTGTTAAATATACTTAAGTATCAAAATTAAAAGTATTAATCATTTTAAATTCCTTATTTTAAGCAAACCAAACGCCACGGTTTTATTTTTTAAATTTTTTTATTTACTGGTTGTCGGGCCACACTTCAACACTCAGACATCATTTACAAACAAAGCATGTGTGTGCAGTGAGTCCGTCAGATCAGAGGCAGTAGTGATGACTAGGGATGTTCTCTTGATAAGTGCATGAATTTGACAATTTTCCTGTCCTGCTAAGCATTCAAAAATGTAACGAGTGCTTTTGGGTGTCAGGGAAAATGTATGGAGTAAAAAGTATATTATTTTCTTTAAGAATGCAATGAAGTAAATGTTAAAGTTGACAGAAACGTAAATCATAAATCAAAGTATAGATACCCCAAAAAGTTACTTAAGTAGTACTTTAAAGTATTTTTACTTAAGTACTTTACACTAATGGTCATTAATCCACCTTTTGAATGCTAGTCTACATATTAGGCCTTGCCTATTATAGTGAATTTAGGCCACGTGACAAAACTTTGTTGCCCTTTGCATATGGAATGCTGTTTGGGTCTTTGCGTGTCAAAAAATATACACGTCAAAACACTATTTTACGCATCAAATAAGCTTTTCATTTGACACGTCAAATAACACAATTCTATTATAGAATGTTGTGTGTGCTGAATTTGCACGTGCAAGTAGGGACAATCCAGATGTTACAATCCAGCAGATTGTAACATCTCTGAAAAAGATACTGTAGCCTACCTCGGTGTAAAGATGGGCTTTGTTGTATAAACACAACTTTTCACCTCATAAATGTTTAATTTGGAACAATGGGTCGATATTACAGAAACATTATGTTATTTTACCATAAATGGTTCTCGAAAAACATTGTCCTTGTCAGCCAATTAGTTCATATTAGTGATAATCTATTTACTTGGAGGTTTCAAGTAAGGAATATTACACTGTTATTAAAGCTATACCTAGTGGGATAAAAACTATACTTCAGAATAATGCATATTTTGGAATATCCACGATTGTAAGCGATATCCATGTGAACGGCATAAGTCTACTAAATACGAAATTCAACAATCGTTTATTAAGGGATATTTTCTACAGGAAGTCTATTCCCTCTGCGATATTTTGTCGGGCTTCATCATTTGATGTAAACTGGCACCGTGCTTGGCTCACTGCACACAAATTTATGATGACCAATAAAGTAAAGGAGATCTCCTTTAAGATAATCCATAGATTCTATCCATGTAATAGCTTGATTTATAAATATATACCTGATGTTACCAGTTTTTGTGAACTAGAATATATAGTGAAGTGTTCTGGACTGATGTAAAACTATATCTTGGCCTCAAATTGCATACAACCATTGACATTTCTAGGTTTGACATTATTTTACTACACTGATTCCACAGTTGAACATACACCCAGAGAACACAACTGTGTAGAGTTTACGGGAATATTAGCGTCGTAGCTCTTATTGTGAGACTTTGACTATGGAAAATCACCTCCCTAGTCTTCCTATTGTACGTATTGACATTCATATTGCATTGTACAGCCAAACCCCATCTTACCCAATTTAATTTATCCCCAACTGTTAGGCATCAGCCTACTCAGTACCCAACCCCCCCCCCCCCCCACACACAATCCATAGGCAAGGCTGTACAGTGAAATAAGTATGCCCCCAATGCAATTCTAAAGTCTAATACATCCAGTGTGATTTCAACAGATTATTGTAAATTTAACAAATTATTATATTTTGTTGAATTTATATAAAGAACATTCCAACCTCGTTTAGCATCATCTATTCAATTATGGCATGATTCCACTATTTGTATTATTTGCATGACTTTCTTTGAGACTTGTTTTGAAGGCTAACTGCAAATTCCACTATTGTGGCTGGCTTCACATAGCTGGTCCGACCACCATTAATCAAATAAGAACTGTCTTGTAAATTAGGGGTATTTTAGATGATGACACTTAGCGAAATAGTACGCTAGCTAACTATAGCTACTGAAACATGTCGTTTTGCAATGTTTTTGGGGAAGACCATTGTTTGCATCCATTAGATTGCTAGCCTTTTTACGACCAGCACTGTCCAGAGCTTGGGGAAGCGTTTCTGTGCTCTTACCAACGGCGCCAGACAAAACTTTACCAGCATCATAGCATACGTGTCGGTGAATCAATGTGACATATGAAATATGAGTGATCGTGTAATCCATGTGTAATATAACTACGTCAAATTAATGAACGTGCTAAATTATTACATCACGTGCAGTCATATTCGGGTCCCGATTGGTCAACAAGCTGATTTGACACGTCAGATAGTGTTATTTGATGTGTATCAAACCGTGTTCCATACAAACATGAATAGAATGGGCTGGCAATTTGACTGGTAAACTCATGGGTACAATCGCAATAGCTGTCTGGTATTGTGATGCAATAATTTACATAGTAAAGTAGAATGTTCATTCAAATTATGTTAACTGATGAGGCTCATGCAAATAAATGTGTTTTTAGTTCTCTCAGCTGAGTTAAATCAGTAAATCACAGCCCATATTGATGGGTACTTGGGATTCAAATTTCGGCCGACTAACTGACCCTAAACCGGTCAACAAACGGGTAAATTTTTTCATAAACAGTAAAATGACTTGACCAACAGAAAATATTATCAGAGATCTGTATACAATGACGAGATGCTTATGTTTCCGCACTAACGATGGCAGTCGTCCCAAGGCGGGAAGGCAGGCGACAAATTTAGGCCCCATAGAAATAAGCCCATAGAAACGCATTGGATTTATTTTGGATAGATCTGGGTGAGAGTAAAACCTCTCACTTTGCCTATTCCTCTCTGATACTATGCATGCATACAAGGACCAGACATTTTTTATTAAGCGCATGGAAAAATGAAACAATAGCAATCCTATCGTCCTACAGTCAAAATGCTAGACTATTATTGAACATGCAACTCATGTAAATGAAGCAGTTGATAAAACACATTTTCAAACATTTGCGTAAAACTGCGCATCTAATGCGAGCAGTTCCATATGTGACCGAGATTAAAATCGCAGTTAGAAATTTAGAGGGGGAATCTAATAGCCACTATGATGGGTTGCTAAAATGACTAAGATTGTGCCTTTGGCTTCTAGACAACGATAGAGTTGATATGAAAACCAATAGAACAAGAGATAACTAGCATTTATGGCATGAGGAAGTCTATAACATAATTGCCTCCACGTTTCTATGGCTTGATTTTCGCAGAGCTACTTTGAAGCAAGGTAGGACATGCCTCATTATTTGACGTAAAGTAAAACGTTCAGGTTTCAAACAATTATACCGCTTCAAGCTCACACGGCAAAGTGGTGGGTGGCGCTCTGATAGGTAGGCTATAGCCTATGCATAAGAATGGAGAATGGGAGAACGCGCTTTACGATTGACAAATAAAAATAGCTATTTTTTTAATGAATCGTGGCCACAAAAGTTATCACAAGATTTCATTTAGATTTTTTTTTTTTTGCGCAATGACTAAGCTTACAAAAGCAGGTTTCACTCCAGTAGCCTACAGGCGTTTTGAGGAGCAACTCTCCCGCTGTCTTACAGGTGGTGGGCTATTCCGCTCCTCAAACTAGGCTCTGTGAAAAACAAAATGCATGACAACTAACGAAAACACACACGCACCAATTGGATTCAACAAAATTATGCAAATTACCCAATAGCGCAATAAGCATGACGGGTCAAATGTATTTTCGGCAACTAACCGACTAACATCCCTAATGTGTACACTTCATGTCAGTTTAAGGAATACCTAGGATAGGATAAAGTAATCCTTCTCACCCCCCCTTAAAAGATTTAGATGCACTATTGTAAAGTGGCTGTTCCACTGGATGTCATAAGGTGAATGCACCAATTTGTAAGTCGCTCTGGATAAGAGCGTCTGCTAAATGACTTAAATGTAAATGTCATGCTTTTACTCTATGGGTACAATGGCAATGGCCGCCAGTCCACCCATTATGCGATCATTGACATTCTATTTCTATGGCAGCACATGCTGTCCGGAATGGAGGAAAGGAGAAAATGTGCCCCCCCCCACCAAAAAAACAAATATATACATTTAATTTGTTTTGCTATTCAAACGGTTATTACGGAGATTTCGGTCATTTGGCTGGCCAATTACCGGTAACCAAAGTTCCAGTCACAGCCCTATCGGTATCCTGTATTGCCTCATTAAAAAAAAGTTTGTCCAGCTGATTAAATATTTTAGGCCTAGGCCACATTTGTGCCGACATCGCAGGGGGAAAAAAGGTATTATTCATTCATATAGGCTCTCAGGTTATTACTCATCTGATAATGACACGTCATTTACACGTTGTCACCACGAGAAATCTCAGTTGATTTTGATGAACAAATTGTACATTTTTGTCTGTATAATAGAAATAACAGATGGTAAAATGAAACCTAATCCTCTTGGGACGGTCTATTATTTGTAACTAGGAGAAACCCATTAAGCTTTGAGATGGTATCCCTGCCAAAATGGTAATGCGATCAAGAGCAACTGTTTACTTTGGAGTTATTTGTTCCTTTGTCAAGATTTGACTGTTTGCTTACACGTTAGCTGTGGATTACCATCCTGTCAGTCTCAATGACCTAAACGGCTTCTGTAAACCAATTGTATAATGGCTAGACTTCACCATAAAGTGGCCACGTGATGTGTCACACTTGGATTCCCATAGAACACATTAACATTTGGGACAAATGTTTATGGGAAGTGCTGCACAAACGAGGACATTGAGAATCCAATGACACGCATGAATCAAGACAGGCTGTGTTAGCTTTCAAACAAGTGCCTTGGTGGAGGGCAATAAGGATAAATTAAAGTGAGATGATGTCTGAGGTCTGGAACAAAGCATGTTAACTTCAGTCACTCACAGCTAATTTCTTTTCCACTCAACTTTCTCTGCAAAACAACTGACAGACTGTTCATTAGAACATGCTTAGTTCAACAGATGCTACACCAGCTCAGTTTTATCAAAAGCATTTGAGGTGAAACATTTGAAATCTTGTACAGGTGTAGGATCTCAGTTTGACCTACATTGCCACAGCAAAAGACTGATAAAATTAAGATCCTGTATTTGTACTAGGGTTTAATATTTTCCCTGTGTTTTACAAAATGTTCCATCCCAATAATAAATCGCTTTCCTCCAGAGTAACCTGGTATTTCTCGCCAAAACTGTAAGTGTCATTCTAAAGCATATAAATATGTCTGGATTTGATCGGGATGAAAATTCAAGCCCGATGCTACCTGAGCCAGATTATGAGCCCTACATTAAACACATTTTAGGAGCCCAAACACCAAAAAGCACCAATGATTGTGCCGTTATCCAATAGGTGTACATATGATAGGCTATCGCACATTACGCACGACAGAAAAACATAAAAGCCCATATATGTATGCTCTCTTGGGTAAATAAATTAAACAAGCGCCAGTAATCTTTTTGAGTGTGGATTGTATTACTGTACTATATGGACTGGAATTACACACCCTGTTCAAACCATGAAGCTGGGAGAGAACACGCAATGCTGGTGGAAAACATGCATGCAGAAACTCCCTAAATAAAACAAATCCCATCCCAGACATTAGATTACGATAGTGAAACTGATCAGCGATATGTTTATGTTGTAATGCCATGGATGTTTGCCATCAGTTTATCACTAAACCACCCAAAACACACCCACCCACCCACATTGTAAATACCAATCCCAGACATTATGATATGGAAATTGATCATGGATGTTTATGTTGTAATCCTATGGATGTTTGGCCATCAGGATATCCCAGTTTTACACTAAAACCTAGTTGAATCAGATGTCAATTAAAACCCTGCACACCCAGACCCAGTAGCGCTCTGTTCAGGTGGAGGGTTGGTCACCACCACTAACACCAACTCCGCCACCACTAACACCAATTTGATTTTGAAATATAATTAGGGTCCATTTACAATTTGTATAATTAGCCGTGCTTGACTTGGGATGAAAGAATGCAGGAGCGGTCTTTTCCCAAGTCGGTCCATTAGACCATTTTCACAGAAATTCACAAATTACATTATGCCATTGAGACCTCTGATTATTCTCTGTTAAGGGTTAATACACTTTTAACCAAATGTCCATTATTATAGCCTACATGAAAAGTAAGCATTATTGACTGGAAGGCTGCTGTGTCTGATCCCATGTAGACCTACCATCTCCTGCAATAGTGCCCTTGATCAAGGTACCTGTCAGTCACGTTGTCAACATGTGGTCAACCTTTCATCTGGTGAGCTCCTGTGTGTGCAGGCTTGGCTTTTGATTCAGCCCTGCAACACCCAAGTCTGCTTATCAAGATAATGTTGAGCAGTCGATGTTTAAGCTACAACGTGGTTAGGACAGGGCTTGAACAAAAGCCTGCACACCCAGTAGCTATCCTGGAGGATGGTTGCCATAATTGCAACATTGCAAACCAATACCTTTGTCTTTATAAAATTATTCCCTAATTCAATTAATCAATTGGATTTGGTAGGCTACTTTAAAGCTAAAATATTCATGTTTCAGGGGAGATCAATGCACATTATTTGTCGCAATTACATGGCTATTGTTTAATAGAGGGGAATACCATCTTATTTAATCAAGGGGAATTCCAGCATATTTATTTTAGGCTTTCCAAAGTGCTGGTGGAAAGGCAACAATGACATTAAAGCTTAGTTAACTAGCGAGATAGCCAATTCAGAACATAACGACTACAAGTTATCTAGTCAGTCTGTTGCTTGTCATTTTATCCCTGCTGCTGAAATGTCATATTCTCCCCCCTTGGGCAACGGCCCGCTCGCGCACACACACGCACTGAAGGGTCATTCCGATGATGGTTGATATGTAGTTTAAGTGAGTGATTGATACAATTTAAAAGCGTGCCTTGATGAATTACATGAACAAAAATGATTAAACTA
Organism: Oncorhynchus nerka; assembly: GCF_034236695.1. Classification (NCBI taxonomy): domain Eukaryota; kingdom Metazoa; phylum Chordata; class Actinopteri; order Salmoniformes; family Salmonidae; genus Oncorhynchus; species Oncorhynchus nerka. The sequence goes on along the minus strand of NC_088398.1, from coordinate 21,863,398 downwards.
ATTTTTATGACCTCATTTGGCAACTTGGAGCAGCGCATGCGCATTTTCAATCTGCACAATCTCAAATAGCCTACTGTCACGTCGAGATTCAGACAAACATCAAATAAATTTGGACAAAGCAGAATCAGAAATGAATGCCCACTCTCCGTTGCTATTCAATGCAGACCCCGTCTTCATTCCACTTTGATTAACTTTTTTTGCCTCGATGTGTGAATCTGGGCCAGAGATAGGTTACTTTGTTTTATAGAGGAGCTGGTATGTAATTCCCTAAAAAGTATAGGTGCCGGTGCGGCGCTACGGACAGCCCAAGTCAAGCACTGATAATTAGTAGGCTGACGCATTGCCTACCTTTCAATATTTCCTAATGTTGTGAGACGTGCGTATTACTTTCTCTTTCGCTCTCAACTGTTGCTTTATTCCTTCCTCGCTCTCAAAAGTTAAATGAAATACGCGTTGTAATGTCTAAGATGCAGACGGAGTTCGCTTCTCTTCACAAACAGAATGGTTATGGTCTGAAGAAATAACTGCTATAGCCTATCGCCATAACGAGTTCCCATTCTCCTTTCAAACTCCCCACAAGTTATTTTGGCTGCTGTATTTAACATTCAGCAAAAAAGAGCAAGGCTGCATCCCTCTTCGAATAGTCTATTAGTATAAGAACTGCACAAAAAAAATTCCAACAAGCAATTCTAGTCTAGCTTTTCCTGGGGCTGCATAAGAGCTAAGGAGGGAGGCCATTGGAGAGCTAATACTGCATTGAATGTATACCTAAAAGAAGTTGGCTAGGACATCCATATACGGCCCATGAAAAAATTAAGTGACCTCTGCAAAATTATCAGTTTCACTGGTTTTGCTATTTATAGGTATGTGTTTAGGTCAAATTAACATTTTTGTTTTATTCTATTAAAACTACTGACAACATTTCTCCCAAATTCCAAGTAAAAAATATTGTCATTTAGAGCATTTATTTGCAGAAAATTTCGTTTTAAAATATTAATTTTAAAACAAAATACTCATGTTTTAACTTAGGAAGAGTTCAGAAATCAATATTTGGTGGAATAACCCTGATTTTCAATCACAGCTTTCATGCGTCTTGGCATACTCTCCACCAGTCTTTCACATTGATGTTGGCACAAAAATTCAAGCAGCTCGGCTTTGTTTGATTGTTTGTGACCATCCATCTTCCTCTTGATCACATTCCAGAGGTTTTCAATGGGGTTCAGGTCTAGATATTGGGCTGGCCTTGACAGGGTCTTGATCTGGTGGTCCTCCATCCACACCTTGATTGACCTGGCTGTGTGGCATGGAGCATTGTCCTGCTGGAAAAAAAACAATCCTCAGAGTTGGGGAACATTGTCAGAGCAGAAAGAAGCAAGTAATTCTTCCAGGACAACCTTGTACGTGGCTTGATTTATGCGTCCTTCACACACACACAAATCTGCCAATTCCAGCTTTGCTGAGGCACCCCCAGATCATCACCGATCCTCAACCAAATTTCAGTGGGACACTGTGGCTTGTAGGTCTAGGTCTCTGTCTAACCAGTTGAGATGTTTCGACAACTTGGAGTCCACTTGCGGTAAATACTATTGATTGGACATGATTTGGAAAGGCAAACACCTGTCTATATAACGTCCCACAGTTGATAGTGCACGTCAGAGCAAAAACCAAGCCATGAGGTCGAAGGAATTGTCCGTAGAGGTCCGAGACAGGATCGTGTCGAGGCACAGATCTGGAGAAGGGTACCAAAAGAGGTCTGCAGCACTGAAGGTCCTCAGAACACAGTGGCCCCTACCATTCTTAAATGGAAAACGTTTGGAACCACCAAGACTCTTCCTAGAGCTGGCTGCCCAGCCAACCTGAGCAATTGGGGGAGAAGGGCCTTGGTCAGAGAGGTGTCCAAGAACCCAAGTCACTCCGACAGAGCTCCAGAGTTCCTCTGGGGGGATAGGAGAACCTCCTAGAAGGACAAACATCTCTGCAGCACTCCACCAATCATTACTGTAGAACAAGCTATGCTGCAGCAACTGTACCTCTCTCACTTGCCTGTCCCTACCCTGAGCGTTGATGATTGATCATGCAGATAGCAGAACAGAGAAAGCTGTAGAGAATACAGATTTAGACATTGCATATAATTTAAAGGCGCTGCATGGTCAATCTGACGTCTGCATTGGCCGTGCAGCATTTAGGGTGATACGGCCTATGCAGAAGTCAGGGCATTCATACTTTTTTGCGCTTCGCGGAGCAGCACAGAACTGTTATGAAGGAAGTAGTCAAGGAAGTGAGTTTGTGTTAATACAGGACCTTCCACCCCCACCTACCGCCAACCAACCAACCAACCAACCATGTCAATGCAGAGCTATACGGAGCCCTCCGCATTGTGCGGTGCACGACGATGCAGTAAGGAGCTCAATTTGGCCTCTGCATGCCTCCGGAGGCTCCGTAATTGCGTCACACCATCCATATGGCGCCTCCGACCACATTTTCAGATCACGCGTGAGTTTTCGCCCATGCCCCGCACCAGGAAATCCTCTTTCTCAAAGCTTAAGATACCGATCATGTTCTGCGCATGTGTTATTTTACGCAGACATTCATTTTTCCTAACGTAGCTGCTGCTCACACTACCCCTCCCTTCACATTTCGCTCTTTACCTCACCCTCTTCTTAACCATGATGATGTAGCCAGTCTCTACCTCTTTCTGAACAGTTGAAATAAAAACCCTACAGCGATTTGAACAAACATTCGAAAATATATATTATGAAGGCTACAACCTTCTCATTTACATTACATTTAAGTCATTTAGCAGACACTCTTATCCAGAGCGACTTACAAATCTCTCTCTGTCAGAACAGATATTGCAGTTGCACAAGCAGGAAGCAGTCCCTACACATTGGGGAAAAAATGATCAGCGTTGTGTGTGATGGCTAATCTTTAACTGCTGCCATATTGTAGTTCCTGTTTGCCTCTCGGTGAGCCTAGCATTGTTTTCCACTGCAAGCTGTGGCGCTGAGCCCACGGCAAAACAAATATGGAACATGGGAAAAAAGATGTACACCGAGGTGCACTTTGAAGATGCTAGAACAGTCCTCTGCAAACAAAAAAAGTAATAAATAAAGAAAAATCAGACAACCAACCCCATAGTAGAATGGTTTCTATTTACCAAGGTCAGCTTGTAGTTGTGTGTTCTATGCAAAATACATATTCCTCTCAAAACACATTCAAGTTATGGGGAACATGGCAAAACATGCATTCTGACAAGCAGTCAATGCACAAAAATTATTGCAATCGCTGGGGGGAAAAGCAGCTTTAATGGCCTTTGTTAAAAAGAGGGGGATCCCAGCATTCCATTCCTACTTTATTTCTCAACTTTTAAATATGCGGGAATTGCACCATTTAAAACATTTTCAAAACATGAAAGTTAAATGTAACTGGGCTCAATTGTAGGGTAACTTGGGGTAAAACGACACCCTACCTCAAAATAATGTTTTGGGAGGGACTTAAGTGCTGTAATGGTGATGCTAATTTTGCTAATAGCATACCTGATAGTTTGGACACCCCCCAACATTCAATTGCTAATTAGACTGCATGTTGGCGTCTTGCTGCGTTCCACCTTTGGGCAGCCGGACATTCTAGGCAGCCGAGCATGTATCCTGACCAGTGAAAATAGTCTGACAATGGGCGGGTTTGTTTATGCTGATATCGTGACGAGACTAACTAGCTGCATGTAACTCGCTAGCCTGCCTGTTTGTGTTGTGCTTATGTTTGCCATACTGACAAAGTTTGTACAAACATGTCAATTATGTATAAAACACATAAATAGCTGAATGTAGCCTACTCCACTCCTGGAAAAAAAATAACATGAACTCGTGCTTTTTCTTACTGAGGCATGGAAGGCAATAGTTCGAACAGTGGTGTACAACATGAAGTTTGTAAGCTACACCATTGACCAGACAAAGGTGATCAAGGAAGGTGAGCGGCAGCGGAGCACTCAGCACAGTAGCTACTAGGAAGCTGAGTGGGCACTCGGCTACGTAGAAAAAAAGAATCTGGCACATGCGCAGAAATATCTGTATTTTTAGCCGGGGCAAATTGGGATACAGAAATTCTGTATATTATCCTGGGAAACAGAAGTGGGTTTGGACGGGATATCCTGGTAACCTGGTTCCCGTTATTAAACCCTAATCTCACGAATCTTGGAGATATGTGCTGAAATTCTTGAAAGTTGAGCTGCAAATGACAATGACAATGATCAAGTATATTTCCCAGAGGCAACTGTGGCGCACATCTCCTCCCCCCTCATGAATATTGATAACTCCCCTGCTGTGGCCTCTTAGATGTGAAGTCCCCTGGTAAAGCCTGTGAAAAATGGCTCAGAGTTTGTCACTCCCACAGAACCCTAGAGGGCCACAACGCAACACTAATAAGCAGCAGTCACTCAGTCATGATTCCATCGTGTAAAGGGGGATGGAGATCTGTGTGGGTATTATTGGTTATTTGCCTCATGGCTCAGAGAATGCATGTAGACAATAAGTATGGCAACAAGCAACCAGTCAACAACACACAAAGTCATGTTATAAATCCTGCTGAGTGCGGACATTTCCCATTGGGCCTGGCATTGTCTGAAAGTGACACGGTTTGGTCATCTTTAAAGGCATTACATCATGCCATTTGGATTCAGAGGCCAGCAGAAGCTATTTGTGCTGAAGACTGACAGTGTAAATCATCCTAATTAGAGTGCATCTGGTCTCATGAGAGACGTGTCCAGTGCTACAGTAGGCTATACGTCAATGGCAACATTCAGTCAGAATAAATGCTACTCTGCTCCAGACTCTTTTCATTGTTTCATGACAAACATTGCTGCTTGTACAGCAATACTTGAAATATCTGATAGTTAGCAAAATCACAATTCCCAATTCCTATTTGGTTTGATGAGTGACAATGACAAGGTGAGAGCTGTCACAATAATGTTAGTAAACTGGTGCTGGAAATGTCATCTTATTGCCCTCGTGTTCACATGCTGAAAAAGCACCAACAGGCTCCAAACCGCTTGAAACAAACAATTTCTAACAAATATTTAGTAACAGTGCTGATGAAAGACAATGTCAGATCATGGATGCTTAGGACTGTTATAAAGCAGAGTACTATAAAGTGATTAGACAGTAGCCAACTACACATCAACCATTACTTTCAACCTTCCACAATCACCTCATGATTAAATTTGCTGGCCAGTCTCCGAATCTCCAGAGATGTTTTATTACAGGATAAGGCTCCCCTGCTTGAACAAAGGGGATGTCTGACTGCAGGCCTCTCAGTGGGGTGAGCGACGAGAGGAAATAAATCAGCCACCCCGGCTCTGTGTGTAATATGCCGAGAGAGGTGATCTTTTCAACACAACACACACTGTCTCCTGAAGGGGCCAACAGACAGTGACACCATTTGCAGTGTGAAATAAAATGAATAACCTTTAGGACTAACCTGGTCGGTAGTGAGCGGTGTGGAAGGCATAAATGACGACTTTGACAAGCCTCTTTTTCATGCAAAGCAAATAATTGTTTTTGCCCTTATTGACATTTACTTTTTTTTAAAGTGTGTGTGTGTGTGTGTTTGGGGGGGGGGGGGGGGGTTCTACTAAGCTAACATATGGAATTGTTTTAAGATGGTCATACCATGGATCATTTAGCAATTGGATTTAGAATTTTAGGAACCCTGTAGGCTATAGTTCGGCCACCTTCTACCGCAGATGCGAGAGACCGACATAGGCGAATGCAGATCTCTCTAGCTTAAAGTGACAGATTTTTGTATTTTGTTACTTATATTGACGCACGGGTGCATCAATAGACTCTTAAGGATAAATTAAATTGTCCGTTATACATCTTCTATAATCCTAATCAGACCATTATAACAATGGAAGAACATTAATTGGAATGTGTTATAAAAATCCATATTATTTCAGTTGTTATTGAGGCCGGGACGATACCAGTATCGTGGCAAGGAAACAAAACACAAATAGGATTTAACTTCTTTAGGAATATAGCCCTGATGTTGGAAACAAACATTACGTTGTCATCCAGTCACATGTATTTATTTTCAAGCTATAGCACACACTGTTTTACATAGAGCTGATTTTTTTTTTTAGAAAGGACCAAAGAGTCTGGTCTGCTTCGTGTTTTCATTTTTGTGTACAGAAAAAATATTGCGATACTGGTATCATCCCAGCCCTAGTTGTTATGGGATTAGCATGAATATGCAGCCTGGGAATACACAGAGAGGATTATCTTTAAAAGACCTAATTGTTTTCCAGGCAACTAGTTATTTTTATGGCTGTGTATATTTCTGTTAGTGATTATTTTACTAAAAAATGATGCTGCCTTTAATCCCCCTGCCTGTGTAGCCTCAAGCGAAATTATTTCCAACGCGTCAACCTCATTTTTCAGAGTCCATTGAAACAGAGTATTTGAAGTCCTTGAGTAAAGAGCCAATACTCAATATCTAATTTACCCTTCAGTAACTACATTTTGAATTAGAATGAAAAGGTTACACACACACACACACATATATATATATATATATATATATATATCCTTCCAGCAAGGGTGTTACATGAAACTCAGTTAAAGTGATGAGTTCCTGCACAGCACTACACACAGAGCTGGATGAGTCACTCGGGGCCTTTTCTCTTTGTTGTTTTGACAGGTGCATATAAAATTAACACAACCAATCTAAAATGGCCAAAAAGCAACAGCATCTGCTATTGCAGTCCATCTCCTGCAGATAAATGCCTAAACTTGCCTTGTGCCTGGCCTCCATTTTCTCTGGTAATTTGCCTTTGAATGCTGAGACTGAGGTAATTACTGTGCTGTTATAAACAGGGGGATAATCAATGACAACGTCACTTTGTGTTCTTTAAGTTAATAAGGCCTCCGCACAACGTCCCCCTGGGATGCCTTTTGTCATTCAGCGGCTGATGCACATTTGGTCGGTCTACCACTCGCTAGCTGAACACCATATCTCTTCTTCAAAGGACAGGCAGCAGAACACAATAACCATTGTCTGTCTATGGAAAATCCCCAGCAGAACCACATGAGAATCTAAACTTATTTTTTAAATCACACGTTTGTCTTTTCCTTTTTTAGATGGTCTTTCAACTGAAATTCTAGGATCTAAAATGGTACGTTTCCTATACGGTTAGATAAGTAGGCCTACATCTTGTGTTAGGTAGAAGAACAAACTACAGAAATGTTGTTAAAAGTGCTGGCGTAATAACTCTTACGCACATGATAAACATCTGTATCATAACAAGGATATATATAGATTTTTATTTCACCTTTATTTAACCAGGAAGGCATTTACAACTGCGACCTGGCCAAGATAAACCAAAGCAGTGCGACACAAACAGAGTTACACATGGGATAAACAAAACGTACAGTCAATAACACAATAGAAAAATCTATATACAGTGTGTACAAATGTAGTAAGATTAGGGAGGTAAGGCAATAAATACCACTGTAATACCCGACCGCCTATGTAAAACCAGAAAGACTGAAGTCCAACCTTCATTCTTAGAACCAAGAATCCTGAACAGAAATACAGTATATCCTGAAATCCTAAACCCATAACATGAGCAAGGTGAATAAACAAATGCTGGTAGAGAGAAATCTTTCCTTACCTGCAGTTTGGAGGTGGGTCGAGTGTAATTTCTGCAAGTTCTTTCTGAATCCTGAAAAACAATGATACTCTCTTTTAATCTTTGTGGCAATGAATATCTCTAATCACATAACTGAAAAAGCTCCCAGAATGCATTTGACCCCAGTGTCAAATTGCAGATCCTGAAAGGTTCAAACCTGAAATGATTTTTCAGAGTGTGTGTGTTATTACAATAGAACTGCACAAATGTCAACATCTTTCAATAACTCTTTCAAATTCACCCACGCAGCAGTCACCTGCGAGGGAAGGGTTAATAACATCATATAAACATCTTTGTATAAAAAGGATGACGAATCACAATGACATGCAACGATTAAACGCTCAACAGTGCAATGTATCTTGTGACATAACAGTCATAATGTTATGTCACAACCATCTGTGTTGAACCAGGCATGGGGAAAACAGCATGGAAACACGTTGTACCATCACTGACTGCACCCCTTTAATCAACAGAGAGCTGTGGTGTCCAGTTTTGCGGTCGTAATACTAAAACCCTGGGTTTGAGCACAGTGGTCTTATAAGTGCGCTACACATCAGGAAGATGTTCCAAATATCAGAGGGTAGTTATAAAAAGCACTGTAGCCTCAGCCAATCCCTAGCTCAGCTGGTTGCATAATTCTATCATCACCCCGCATCAATCTGTGTTTCCACTGGCAAGGCTAGGTGGGCGACAGTGGAAATGCTGTTCGTGACAACACTAACCACAGAGATGTGATATGAATGAAAGTATGGTCATCATAGTTAGGGCTCAGGCCACCGGACCTAACTAACGAAAGCTCTATGAAAATGCTATAACCAAGGATAACCAGGCCGGGTCCAGAGTGTTTCCTGGTCAGCTCCAGGAAAGACTCGGGGAGCATAGTCATCATAGTAATCTGATGAATGACGGTAGTCAGATGAATGACGGGCATTACAGTGTCATGATGGGATAGATCAAGGTTACCTTTCATTACATATCTTGTACGGATTACATCTAATGGATATATTAATAGCATGACTGTGACTAAAATAATGATGTCCATAGGACCGGTTAGCGTTATATACATTAAGTGTACAAAACATTAGCTCTGTCCATGACATAGACTGAACAGGTAAATCCAGGTGAAAGCCATGATCCCTTATTGATATCACTTGTTAAATCCACTTCAATCGGTGTAGATGAAGGGGAGGAGACTGGTTAAAGAAGGATTTTTAAGCCTTAAGACATGGACTGTGTACGTGTGCCATTCAGACGGTGAATGTGCAATACAAAATATTTGAAGTGCCTTCAAAGGGGTATGGTAGTAGGTGCCAGGCACACCGGTTTGAGTGTGTCAAGAACTGCAACATTGCTGGGTTTTTCACACTCAACAGTTTCCCAGGTGTATCAAGAACGGGCCACCACCCAAAGGACATGCAGCCAACCGGACAACTGTGGGAAGCACTGGCGTCAACATGGGCCAGCATCCCTGTAGAACTCTTTCGACACCTTGTACAGCCAATGCCCTTCTGAATTGCAGCTGTTCTGGGGGTGCAACTGAATATTAGGAAGGTGTTCCTAATGTTTTGTACACTCAGTGCAACTCACCACCCTGAGGATAGGAAGGTGCTCAAACCTGCCCCACTTAAATACCACTAAACTGAGACAGATTCAAGGTTTACCTCTTGGCACTGGTTGAGAGTTTGGCAGCTGTTTTACTGGAGATCTTGGTCTCTTTCTTTTTGGGCTGTGCTTGTTCCCGCTCCTGTTCTGGGGGTACTGATGATTCTCTTTGTTCGATATCCGAGCTCCCCCCACTGGTGCTGGGGCTGTCGTCCGGTCTCTGCACCTCACTGGACATCCTGGCCCTGGGAAACAGACACCAAGCAGCACAGCTTTATCTTTCATTATGTTTTCTATACAAAATAAATGAGTGGTGTAATGGTATGTTAGCCTTCCCAGGCCTTTTCAAAAAATTACTTTGTGTGGACTGCCGGGGTTCCAAAGTTGCACATTCTATAATTTTACTTGTCATTGTGCTGTTTGACAGGTTAAGATTAAGATGCCATTACCTGACATTCTGCCCTTGAGCAAGGCACTTTGGTCAATTGACTGTATTGGTCAATTGCACACACAGTCCAACTGAAATTTGACTTCCGCTTTTAACCCAACACCTCCGATAGACACAAATACAGTTTTTGGGGGGAGAGGTGCGTGGGGCTGCCACACTAGGCACCCGGGGAGCTGTTGTTGTGGGGGGTTAAGTACCTACCTCAAGGGCACAACAGCAGGCAATGGCATCTAGGATTTTATACCAGCAACACTCCGGTTGCCAGCTCACTTCCCGCTGGACCCCAGACACAAACTGGCAACCCTCGTGTTGCTGGCTCGTCTCTCTAACCACACAACAACGGCTACCTGCCTCCATTGCACGGTTGAGTAGAACAGAATACTTGATTGTCCTAGCAGGAGGAAATTATTTTCACAACAGGGTAATTATGTAAGTCTGTTTCACTTTGCTGGTTAATGTGTTGAAGGCAAGGTGGTGAAGCTATTTTGTGTGTTGTAAAATAAAAGGTTGCGAGCGGTTCAACAGTATTATGACAAACTACTAAGATCTCAAACTTATTCAAGAAGATTCAACATTACCGTGTTAACAAACCACCTACACATTTTTTGGAATGCATTAGAAAAATGCCCGGTGAGATGTAAAAGGAATATAGCCTAGTATGAAAGAACAATGCTGTCAAGATGTCTTGACTAGCCTGGATTTGAAGAGTCAACTTGTCACAGGCCTACTGACAATATAGTCTTATCTTAAACAATGAATTCAAGATCACCACTCACGAACCTTTTAAATAGTTAACCACATCGATTGATGGAACATAGATCGAAAGAGACACTAGCCGATTAAACTCAACTAATCAGGGAGTTGAGTTCAGTAGGCTAAAGAGAGAGACCCTAGAACAGTAGGCATGGCATGTGCCTCTACAAAGGGCATCAGATGACTGAGAAATCGCCTTAGGCTTTGATCATAATAATGAGGTGAGGTCATTTTTTTATCTATCACGGTCAGTGATATCCGTTTATATTGTTTCGAATAAAAGCCTGGGGAATAGGACTAACGTCACGGTGAAAGATACAAACCGTCAGTAGTGCTTAACCACTATCTTTCCCGGGGGTGTTATGATAAGGACATCAACGCTACTTGTGTATCCACTCGCCAGACATGTATCAACTTGCGAAACAGGTGAGTGACGGCAACGTTGGGGAAATTATATTAATTCTGAAAATGGTTAGTTACATTTCTCAGACGACGCGCATGTTGACTATAGGGGCCTCAATAAATAGGACACAACAATGGATCACTTTCTTCTGTCGTTATTTCGGACCCAGCTGAGCAATAGGTCAACACAATTTCAAAGCCTCCCCCTTTCGACTGATTTTTTTTTTTTAAATAACATGTGCCCGCGACATAAATATAGCTGTCAAAAAAACAATGCATAACAAACATCAATAACACTGCAGGGAAAAAGTTGCACCCGCTGTGCTATGTCCTGCTATGGGGAATTTAAAATGAAGAGGCCTGAGCGTTTAAAACTCGGGGAAATATGCAGAGAACCTCACGTTTTAGAGATTCTTCGACAAGGCATCAAGGGCTCGTCAAGGCCAGTCGACGCGAGGGCCAAATGAACGGCTTGAAAATGCGTGAATCCAACGTTTCTCAAGTGTCCACAAGAAGCGTTGAGCTGCTCAGGCACAAAGGGAGGCACGTCCCACACCCCCTCATCGGAAAATGCCACTTTCACGGGACATTTACTTACTTTCTGTACACATACCAAGGACAGTAACATGCGTGCATAAATTTTACCTGGCAGCTGACTGTCGATGCTGTACTTAGTATTACAATCCCAGGTGAAAAGTATATCCACACACACGGCCGTCTGCTCGCACTCGTGTCCTTGCTATTTAACTGAAGGTAGCAACCGAAAAGCGATTACAGAAAACTGAAGAAGCCGGACCGCCTCCACGCGCGCTCTCATATTGCGCGCGCAGCTCGTGCACGTGTGATGGTCCCAGTGGCCGGAGATGAAACAAATCTGTATGCTTTATCACAAAACAGTTGTAATATTCAAAACAGCAAAGATAGAATTTAACTAGTCAACTACTAGTTAAACTACTGAAAATGATGGACACTGTAGGTCAAATGAGCAAGGTAGGATATGACAACGTGCGTGTACATTAAGAAACTCAACAAAGCATGGCATAACACCCTGGGTTGGGTTTCCCAAAAGCATCTTAGCACTAAGATCATCTTAATTCTATTGAAACTAAATGGACGAAAGATGATCTTAGTGCTATAATGCTTTTGGGAAACCCAGACTTTGTCCACACATAGTCCATGGGCAACATAACTTAAGTGTAATTGGGATGAATAGTGTATGTGCATATCAGTGGAGGCTACTCAGGGGAGGAAGGGCAGGACCATCCTCTTCATTGAATTTCAAAATAAATAAATAGTACAACTATACTAAATATATTCACATCACCAAATCATTTATTAAAACACTGTTTTGCAATGGTCTACAGTGGCTTCAGCAGCACTCTGTAGGGTAGCACCATTGTGTAACCGGAGGACAGCTAGTTTCCGTCCTCCTCTGGGTGCATTGACTACAATACAAAACCTAAGAGGCTCATGGTTCTCACCCCCTTCCATAGATTTACATAGTAATTATGACAACTTCCGGAGAATGTCCTCAAACCTATCAGAGCTTCTGCAGCATGAACTGACATGTTCTCCACTTAATCAAAGGATCAGAGAATGAATCTAGTGCTGAAAGCATAAGCTACAGCTAGCTAGCACTGCAGTGCAAAAAAATGTGCTGAGTAGTTGACTCAAAGAGAGAAATTACAATAGTTTAACAGTTTTGAACAAATACATTTCTTCCAAAAGCAAGAGCGAGAGAGAGTGAGCTAACTATATTTTGTGGTCAATCACTTTCACTAGTTTAGCCTACTCAAACACCCGACTCCAACAGAAATGGATCCTATGTTAGCTATGGCTATCCAACATTGGAACTCTTCCAAGTCAAGGTAAGCTCTTGGTTTTATAAATGTATTGCCTCCAGGGCCCGCCGGGGAACTGCTAAACTGCTTGCTGCTGACTGTACACTGTACTGCATGATCGTAGCTGGTTTACTAACGCAATTTCAATTCAACGTGGTTAGTGCAGGCCTGAATCACTTCATTGAATATAACTATTGTTCCATGGACAGTAGATAGATAGCAGTATAGCGCAGCTGATGAACAGAAAATCAGAAATAGAACATTTGCCAAAATAGAACGCAACTGCTTAGCTACAGGGACCGACACATATCAGTTTGCTACTAGCTAAATTTGCAGTCTGGTCGACATGGATTGATTTATTGTAAAAAATAAACGTAAATCTATCGACAATTAAAATGAAGGGGAAGAGCTGGAGAACAACGTGACAATTATGAACGAACAACCACCAGAGAACCAGAAAAATCAGGAAGTTGGCGACGGAGAAATGCAGCTAGCTAACATAGCTAACGTGGCTCCGGTGGCTAAGAGAAGGATACGGTTGATTCAAGAAGAACCCAGAAAGTTCCAAGAGATGGACAGACAAGTATTTTTTGTACTGCATGATGGGACTAGGCCACTTCGTCTTATTTGCCAGGAGGCAATCAATTGTTTTAAACAAGCAAATTTATAGCAACATTTCTAGTCACACCTTGCCCACATTGACAAAACATATCCGACACAAAGCAACCTCAGAAACAACAAAATAGTGCAACTCAAAGAACAGCTCAAAGGACAACAACAAATGATGGACAGATCTAGCACTGTCGCAAAGAAAACAATGATTGCTTGGATACTTGCAAGAAACAAGAAGGCCTTCACAGATGCGGAGATTGTGAAAGAATGTTTTTTGGCCGAAATATTGTATGCTGATATCACGAACAAGGAAACTATTTTAAACTAAATGAACGCATAGAAGACATTGGCGAGGACATCGGTAAGCAACTGATTACTGACATATTCGTGGCGCCGTGTTTTAGTATTGCGCTTGACGAAGGCACTGATGTAAGTGACAATACCCAATTATGTGTTTGGGTCCGCTTCCCTCAAAACGAGTTGTTCAGAGAGGAACTTTTATGTTTACTGCCCCTTCAGGGACAAACACGAGGAGAGGATATTCTGAAAGCCCTTGTTACATTTCTTTGCTGATAATTATATTGACTGGTCAAATCTGGCATCTGTGTGCACTGACTGTGCCCCAAACATGCGAGGGAAGGTGAAGGGACTCATAGGCCTGATAAGAAAGAAAGAGGATTCATAGGCTTGATGAGAAAGAGAGAAGATATTCCCAAATGTGTTACGTTTCATTGTATCATTCATCAGGAAGCACTTGTGACTAAACTCAAAGACTGTGACTTACAGCAAGTCGTGCGCGTGGTGAACATTATTATTGCGAGGACACTGTCAATTCTGTCAGTCAATTCTGCGAGCTGCTGGAGGAATACCAGACAGAATACAGCAACTTGATATTTCACAATGAGGTGAGATGGCTGTCTCGTGGCAGAGTTTTGGAAAGATTTATCTCTCTCCTCCCTCAAACCATGAATTTGTTGCAAGCAAGGGGAGAGAGAAGCCAGAGCTGGGTGATCCACAGTGGATATTAAAGCTGGCTTTTGTAACCGACATCACCTGTCACCTGAACATGGGGAATCTCCAGTTCCAAGGGAAAACTAAAACTCCGGGCAAAATGCTGCGTGTGGTCACAGAATTTCAAATTAAAATCACCACATGTTCATACCTGATAGAAAGTTTGTTCATTTACCAAAACTCAGAGCTGTCATAACATCCTACCCAAACATACTGCAACATGTTTAGCTATGATGCATTTGTGTGTGTGTTGGAAGAGTTGAAGTTGGAGTTTGAGTCTAGATTCAAGCGTCATTTGAGTGTGTTGAGTCACTGACGTGATCTTCCTGTCTGGGTTGACGCTCCCCTTGGGTTGTGCCGTGGCGGAGATCTTTGTGGGCTATACTCGGCCTTGTCTCAGGATGGTAAGTTGGTGGTTGACAATATCCCTCTAGTGGTGTGTGGGCTGTGCTTTGGCAAATTGGTTGGGGTTATATCCTGCCTGTTTGACCCTGTCCGGGGGTATCATCGGATGGGGCCACAGTGTCTCCTGACCCATCCTGTCTCAGCCTCCAGTATTTATGCTGCAGTAGTTTATGTGTCGGGGGGCTAGGGTCAGTCTGTTATATCTGGAGTACTTCTCCTGTCTTATCCGGTGTCGTGTCTTTGGCTATGCCGGATTAAGTGATATGACATGCTATTCTATAAAATAATTTATCCGTAATTAATATTACCTGATTATATATTTATAGAGCTGTTATCTTCCGAATAAACTCTTAAAGACCTAGTAATATTTTACATCAATAGCAGTCAATATTAATCGTCATCTTAATTCAGTTTCATCTGAAAGTTGTAAATTCTTAGTTATCTGCACGAACCCTGGCTAACAAGTTGAATCAGCAATACAAAATTGGGTTTAATTATTTATTTACTAAATACCTAACTAATCACACAGAATTATACATACACATATTTATATCATAACTTGATTACAAATTACGTCATAAAGGAAAGAGTCCCTAGCGGGCAGAACAGATATGACACCTGGTTACACAAAAGAAAAGGGCTGGGTTTGAGTGAAAGAGCAGGAAGACTGAGGAACAAAGGGCGAAGCTGTGCTATCGTAAATACAGTATCTTATGCATTCTAAATTACCGCCCATTTGGAAAAGGAAAATGCAATAAATATTTACTCTGAGCTGCGCTTCGGTAGGTTGGTGGTAGATGGAAGGCCGTGTTGCCCAACCGAGTCCTTTGTACTTTGAAAAATGTCTCTGGTTGTCAATTGGATACGTTGTAGTAACGTCTTTGTGTGATAGACGGGATACTCTGTCTGTTCCTTCCTAAGCCTCGTTTGCAGCAGCTGTTGCTAACTCAACGGCTAGGAGGTATTACTTCTGTAGTGAATAAGAGTTCAAAGTTCATACCATTCGCAACCAAAGCTCACGATGATGTTGGCTTCGTTCTGTAGTTATTATCTGAACCATTCTGACATCGGACCGTCGTCCCCACATCCTCGGAACAGGACGTTATATTGTCGTCAAGGGCTTATATAGGAAGGGGGAGGAGGGCGTGTTTGAAAAGTTTTATAGCCCATGTCCCTTCACAGGGGCGGGCCACTGATTGAGCAGAGCCCTATCTTATGAAAACCCAAATCTCACATTTTAGAAGCTAAAATCACATTTCATCCCATCACGAATAATTTCATATTCAAAAATTTAAATTGAACAACAATTCCATGTGAATCCGACAGTAGTGTGCCCTGGGCCTGGGGCCTGGGCCTTCAGTGAAGTCCTACACAGTCCCACCCGAATTAATCCACCTCTTATTACCATCATTATGATGCCATGGCTCTAGACACTATACATTTAGACAGAAACGCAGTATAACCAGGCGTTGCGTCACCTTGAAATTGACATTTCTATTCAGAGAATTGCAGGGGAAGAGTACAATAACTTTTCCTTGTGCAGCTTCGTTGCCCTGTGCGCTTGTTCGTTGTGCTGTAGATCCACTCGGGTGTCCCCAAAAGTTTTCAAAAGCACCATTGCTTGTAAGTGCCCAGCCGTACTTTGGTGTCTTGTTGCTCCCTTGGTTAGACAACTCAGGTTTGCAAAGCCAGTGTGGCTCCAAACACCAAATCGATCACTTGCAAATAATAGGCATTCCCAGCAGTACAGTTTGCAGTGCTTCTCGGAGCCTGTGAGCCATTGATAGCGCTCGTAGTTGGAACTTTGAAAGTGGCGAACGAACCTCTTTCCCGCCTGTGACAGGCTTTGTAGCGTCGGTGTCGACCACTCCTGACAATGTCTAACTTTTCTTGAAAAGTTTGTCTTGAGAATGGCGTAATAATTATATCCTCGACCAAATCGATATCTTCTCCTTCCGCCATTGTGGGTTGAAAAAACAGCTTAGTAGTACGCAAATTAATTTGTTTATCAATTTCAGTTTCCTAGTTCTGAGTTTCATAGTTCTGAGACCTGCCCATATAGGACCTGCCTCTTAATATTGGTAATCCAATCAAAAGACGTGCACGCACTACGCCTGCTAGCTGGCTCCTGTGTAACACAATTTTAATTTCCATTCACTTTAAGCTACAAGCGCCCGCACTGTTGATTCTGAAGGCCTGAGGGCAGATTTTAGACCCCTGGCAACACATGATGGCTGAATATGATTGGATAAAAGATCTAACACCAGCCCTCCAAATCTCAACCTGGGGCTGGAAGCAGTGCAACCGAGAGGAAAGCTATGAAATGAAGAGTGTAACTCTTACTCTGGGGAATAATTTAATACATATTTGTGGGAAAATATATTTAAAAAATATATATATTCTGATGATGTTTAGGCCAGCAGAGAAGGCCTTGCTGGCCCTGACGGCCCACCACTGGAATCCGATAACTCTGATGTGTAGACTTTCCACTGTAGAGTTTACGTCATCTTATCATTGATGAGAATGTCTCAGATGACAACCGAACTGACATCATATTCATTAAGTACCACTGCATATGTTCCATTGGTCGGATTACCAGAATATAGTTAATTTCCCCCCACCTTCTGATGTTCCCAGAATCTCAATGTTAACCAAGGGTTTTGCAAATGTTACATCAGTAGGGTAGAGAGAGGAAAAAGGGGTGCTGACTTGTTGCACCCTCAACAACTACTGTGATTATTATTATTTGACCATGCTGGTAATTTATGAACATTTGAACATCTTGGCCATGTTCTGTTATAGTCTCCACCCGACACAGCCAGATTTGGACTGGCCACCCCTCATAGCCTGGTTCCTCTTTAGGTTTCTTCCTAAGTTTTGGCCTTTCAAGGGAGTTTTTCCTAGCCACCGTGCTTCTACACCTGCATTGCTTGCTGTTTGGGGTTTTAGGCTGGGCTTCTGTACAGCACTTTGAGATATCAGCTGATGTAAGAAGGGCTATATAAATACACTTGATTTGATTTGAGTACAAGGAGTTTTTCAACTTCATGAGAACCACTTTCATGTGCCAGTGTCATCTCTGACCCCAGTCATCACAGCCCTCTGTCCTGACCGTGCTGGAATAGAGAGTGCGATATGGAGCTTCAGGCAAAAGACACATTGCAAGGTGAACTAAGATCAGGTGTTACCCATTTCTGGAGCCTTGTGTCAGACACAGAGCATCCACTTCTGAAGCAGTGTGTGCAAAAAGTGCCATTTTTTGTCAGCACTTATATATGTGAAGCAACATTTTCAACAATGAACATTGTGAAACAAAAACAGAGAAACAGACTGACCAATGCACACATGGATTGCCTCACAAGGATAGCAACAACAGACTATACATTTAGAATTTATTCAGTCAAGGACAAGAAGAGACATTTTTGCTCATCCAACTACTGAGGTAACCCTTAATATGGGTCTTATACATGTGATGTAGCCTATTTGATGTGTGTATGTATATTTTTGTAATGTGCTGTACATCAAATCAATTGCATGTGCTCTATTGCTCTGAATATTTTCTCAATTGATAATTGATCATATTGGAAGAAAAAGTACAAAAAATGTAAGATCTGTGTGGCCCTCTGAATAATTGTCTCAACCCAAAGTGACCCCCTTACAAAAGAAAATAGTGAGTAACACTGAGCTAGGTTGACTATGAAGGTTTGGCTTGGAATTGTTTTTCCGCCACAAACAGCTGATGTGTTGTGGACTGAAGCCCACAAGCGAAGGAAAAAGGTCAATGGAGGAGAGCACATAGATAGATGCAAGAAGGAATTGTATATACAACAAGCTGTTTGTATGTGGCTGCTATGAAAGTGAACTGTGTTTGCGTGTGCTCAGGGGTGAATTCATTGCGCAGATTCTGTTGAAAAACTTTTCTTAAACGGAAGCAAACTGAACGAAACAGGGATAAACATATCTGAATTTGTCCAATAGACACTCTCGTTTGCAACTGCTGGACTAATGATTACACCCTAGATCAGCTAAATGGAGGCAAGAGTGTGCAAGGCGGTATTGAATGTGTCACTGTCTCTCAACTTGATTACATAAAAATATCTCGACCTGTGCACCTACGTTGTATACTTTAATTCATAGGCTAGGTTGTAACAACCTCATGATGGGTACAGGGAAAATTGTAGCATCATGTAGTAGCCTCAACCTATCGATGTTACATTGAGCTGGATGAATGGAATATGACTGACAGTCATCCAATATGCTGTAATAGGCACAAGGCCATGTTCATTCAAACATTTAAGGTTTGAATTCAAACAAAGTCTTTCCCTGCAAAAATAGCCTAATACAACACACTGTCATACAGGGCAGAGCTTCTCCTGTGCAGGGCAGAGCTTCTCCTGTATGGACTGTGAGATACTTCATTATGACACACTGCCTCACCATTTGATCCAAACTTATTCAATCAAATAATTCAATGTAGCCCTCCCATGCAATGCCTCCATGTTCCTCCCTCATTGAATGTTTATGAATTCTGATCCTCATTCTAATGAAGGCCTTTTGGATTACCCTTCACAGCCATTAGATCAACATAACAATAGCCTTCGGCCGTGGAAGGTCCTGACAGCGACCTACGGGCCAGTGTGTGAATAGAGTTGGCTGCAGCACAAGCACTTCCTGAGTCTCCCCCGACAAGGCTCAAGGTCAGCTCTGCACTGTGCGGAGGGCCTTTGTGATGGAAATTGCAGTGGATGAGTTTAAACCCAGAACAATTGGGAACTTCGTCCTCCATGTTCATCAGGTCCCCTCTCCACACTGAAACCAATGGAGAAGGAATGCTGAGTCTCCTGGGGCAGTTCACAGTTCGGGCCTACTAGGCTTGTCTTCAGATTGGCTGGAACTTGAGTTCGTGGCTGTTGTGCTTTTTGTGTGCGTTGAACAGTTGAGTGGAGTGACATTAGATTCACCAAATTCAACACAGATGTTGTGCTGCTTGAGAGAAACACATGCAATTAGGTCCATCTGGGCGAATGTGTCAGTGGATTGTATGGGGTGTAAATAGTATTTCACTGATAAAGCTGTTGAGCAAATGTAGGATTATTTGGAAGTAGTATCGATATTTGATATATTGAATTGTAGTTTTGTTATAGGCTACATGTCCACTGATAACACAATCACTAATTAAATGAAAACGACATAACATCTTTATAGAGAGTTATTCAAGCTACAACATATTCAACATAGCATTAGCTACAGCATATTCAATACCTTCCGCAGCAAAGCATGAGGAATAAGTAAGTATTGTGCCATCAAATGTCCAAGATTTGACCTGAGAGAGCGGCTCAGTTAAGCATTATGCATATCTATATACACTGCTCAAAAAAATAAAGGGAACACTTAAACAACACAATGTAACTCCAAGTCAATCACACTTCTGTGAAATCAAACTGTCCACTTAGGAAGCAACATTGATTGACAATACATTTCACATGCTGTTGTGCAAATGGAATAGACAACAGGTGGAAATTATAGGCAATTAGCAAGACACCCCCAATAAAGGAGTGGTTCTGCAGGTGGTGACCACAGACCACTTCTCAGTTCCTATGCTTCCTGGCTGATGTTTTGGTCACTTTTGAATGCTGGCGGTGCTTTCACTCTAGTGGTAGCATGAGACGGAGTCTACAACCCACACAAGTGCAGCTCATCCAGGATGGAACATCAATGCAAGCTGTGGCAAGAAGGTTTGCTTTGTCTGTCAGCGTAGTGTCCAGAGCATGGAGGTGCTACCAGGAGACAGGCCAGTACATCAGGAGACGTGGAGGAGGCCATAGGAGCACAACAACCCAGCAGCAGGACCGCTACCTCCGCCTTTGTGCAAGGAGGAGCACTGCCAGAGCCCTGCAAAATGACCTCCAGCAGATCACAAATGTGCATGTGTCTGCTCAAATGGTCAGAAACAGACTCCATGAGGGTCAAATTCGCCACTGTGCTCTTCACAGATGAAAGCAGGTTCACACTGAGCACATGTGACAGACGTGACAGAGTCTGGAGATGCCGTGGAGAACGTTCTGCTGCCTGCAACATCCTCCAGCATGACCGGTTTGGCAGTGGGTCAGTCATGGTGTGGGGTGGCATTTCTTTGGGGGACCGCACAGCCCTCCATGTGCATGTAGCCTGACTGCCATTAGGTACCGAGATGAGATCCTCAGACCCCTTGTGAGACCATATGCTGGTGCGGTTGGCCCTGGGTTCCTCCTAATGCAAGACAATGCTAGACCTCATGTGGCTGGAGTGTGTCAGCAGTTCCTGCAAGAGGAAGGCATTGATGCTATGGACTGGCCCGCCCGTTCCCCAGACCTGAATCCAATTGAGCACATCTGGGACATCATGTCTCGCTCCATCCACCAACGCCACGTTGCACCACAGACTGTACAGGAGTTGGTGGATGCTTTAGTCCAGGTCTGGGAGGAGATCCCTCAGGAGACCATCCGCCACCTCATCAGAAGCATGCCCAGGCGTTGTAGGGAGGTCATGCAGGCACGTGGAGGCCACACACACTACTGAGCCTCATTTTGACTTGTTTTAAGGACATTACATCAAAGTTGGATCAGCCTGTAGTGTGGTTTTCCACTTTAATTTCGAGTGTGACTCCAAATCCAGACCTCCATGGGTTGATAAATTTGATTTCCATTGATCATTTTTTGTGTGGTTTTGTTGTCAGCACATTCAACTATATAAAGAAAAAAGTATTTAATAAGAATATTTCATTCATTCAGATCTAGGATGTATTATTTTAGTGTTCCCTTTATTTTTTTGAGCAGTGTATATATTTTTTTTAACCTTTATTAGGCAAGTCAGTTAAGAACAAATTCTTATTTTCAATGACGGCCTAGGAACAGTGGGTTAACTGCCTGTTCAGGGGCAGAACAACTGATTTGTACCTTGTCAGCTCAGGGATTTGAACTTGCAACCCTCCGGTTACTAGTCCAACGCTCTAACCACTAGGCTACCGCCCCAGCGGCAGGGTGTATTATAAAGGCTTTATGTTGATGGCGCTCACATCAGTTGTTATTAGGGATACACGATATATCAGATGAAATCTCGCGTCTTGTGACGGCCGGCCGCCCAACAACCTGCCCACTTGACCCTATCCCCTCCTCTCTTCTCCAGACCATTTCCGGAGACCTTCTCCCTTACCTCACCTCGCTCATCAACTCATCCCTGACCGCTGGCTACGTCCCTTCCATCTTCAAGAGAGCGAGAGTTGCACCCCTTCTGAAAAAACCTACACTCGATCCCTCCGATGTCAACAACTACAGACCAGTATCCCTTCTTTCTTTTCTCTCCAAAACTCTTGAACGTGCCGTCCTTGGCCAGCTCTCCCGCTATCTCTCTCAGAATGACCTTCTTGATCCAAATCAGTCAGGTTTCAAGACTAGTCATTCAACTGAGACTGCTCTTCTCTGTATCACGGAGGCGCTCCGCACTGCTAAAGCTAACTCTCTCTCCTCTGCTCTCATCCTTCTAGACCTATCGGCTGCCTTCGATACTGTGAACCATCAGATCCTCCTCTCCACCCTCTCCGAGTTGGGCATCTCCGGCGCGGCCCACGCTTGGATTGCGTCCTACCTGACAGGTCGCTCCTACCAGGTGGCGTGGCGAGAATCTGTCTCCTCACCACGTGCTCTCACCACTGGTGTCCCCCAGGGCTCTGTTCTAGGCCCTCTCCTATTCTCGCTATACACCAAGTCACTTGGCTCTGTCATAACCTCACATGGTCTCTCCTATCATTGCTATGCAGACGACACACAATTAATCTTCTCCTTTCCCCCTTCTGATGACCAGGTGGCGAATCACATCTCTGCATGTCTGGCAGACATATCAGTGTGGATGACAGATCACCACCTCAAGCTGAACCTCGGCAAGACGGAGCTGCTCTTCCTCCCGGGGAAGGACTGCCCGTTCCATGATCTCGCCATCACGGTTGACAACTCCATTGTGTCCTCCTCCCAGAGCGCTAAGAACCTTGGCGTGATCCTGGACAACACCCTGTCGTTCTCAAATAACATCAAGGCGGTGGCCCGTTCCTGTAGGTTCATGCTCTACAACATCCGCAGAGTACGACCCTGCCTCACACAGGAAGCGGCGCAGGTCCTAATCCAGGCACTTGTCATCTCCCGTCTGGATTACTGCAACTCGCTGTTGGCTGGGCTCCCTGCCTGTGCCATTAAACCCCTACAACTCATCCAGAACGCCGCAGCCCGTCTGGTGTTCAACCTTCCCAAGTTCTCTCACGTCACCCCGCTCCTCCGCTCTCTCCACTGGCTTCCAGTTGAAGCTCGCATCCGCTACAAGACCATGGTGCTTGCCTACGGAGCTGTGAGGGGAACGGCAGGCTCTGATCAGGCCCTACACCCAAACAAGGGCACTGCGTTCATCCACCTCTGGCCTGCTCGCCTCCCTACCACTGAGGAAGTACAGTTCCCGCTCAGCCCAGTCAAAACTGTTCGCTGCTCTGGCCCCCCAATGGTGGAACAAACTCCCTCACGACGCCAGGACAGCGGAGTCAATCACCACCTTCCGGAGACACCTGAAACCCCACCTCTTTAAGGAATACCTAGGATAGGATAAAGTAATCCTTCTCACCCCCCTTAAAAGATTTAGATGCACTATTGTAAAGTGGCTGTTCCACTGGATGTCATAAGGTGAATGCACCAATTTGTAAGTCGCTCTGGATAAGAGCGTCTGCTAAATGACTTAAATGTAAATGTAAATGATATCGGTGAGCATATTGGAATCGGCCGATATAGCTAAAAATGCCAACACCGGTATCGACCCGATGTCTAGTTTAACGCCGATGTGCAAAACCCGTTGTCAAAGCTGACGTGCATACATGTACCCATGTACCCATACATGTACCCATACATGTACCCATATAACACAGCTTGGTTGGGTTGTGTTTCGGGGGACGCATGGCTCTCGACCTTGGCCTCTCCCGAGTCCGTATGGGAGTTGCCATGATGAGACAAGACCAATTGGATACCACACAATTAGGGAGAAAAAAGGGGTAAAAACAAACACACAAAAAACATAGGTAGATGACGTAATGACACCACTAAAAATGCAGCGCTACACAGAACAAAAGCAGAAAAATACTAAGCGCACACTTCCAACAACTAAACAAGTTAAAGTCGAGCAATCATTTGAAAGAGTAAGACAATTTCAGCAACTCAGAGGTGAAGTCCATTAATGCCAAACTAATCATTGCCCTTGACAATCAACCGTTCTCTGTCGCAGATGATGTTGGCTTTCGCCGACTGGTCGAGCACCGGTACACACCACCTACAGTAGGTGCTATTTTTCAGATGTTGCCCTATTGTTGAAACACATCCATGAGCTACTTGCTATGGGCGTCACTGCTATTAGCTTCCCCACTGACATTTGGACCAGCGATGTCAGCCCTATGAGCATACTCAGTCTGACAGCACAGTGGGTCGACGAGGATTTCGTACTGAGGAAAGCTGTATTGCATGCTCATGGGGCTGGAGTGTGCTGGTTCTCATACACCTGCTGTCATTTCAGTGGCATTTGAGAACATGTTTGAAACTTGGAAACATGAACACACTCCTCGCTCCATTCGAACAACTGACTGGAGAAATAAGCTCATCCACTGCGTCTGCAGCAGACATGATACCCTCTGTCATGGCATTGAAACGCCTGCTCAACAAAACTGCTGACACAGACCGTGGGGTTAAAACTTGCAAAAGTACTGGAGGCTGTGAACAAGTGATTAGGTGGTATTCTCTCTGAGCCTCTTTACTGTGTCACCACCATGCTTGATGCTAGGTACAAGGTCCGCTACTTCAATGCAGACAAGAAACAGGGTTAACGTGAAATGTTACAGACATAGCTGGACAAGATGGAAATGGACACAGTGACAGTGGGCACGGAGGAAGAGAGGCCATGGACAGACAGAGCTGAATCTTCGCTTCTTAACATGTATGATGAAATCCTGGTTGAGAATGAAACGACTGAACAAATGAATAACGAAACAGAACAGCAAGTAAGTGAAAGAAATAGGTTTTGATTATGTTTTACTGGTAATGGGCACATACAGTACGTAAATGCCAACAAAATAACTTTTTGGTCAGTTTGTGGTGTGTGTGTGTGTGTAACCTTTATTTAACTAGGCAAGTCAGTTAAGACCGAATTCTTATGGCCTTCCCCGGCCAAACCCGGACAACTTTGGGCCAATTGCCCTACGGAACTCCCAATCACGGCCGGCTGTGATATAGCCTGGATTCGAACCAGGTACTGTAGTGACACCTCTTGCACTGAGATTCAGTGCCTTAGACTGCTGCGTCTGTGTGTGTGTGTGTTAACTATTTAACTGTACTAGAATGCTTAAAAGGCAGCTAAAATGTTAAATATTGGTAATCGGTATCATTTTTTTGGCAAGGAAAATGTTGGATATCGGTATTGGCCAAAAATGTCATATCGGTGCATCCCTTGTTGTCCAACATTTATATGTTGAATCTATTTGAAGGCCCTATTCAATGGCAGACACAGTGATCAGATCCTGTCTGACATAAAATACATTGAAATGGCTCAACATCCTGAGATTCAGTGTGTATTAATCCTTTCCTGGTGTTGAACACAAGGTGGGGCTATGACACCTGCCACTGTGGCCTAATCAACTATCCTCTCCTGGACTTTCTCACTCTCTTCTGTACTGTTCTCCTCATGCCTGTATATACCCATGTTATTCTGTGGTCTGATACCACACTGACACCCGTGACATTTCTGTCATCTTAATGTCATGGTGATGTGGTGAGGACAAGGGGAGAGGAGGCCAGGGGACTGTCTGTCTGTCTGTCTGGCTGTCTGCTACTCGTCCATCCCAGGGACTGGCAGCAATTCAGGCTGAGAGACACTGATTGGACAGGAAGCCAGGGACAAGCAAACTCAAACATAAATATTTTCTTTCAGAGGGTGACTATCAATAGGAGCTTTGAGGAGTTTCTATTATCAAAGGACCTGTAAGTAGAGAGACCAAGGTGTTCTGGTGTTGTGTTTATTGATTATATTCAGGGGTTGAATTTGGAATATTCTCACTAGATATCTATTCAACGGCATCTGTTTTGCCCATCCAAAGGCAATGAAATGTAGTCTTATCTTATTATGGGAACCCAGACCAAGAGTAAAGTGTTTTGAGAGTCTCCTTTAACTCTTATAGAAGGGAATGACATGACTATTATCCACATGTAGATTGATAAATTATCCTATAGCATTACAATGTCAACATTGGTCTTACAGATTCAGCACTTTTGTTCATATCCGGCACCACTATAATCCTGTTTGAACTAATCCTGATTAAGTCAGTGTCCATAGATTCCCATCCATGTTCAGGAGATGGACTGAAGCCGGTGGTTTAGTCCTATACCTGATTAGTAAGCCTGCAGACATCACAGCCTTCTCATTTCAGAGTTGGCTGCTCCTGTTGTGAGAGCCACAAAGAATTCCTTTAAAAAAACATTCACTCAGCACATCTACCTATCATACCCAAGCCCATTGAAACCAAGAAGAGCTTTTCTGAGACAGACTTGAAACTTTTCCAATAATCACATAAGGCCTTGGACTGTGTAGAAATCATTCAAGTGTGCAATAGTGTTCTTTTGTGGTTGTCTTGTCCTATTTCAAGGCAAATTGTGTGAAACTGATTCTCTTGACAAAATGGAGCTGGACACCTGCCAGTTTGTTGCTGTTGCACTCAAGAATGATCGCCTCTGTTCAGAAGAAAATAAAAATCGACAAACATTTTCAGGGGTTAGTGATTTTTGAATTGTACTTGTGTATCTGAACCCAATACATATTTTTGGTTGCTTTTCTATTATGTAAGCATTAATCCAACCATGGGAATGCCATAAAACATTCCTTATCTCTAATGATTTTTAGCACAACGAAAATGTGCATCTTTCAAGGCATCCATACGTTGAACTGTCCAATAACCTTGATTTTAAATCTATGTAAGGGCATTTCAATGAAAAGGAAAGTTTATAGGAGGATATCAAATTGGGTGTCAAATGAAAGCTAAGAGTCTATATTTTTGAGAATGAAAACATACAATGCCTTTGGAAAGTACTCAGACCCCTTGACTTTTTTCACATTATAGCCTTATTCTAAAATTGATTTAAAAATAATAATCAGCAATCCACACAAAATACTCAATGAAGACAAAGCGAGAACAGGTTTAGACATTTTTGCAAATATATTAAAAATAAAAAACAGAAATACCTTATGTACATAAGTATTCAGATCCTTTACTATGAGACTTGAAGTTGAGCTCAGATGCATGCTGTTTCTATTGATCATCCTTGAGATGCTTCTACAACTTGGAGTCCACCTGGATTGGACATGATTTGGAAAGGTGCACACACCTGTCTATATAAGTTGACACTGCATGTCAGAGCAAAAACAAAGCCATAAGGTCGTAGGAATTGTCCGTAGAGCGCCGAGACAGGATTGTGTCGAGGCACAGATCTGGGGAAGGGTACCAAAACATTTCTGCAGCATTGAAGGTCCTGAAGAACACAGTGGCCTCCATCATTCTTAAATTGAAGACATTTGGAACCACCAAGACTCTTCCTAGAGCTGGCTGCCCAGCCAAACAAGGTCCTGTATTAGTGGCCTTTACGAGTCCTGTATTAGTGGACCAATATAGCCGTCTGAAGGTCAGGCAAAACATAATTTTATGCGCTCACATCAGTAGCCGGCAGCATATAATGCCCAACTTGGCAGTGGTCACATATCAATCACTGACTATTCAAACAAAA
Source organism: Oncorhynchus nerka (assembly GCF_034236695.1). Lineage (NCBI taxonomy): Eukaryota > Metazoa > Chordata > Actinopteri > Salmoniformes > Salmonidae > Oncorhynchus > Oncorhynchus nerka. Next base: position 21,835,816 of record NC_088398.1, on the reverse strand, counting down.
TGAATAGTGTTTTGTTTTGGAATGAAAACTCCACTCAAATTACTAATACAATCACAGCTGATTGGTGCAGTGTATGTTGGTCAGAATCCAAAGAGATCAAGTTCTCATTGGCACTGACACAGCTAGTTACCTCCAAAGAAAGGAGAGAGAAATGTTGAAATGGTACACCTGTTCCACAATCTCTTAAATGATGACAGGGTATCAAATGAAAACATGCATCAATATGGATTTGCTATGGAATGTAAATATTACTGTATGTATTGATAATGGGATCAGTACTCAATAAAGGTCCTTAATAAATGGTCCAAACTCACAATAGGATAGTAACTCTATTCCTTGAAAACCAGAGTATTGGTTTTCCCATAGCGACCTATAAAATAGGGACCTTGTAGCAGTGGTAAGAGTGGAAATGTTGCAGGGAGGATCAGGCACAGTAGTTATGCTTTCCTTTGTTGAAAATGTATGGTCCATAGATTCAATTGGCAATATGATGATAAAAAAATATAAACTTCTCAATTTTACATGGGGTGGCAGGGGAGCCTAGTGGTTAGAGCATTGGACTAGTATCTGAAAAGTTGCAAGATCAAATCCCAGAGCTGGGCAGAACAACAGATTTGTCGTTCTGCCCAGCTCGGGGATTTGATCTTGCAACCTGAACAAGGCAGTTAACCCACTGTTCCTAGGCCGTCATTGAAAATAAGAATTTGTTCTTAACTGACTTGCCTAGTTAAATAAAAAACAAATAATGGAAAAGAAAATGCCAAGAGCAGGCAAACCTGTCTATACAGTAAGACTAAGGTTGGGGTATCTGAGGTACATGTCAGCCAAAATTAAAGACGAATCAGCCAAAGCGAACCCCAAACAGGTGTTTACATTCCACTAGCCTTTCCCTGGGATATACCACTGTTAAAATGGACAATTAACCAAATTACATGGTGTTCAAATCAAATTTTATTTGTCACATACTGTACACATGGTTAGCAGATGTTAATGCGTGAGTGTGACTGTGCTGAAATGCTTGTGCTTCTAGTTCCGACAATGCAGTAATATCCAACGAGTAATCTAACCTAACAATTTGACAACAATTACCTTATACACACACAAGTGTAAAGGAATGAATATGTACATAAATGTATGAATGAGTGATGGTATAGAACGGCATAGGTAAGATGCAGTGGATGGTATAGAGTACAGTATATACATATGAGATGAGTAATGTAGGGTATGTAAACATATAAAAGTGGCATTGTTTAAAGTGGCTAGTGATACATTACATCAAGATGGCAAGTAATGTAGGGTATGTAAACATTATATGAAGTGGCATTGTTTAAAGTGGCTAGTGATACATTTATTACATCAATTTTTCCAGTGGCTGGAGTTGAGTCAGTATGTTGGCAGCAGCCACACAATGTTAGTGATGGCTGTTTAACAGTCTGATGGCCTTGAGATAGAAGCTGTTTTTCAGTCTCTCGGTCCCTGCTTTGATGCACCTGTACTGACCTCATCTTCTGGATGATAGCGGGGTGAACAGGCATTGGCTCGGGTGGTGGTCGTCCTTGATGATCTTTATGGCCTTCCTGTGACATCGGGTGGTGTAGGTGTCCTGGAGGGCAGGTAGTTTGTCCCCGGTGATGCGTTGTGCAGACCTCACTACCCTCTGGAGAGCTTTACGGTTATGGGCGGAGCAGTGCGCCCTCTGCTGTTTCCTGAAGTCCACAATCATCTCCTTTGTTTTATTGACTTTGAATGTGAGGTTATATTCCTGACACCACACTCCGAGGGCCCTCACCTCCTCCCTGTAGGCCGTCTCATCGTTGTTGGTAATCAAGCCTACCACTGTAGTGTCGTCTGCAAACTTGATGATTGAGTTGGAGGCGTGCATGGCCACGCAGTCGTGGGTGAACAGGGAGTACAGGAGAGGGCTGAGAACGCACCCTTGTGGGGCCCCAGTGTTGAGGATCAGTGGGGTAGAGATGTTGTTACCTACCCTCACCACCTGGGGCGGCCCGTCAGGAAGTCCAGGACCCAGTTGCACAGGACGGGGTCGAGACCCAGGGTCTCGAGCTTGATGACGAGGTTGGAGGGTACTATGTTGTTAAATGCTGAGCTGTAGTCGATGAACAGCATTCTCACATAGGTATTCCTCTTGTCCAGATGAGTTAGGGCAGTGTGCGGTGTGATTGCGATTGTGTCGTCTGAGGACCTATTGGGGTGGTAAGCAAATTGGAGTGGGTCTAGGGTGTCAGGTAGGGTGGAGGTGATATAGTCCTTGACTAGTCTCTCAAAGCACTTCATGATGACGGAAGTGAGTGCTACGGGGTGGTAGTCATTTAGCTCAGTTACCTTAGCTTTCTTGGGAACAGGAACAATGGTGGCCCTCTTGAAGCATGTGGGGACAGCAGACTGGGATAAGGATTGCTTGAATATGTCCGTAAACACACCAGCCAGCTGGTCTGGGCATGCTCTGAGGACGCGGCTAGGGATGCCGTCTGGGCCTGCAGCCTTGAGAGGGTTGACACGTTTAAATGTTTTGCTCACGTCGGCTGCAGTGAAGGAGAGCTCGCATGTTTTGGTAGCTGGCCGTGTCAGTGGCACTGTGTTGTCCTCAAAGCGAGCAAAGAAGTTGTTTAGCCTGTCTGGGATTTTTTTATAGTCCGTGATTGACTGTAGACCCTGCCACATACCTCTCATGTCTGAGCCGTTGTATTGCGACTCTACTTTGTCTCTATACTGACGCTTAGCTTGTTTGATTGCTTTGCGGAGGGAATAGCTACACTGTTTTGTATTCGGTCATATTCAATGCAAAAGGGATGTTCCGGCATTGCGGATAGAGTTTTTAATTTAAATCAGGACTAGGCTAATTCTACTTAAATAAATCCAGATTTTAAAAATGGTTTTATGAGATTTGGCTTAACTTCAGATTAATTAATTAATTATAAACTAGGGAGTCCCAGACTACAGTAATTAAGGACCAACCAGTTAATCTTTGAAGCCTGATTCGTTTTTTAAATTTTATTTTACTGGGCAAGTCAGTTAAGAACAAATTCTTATTTTCAATGACGGCCTAGGAACAGTGGGTTAACTGCCTGTTCAGGGGCAGAACGACAGATTTTGTACCTTGTCAGCTCGGAGATTTGAACTTGTAACCTTTCGGTTACTAGTCGGTTACTAGTCGGTTACTAGTCGGTTACTAGTCCAATGCTCTAACCACTAGGCTACCCTGCCGCCCGCATTAACAATGCGCACTTGGTGCTGACCTGAGGATGATTCAAAAACCAGGGATGGGACACTAATACAATATAAGTATTGTGTGGAATTGGAGCAAGTCACCGAAACAAAAAAATGGATGGAGGTAAAAGAAAATGTTCAAAGAATTTCAATGACTTTGAAGAAAAATTTGTTTCAAGAGGTAAACGAGGACAAACAAAAAACAAGAATAAGAATGCCTGGACTACCATTTGTAATGAATTCATCTCGAAAGAAAAAAGTTTAACAAAAAGGATGCTACAACAACTTCAGGTAAGATACTGTATTTATTGTTGGCCCACTTTTACAAATCAGAGTCACTTTGGAATGTTAGTTGTCTTGTGTAACACAACATAGTGGGGCCTAAATGTATTTGTGTGACAGAAATGTAACACAAACAATACCATACATAATTACTAATAACATTTCTATGTTGTCTTGTCTTTCTAAGGTCCTGTGGAAAAACATAAAAATCTACTTAAAGAAGACATGCTGTTGCTCAAAGGGAGCGTTTCAAGACTGTATAGACCAGCGACCGAGAGAGAAAAATAAAAAAAAGCTGGGGGACTTGTTGACCAGGATCATTGATAGCCAGCAACCCCTGGAAGGTATCCCCGATGATGACCATTTGGACAGTTCAGATGGGGGACCGTTCCAATCCTCATTTGGTAGGACACATTCATTCAACATGTGTCATCCCTGGACTGCAAGGAATATGTCATGTTGTCAGTCATCTCTTGCACTCCCATAATAATAATTATGTAATGAACTCAACTCTTGACATGTTCTCTAATGCAGCAATGTCATCATTTTCTAGAGGCAGATCACCGTAGCTTGGAGGGGACTTGTCTTAACAGGAAGGTCAGCTCGTTACATCTGCAGCAGCCAAGAGGGAAGATTGTGTTACTAATCCGGGCCGGAGGACAAAGACAAAGAGGCTGAGCATGCATGAGAAACTGCCCATGGAATTTCACGAGTTCAATCTAATGTATTTAAAAGGGCATGCTATGAAGATGCAAATCCTGCATGTTGAGCTGGCTATGAAGGAGGAGGAGAGAAACACGAAGCAGCACCAGTTGTGGGTCTTGACATTTCCACTTGTGAATTAAAAACCTTTTTGTTACCAATACATGGGTGTTGTTTGCTTCAATCACAATCTATCTCTGCAGGCTTGACCATTTCTGTTATTGTCCGCTTCAACTATTGGAACATCTGGGTCATTCTCATCTTCAATGCGAGGATCTGGGCAGCCATGTATGAGGTAATTGTGAAGCACTGCTTTTGTAATTATGACAACGCAGCAGCTTTGTTGAAATCACAGTGTGTTTCTGAGACAATGGAAATGACTCGTCCATACAACAAACATGCGCTCAACTACATCTCTGGTGTGGATATGAGCTTGGTTGTGCCATTGTTGCTCAGGTCCGTTTGTGTGAAGATAGGGGGTGAACAAGCAGTTGGTTTGTGCATACCCACTGTTACCAAGTATGATTCAACTCTGCTCCTTCAAGCTGAGCATACAAAGAGGATCCTTAAGTCATTAGATGCACCTTTTCAACATACAATGTTGGAGAACTGCAAATTGGGAGTGAACACACTTTGTACATTTATTGAGAACCAGTTAAGATTCCAGTACTCCTCAGCATCAGCTGTAGAGGGACACTTGATGGGAATACGACATCATACAGCCAATGACTCCATATTTATATAACTATACCTTGTAGGTGGCTTGGGCAGCAGCATCAGGAAACTTGATGTAATTGTCTTTTAGTTCACATATAGCATTGCAGACTTTGTGGACTATTCTGCATAGAGTCAGTTCACATACACCACACAAATGTTCTGTTTCACAATGGAAGGTTCCAGATGTACTGATCAACTCAAGGTGATCAGTACATGGAGGGATGGGACTTCCCCAAAGAGATTCAGATGAAAGCCTTGGATCAAGCAAACAAATGTCAGCTGCATTTACTTTTGTACATACAGAAATGGTCACGGAAATCGATTTAATCAAAATCATTCACTGGGTTGCTTCTGTCTATAACCACCCTTCTGTCTGGCCTTGGTGGTGCTCTTTGATTATCATTGAAATAGTCCAGGTAATCAATTGTCCTCCATTGCCAAGGAGGGGGTCAACATCCATTCATCTGAAGTTAAACCTGCCTCTGGCCAGGTTCAATTTAAGCCTTCACTTATACTGAACAAAAATATAAACGCAACAGGCAACCATTTCTAAGATTTCACATGACTGGGAATACAGATATGCATCTGCTGGTCACAGATACCTTTTTTTTTTAAAAGTAGGGTGGCGTGTGTCAGAAAACCAGTCCGTATCTGGTGTGACCACCATTTACTTCATGCATCATAACACATCTCTTTAGCATAGGGTTGATCAGGCTGTTGATTGTGGCCTGTGGAATGTTCTCCCACTCTTCAACGGCTGTATGATGTTGCTGGATATTGGTGGGAACTGGAACACGCTGTTGTACACGTTAGTTCAGTGCATCCCAAACAAGCTCAATTGGTGACATGTCTGGTGAGTATGCAGGCCATGGAAGAACTGGTCCATTTTTAGCTTCCAGGAATAGTGTATGGATTCTTGCCACATGGGGCCGTGCATTATAATGCTGAAACGTGAGGTGATGGCGGCAGATGAATGGCACAACAATGGGCCTTAGGATCTCATCACAGTATCTCTGTGAATTCAAATTGCCATCGATAAAATGCAATTGTGTTCATTGTCTGTAGCTTATGCCTGCCCATACCATAACCTCACCGCCACCATGGGGCACTCTGTTCACAATGTTGACATCAGCAAACAGCTCGCCCCCACACGATGCCATTCACGTGGTCTGCGGTTGTGAGGCCGGTTGGTACTGCCAAATTCTCTAAAACGACATTGGAGGCGGCTTATGGCAGAGAAATTAACATTCAATATTCTGGCAACAGCTCTGGTGGACATTTTTTAGACAGCATGTCAATTGCATGCTCCCTCAACTTGAAACATCTGTGGCATTGTGTTGTGTGACAAAACTGCACATTTTAGAGTGGTCCTTTATTGTCTACTTCTTGATATTCCGCACCTGTCAGGTGGATGGATTTTCTTGGCAAAGAAGAAATGCTCACTAAAAGGGATGTAAACTAATTTGAGCATAACATTTGAGAGAAATAAGCTTTTTGTGTGTATGTAAAATTCCTGGGATATTTTATTTCAGCTCATGAAGCATGGGACCAACATTTTACATGTTACGTTTATATTTATATTCAGTGTAGATCTAGATGAACTCTAATCATCCTTCTCAAAATCAGACTTTTTAAATCAAGACAAGGGCAAATCTGAGACTATTTTAAACCATGTCTGAGAAATGTAATTTCAGTTAGTCCAGTTTAAAAGTGCAAAACCGCCCCTAAGAGTCCTTAGAAGTTTCAAGTGACTAAAGTGTGGCCAGTGAAGTGATATGGATTGTGCAGTCTTCTTTATTTGTAGTCCCATCAGTTATTGCACAACTCTCTTCAAAATGATACATTTTCATATATAATTCCCTCAACGTCTTTATAATCTTTTTAAAATAGAAAACAATATGTCAGTGGCTATGTCTAGCAGACTGGTAGCATAGAAATGACTAGCAGGTTAAATTAAAACATTATTATATATTACCTCACACTGTACCTTATACACCTTACTATTTAACCATAAAACATCTACTTGAATAAATCTGCCAATACAACCCCCCCAATCCCAATGTGCACCCCTTGGGGTCCTGAGGACCCGTTTAGGAAACCCTGCTTTATAGGGACATAATTTATAGTTCACTGGAAACATCATTACACGAGGGAGGAGAGGACGATTTATGCAGTTCCAAATGTGACCTGCAGATGACAGCAGCAGCATGCGCGTCACATAACGGTAGACCAATTAGCCAAGTAAAACTTAACTCCACGATGTACTTCACATCAACCGAGTTGAGGTAACCGGCGTGGGGGAACTGGAGCTCCGGCATCACATAAAATAGAGTTTTTATCAAAAACTACGGATTTTCAGCAACCACAGACTATCCCGCAATTAAAAGGGACGATGTCGAAGCTTTAGTCAACCCACACTAGTCGCCGCTCAACTCCGTGGATGTGAAGTACATTGTGGAGTAGAGTTTTACTTGGCTATAGACCAGTATACTGCTAGGCACTGTTGCATAATCTGAAACATGCTCTGAAATACCATACCCTCAGTGAGCAAAAACACTGATAATGTATCAGGAAGTGCATTTGCTCTAATTTAATCAAACTTGTCTTTTCTCCTGAAATTCTCCTGAATTTGTTTAACCTTTTTGTGGTTAATTAAAAGGAAGCTCAGAAGACTTCCCTTACCTGCACTGCAGTCTACGATAACACGTTTTATTTGATTCATGTTCCCTCACTACCAAAATGAAAGTTTCACACATACCTACTCATTCTCAGTGCAATATGTCCCCTTACCTTTAAACAGTGGTATTTTTTTTATTGAGGAGCAGTCCATCTCCAAAAAGGAAGCTAGGAGCAGATCTGCACTCAAGTGAAAAATGGATTCGATTTTTTTTTCTCATTTGGTTCAAAGTGGGGACATTTATTTCACAGTCCTGTACAATTCCAATAATGTCTCAGTGTGGGTTGAACTGCTGAGCGGGCCAATTGGAGCATTTTTCACAGTTTTTACCTCACTCCCAAGACTTTGTAACAAATGTCCACTAAGAGAAGGAAATGGCTTTGCTGACTTTTCACTTCAGTGTTTCAAACTGTGACATAGTGTTTTCTTTTATTTATACACAAACCAGACATTTTCATGACAGGTTTATAAAGACTTAAAAACTACTCTCAAATTTGACTGCTGGACGTCATCATGCTATGTGTGAGTGAGTCACTGTGTTAATTAGTTAGACACAGGAAAGTACTGTAGCATGACAGAAAAACAACACATTTGGGACAGATTAGGTGAGTGTTTCGGTAGATGCACTTTTTTGCATCAACCTTTTTCCGCACAAACGTTTTTTTTTCTCATTACATCACGCTGCTGCTACTGTTTCTTATCTGTCACTTTATTATTAGTTATATGTTCATATCTACCTCAATGACCTCGTACCCCTGCACAACTAGTACAACAAGTTATCGTTACTCATTGTGTATCTATTATGACTTGTATTATTACGTGTTTTACTTTTCTATTATTCCTCTACTTTCTTTCATTCTGCATTGTTGGAAAGGCCCAGAGAACATTTCACTGTTAGTCCACACCAGTCGTTGATGAAGCAAGTGACGAATAAAATGTGATTTAGATGTATTGTTCCTGCCATTAAACCTCAACACATATAGACGGACAGGGTAGCACAAGAGAAGGCGCCTGTACAGACACTATACTTAGAGATTTACTCCACACTTTCCAAGGGGGTTGGATCACTTTAATAAACAATGGGCTGACATACAGCTGTTCACACTATAGCAGAGAGCTTTGCAGGACGTCCAATTAAATGCCAGTCACAGTCCTAGAAAACCAGAGGGCTGTATACATCACTCATTTTGGCTGGATTTTATTGGTCTGTCTTGGAAGTAGAGGACCTCTCATAAAGCCACTTTATATGACTTCAAAGTACTCCGTATGGCAGTGCACCAGTCTGAGAAAGAATTCACAGAGCATTACCTCAAGGCTAATAGCTAGAGAATCTGACAATGGATGTCTGCTGCAAAATGCTAATCATAATCAACAAAGTGATGTCGACGACAAGATATTTAGCCTCGTACACACCAGTGCCAATTGCTGTTAGCATGTGTTATGGTAGTCTCTGCTTGATACAGTGGAGCAGCATTTACAACCTCTGTAAAGGACATGCAACTCATTGGGGACATCAAGGGGGTTCTGTGTTTTGGAGCGGAGGTGAAATGAAGTGGGAGAGACGTGAGTCAAGTCTATTATGTAGAGGACAGGATCAGGGAGAGATGTTTGTTTTGTTCCCAGGCATGATGAGGAAAAGGCCTAGAGTTGCTCACTGGCTCAGCTCTGTCACTACTCCTGATTACCAGGGGAAAGAAACCATGGGGGTCACCGAGGATATAGCAATGGTCTGTCACTACTCCTGATTACCAGGGGAAAGAAACCATGGGGGTCACCGAGGATATTGCAATGTTGCTTATCACCAACTAGCTGTAATAATGTCAGTTCTAGTAAACTGCATTTCTTTGTAGTGCTCTGTAATCCATGGGGGACCGTAAATGGTGTAGACATTGCATTTAACATGAGAGCTTGTGATGTGGAAGAGATGCTTTGATGTTCACACACACACACACGCAAACACAAGCGCGCTCACACGCACACACACTTTTCAAGCACTCTCTGTTGGCTTCTATTCAAACTAATGTGATCACCCTCAGTGCAAACCCTGCATTTTCCACATTCAATTTAGTGGATTGCGCTTGTTTTTGGGGACAGGCATTTGGGAGATAAAGTGGATGATAACTCTCAGGCAACAGTGCTCTTTTCCCCAACCAAATTGCAGTGGAGAGCACAGAGGAATTTTAAAAGACACATTTATCTGCTCCCGACAAGAACTTCATGCAGTGAATAATTAATGCAGTGGGCGTGATGTGTCTTCCAGCTCTGTCCTTTAAGGCTGTTGTCTCGGGGGACGTTGAGTGTTGAGTTGAGCGTCCAGAGGTTGTTTGCATGGAAGTCTTACGATACCCACGTTGGGCCATATATTTGTGTCTAATAGTCGATTTACCATAGGGGTTTGCTTCACTGGCCAAAGAAAATTGTACTATGAATTACCAGAGTAGTAGCTAAGCCACGTTGTTTTTTAAATTTTTTTAATCGGATAAATAAATCCAGAGCAATAAAAGGCTGAACTGTGATAGTAAAAGCCATTACTGATAGTGAGGAGAGGCTAAATGGATTGTAATGGCTGTGTGGAGTATGATGAGAGAGCGGAGATGACACTTTTTCTTGCTAACTCCCTGATGAAATATAGACATTATATGACATTATGTGTTATTATACTTTTTATTAGCTTTAGGCCAATATGAAAGGATATTTCAGGAAGAAAGACACTTTCGATATGCAGCGTTACACTGTCATATTAATAACATCAACATTTGTCTCAAATGCTCAGCAATGCAGCCATGGGCAGACAGTATCATTTTGATTTTAGGTGACGACAGTGTGATGCTGGTTTTACACTGCAGCATGGATTGTCAATGTAAAGGTATTGTAAGGTCAAGTATCTAGTGGAGCGTTGTCACTCGTTACCATATTCAACACGAGGTGAGATTAAGCTCCAACATACTAGGCTTCCAAATCCTGTGGCTTCACATTTTGCACATATTTCTCATATTTCTAAGTGTAATACAATAGCTTTAATCCTCTCTTCCCTTGCCTATGGCTATAGTTCTAGTACCTCTCCGTCTCTACACTCCCACTGTCATTTGGATACTTACTTTTCTGTGGCATTGATTACGGGTTGAGTGCGGATGTAGAGGATTTAAAGGGAATTAAGACACACTGTCGCACGCCAACGAGGTTTCCCCCAAATCCTTGGAGACTTGATTTTGTTTATCTGATGTTCACAGCTGTGAGGTCAGCTTATCGTCTTCTTTCACAGCCCTCAATTTATCTGGATTTCATCGAACGGAAATCTTGATGCACAGTTTTGTATTCGTTTGCTAACAACAAAACATGCACTATATACCTTTTTCTGTGTTATCTGACTGGGATTAGGCAATAGGGACAAAGTATCATTTTAACATGGATTTCAATTGAAGTCAATGTCTTCACTTTCATAGATTCACTTTAATGTGTAGATGTGAGCTTTCCCTTGTCTTTGTGTGTGATCTCAGTAAGAGACGATTTCCATGTCTCCGGATAATGCTTGCTTAATATACATTGATATGATAAAACTGGCCAGATTAGGTTAAATAATCAAATGATAACAGTTTCAGGGATGTGCAGCAGGTCTCTAAAACGGAGGTTATTCTGGTCCTCAAAGCCTGGGGATCGAGGTTGCTCAGGTTGACAGCTAGGAACATTGATTATCTTTCCCAGAAGTCGTCTGTGAAATAATCTGTGCTCTGAGGTGCTGGGGCTTACTGCGGGTAATTGACCTCAACGTTTCCAAAGTGTTATGTTCTTTTACAGGCAGTGGCCAATGTCTCAGAGTGATGGAGGGCTATTACGGCTCCTTTTGGAATATGATCTCATTTATCTCGGATTATGTTCAGTTTATGACCGTTCACCACAGACAAATATTTATAGGAATCTTAACTCAGCAAAAAACGAAACGCCCTCTCACTGTCAACTGCGTTTATTTTCAGCAAACTTAACATGTGTAAATATTTGTATGAACATAACAAGATTCAACAACTGAGACATAAACTGAACAAGTTCCACAGACATGTGACTAACAGAAATTGAATAATGTGTCCCTGAACAAAGGGGGGTGGGGTCAAAATCAAAAGTAACAGTCAGTATCTGGTGTGGCCACCAGCTGCATTAAGCACTGCAGTGCTCCTCCTCCTCATGGACTGCACCAAATTTGCCAGTTCTTGCTGTGAGATGTTCCCCCTCTCTTCCACCAAGGCACCTGCAAGTTCCTGGACATTTCTGGGGGGAATGGCCCTAGCCCTCACCCTCCGATCCAACAGGTCCCAGATGTGCTCAATGGGATTGAGATCCGGGCTCTTTGCTGGCCATGGCAGAACACCGACATTCCTGTCTTGCAGGGAATCACGCACAGAACGAGCAGTATGGCTGGTTGCATTGTCATTCTGGAGGGACATGTCAGGATGAGCCTGCAGGAAGGGTACCAGATGAGGGAGGAGGATGTCTTCCCTGTAATGCACAGCGTTGAGATTGCCTGCAATGACAACAAGCTCAGTCCGATGAGGCTGTGACATACCGCCCCAGACCATGACGGACCCTCCACCTCTAAATCGAAACCCGCTCCAGAGTACAGGCCTCGGTGTAACGCTCATTCCTTTGATGATAAACGCGAATCCGACCATCACCCCTGGTGAGACAAAACCGCGACTCGTCAGTGAAGAGCACTTTTTGCCAGTCCTGTCTGGTCCAGCGACGGTGGGTTTGTGCCCATAGGCGACGTTGTTGCCGGTGATGTCTGGTGAGGACCTGCCTTACAACAGGCCTACAAGCCCTCAGTCCAGCCTCTCTCAGCCTATTGCGAACAGTCTGAGCACTGATGGAGGGATTGTGCGTTCCTGGTGTAACTCGGGCAGTTGTTGTTGCCATCCTGTACCTGTCCTGCAGGTGTGATGTTCGGATGCACCGATCCTGTGCAGGTGTTGTTTCAAGTTGTCTGCCACTGCAAGGGCGCTCAGCTGTCCGTCCTGTCTCCCTTAGGCGTCTCACAGTACGGACTTTGCAATTTATTGCCCTGGCCACATCTGCAGTCCTCATGCCTCCTTGCAGCATGCCTAAGTCACGTTCACGCAGATGAGCAGGGACCTTGAGCATCTTTCTTTTGGTGTTTTTCAGAGTCAGTAGAAAGGCCTCTTTAATTTCCTAAGTTTTCATAACTGTGACCTTAATTGCCTACCATCTGTAAGCTGTTAGTGTCTTAACGACCGTTCCACAGGTACATGTTCATTAATTGTTTATGGTTCATTGAACAAGCATGGCAAACAGTGTATAAACTCTTTAAATCAAATCAAATCAACAGTGCAGTAATGCAGTAATAACCAACGAGTAATCTAACCTAACAATTCCAAAACTACTACCTTATACACACAAGTGTAAAGGGATAAAGAATATGTACATAAAGACATATGAATGAGTGAAGGTACAGAACGGCATAGGCAAGATGCAGTAGATGGTATCGAGTACAGTATATACATATGAGATGAGAAATGTAGGGTATGTAAACAAAGTGGCATAGTTTAAAATGGCTAGTGATACATGTATTACATAAAGATGCAGTAGATGATATAGAGTACAGTATATACATATGAGATGAGTAATGTAGGGCATGTAAACATTATATTAAGTAGCATTGTTTAAAGTGGCTAGTGATATATTTTTACATCAATTTCCATCAATTTCCATTATTAAAGTGGCTGGAGTTGAGTCAGTGTGTTGGCAGCAGCCACTCAATGTTAGTGGTGGCTGTTTAACAGTCTGATGGCCTTGAGATAGAAGCTGTTTTTCAGTCTCTCGGTCCCAGCTTTGATGCACCTGTACTGACCTCGCCTTCTGGATGATAGCGGGGTGAACAGGCAGTGGCTCGGGTGGTTGTTGTCCTTGATGATCTTTATGACCTTCCTGTGACATCGGGTGGTGTAGGTGTCCTGGAGGGCAGGTAGTTTGCCCCCGGTGATGCGTTGTGCAGACCTCACTACCCTCTGGAGAGCCGTATGGTTATGGGCGGAGCAGTTGCCGTACCAGGCGATGATACAGCCCGACAGGATGCTCTCAATTGTGCATCTGTAGAAGTTTGTGAGTGCTTTTGGTGACAAGCCGAATTTCTTCAGCCTCCTGAGGTTGAAGAGGCGCTGCTGCGCCTTCTTCACGACGCTGTCTGTGTGGGTGGACCAATTCAGTTTGTCCGTGATGTGTACGCCAAGGTACTTAAAACTTACTACCCTCTCCACTACTGTTCCATCGATGTTGATAGGGGGGTGTTCCTTCTGCTGTTTCCTGAAGTCCACAATCATCTCATCTGTTTTGTTGACGTTGAGTGTGAGGTTATTTTCCTGACACCACACTCCGAGGGCCCTCACCTCCTCCCTGTAGGCCGTATCGTCGTTGTTGGTAATCAAGCCTACCACTGTAGTGTCGTCCGCAAACTTGATGATTGAGTTGAAGGCGTGCATGGCCACGCAGTCGTGGGTGAACAGGGAGTACAGGAGAGGGCGCAGAACGCACCCTTGTGTGGCCCCAGTGTTGAAGATCAGCAGGGTGGAGATGTTGTTACCTACCCTCACCACCTGGGGGCGGCCCGTCAGGAAGTCCAGTACCCAGTTGCACAGGGCGGGGTAGAGACCCAGGGTCTCGAGCTAGATGACGAGTTTGGAGGGTACTATGGTGTTAAATGCTGAGCTGTAGTCGATGAACAGCATTCTCACATAGGTATTCCTCTTGTCCAGATGGGTTAGGGCAGTGTGGTTGCGATTGCGTCGTCTGTGGACCTATTTGGGCGGTAAGCAAATTGGAGTGGGTCTAGGGTGTCAGGTAGGGTGGAGGTGATATGGTCCTTGACTAGTATCTCAAAGCACTTCATGATGGCGGAAATGAATGCTACGGGGCGGTAGTCGTTTAGCTCAGTTACCTTAGCTTTCTTGGGAACAGGGACAATGAAGATCTTTACAATGAAGATCTGTGAAGTTATTTGGATTATTACGAATTATCTTTGAAAGACAGGGTTCTGAAAAAGGACATTTCTTTTTTTGCTGAGTTCATTTAATGTCAGTATGAGTAGTTCTATTGTATAACAAAAACACTAGTCAGAGATAACATGTATTTTTAGATTTTCTCTATGAATCATAGAGAATCAAAACATACAAGATAGAGCTATTTCTTCATCATTATATTACATTATATTCTTCCATAATGAAGAAATAGCTTTATTTTGTATGTTTTTGTCTATGATTTATAGAGAGAACCTAAGAATGGATGTTATCTCTGACTAGTGTTTTTGTTATACAATAGAACTACTCTTATCTCTTCACTTGCCATATTGGTTCTTCTCAACTCTACCCTACTTCTTTTCACATTCTTAGCAATCTTCTTTCTAAAACAAATTCTATATGCTATGTGACATGTATTGAAACACTGATATTATTTTATTGCCTAAATTACACCTTTTTGTTAGGCTAAATCATGAGGGACACTTTAGTTATTAGCCTTTGCATAGCTGAGAGTTTCTCTGAGGCAGTAGTGGTTAAGTGCCTTACTCAAGGACAGCTGTATCCTCTCATGGGAAACACATGAATGCAGTGGATGATCTCTCTGCCAAACCACAGGCCATAGACGAGGCTGGCTACTGGAGCTAATGCATGAACTGTGTACAAACTAGTGGTCGACCGATTAATTGGAATGAAGGATTAATTAGGGCCGATTTCAAGTTTTCATAACAATTGGAAATCGGTATTTTGGGACGCCGATTTTGCCGATTATATAAAAAAAAATTACGCCTTTATTTAACTAGGCAAGTCAGAACACATTCTTATTTTCAATGACGGCCTAGGAACCGTGGGTTAACTGCCTTGTTCAGGGGCAGAATGACAGATTTTTACCTTGTCAGCTCGGGGATTCAATCTTGCAACCTTACAGTTAACTAGTCCAACGCTCTAACCACCTGCCTCACGAGGAGCCTGCCTGTTACGCAAATGCAGTAAGAAGCCAAGGTAAGTTGCTAGCTAGCATTAAGCTTATCTTATAAAAAACAATCAATCAATCAATCATAATCACCAGTTATAACTACACATGGTTGATGATATTACTAGTTTATCTATCGTGTCCTGCGTTGCATATAATCGATGCGGTGCGCATTCGCGAAAAAGGACTGTCGTTGCTCCAACGTGTACCTAACCATAAACATCAATGCCTTTCTTAAAATCAATACACAGAAGTACATATTTTTAAACCTGCATATTTAGCTAAAAGAAATCTAGGTTAGCAGGCAATATTAACCAGGTGAAATTGTGTCACTTCTCCTGCGTTCATTGCACGTAGAGTCAGGGTATATGCAACAGTTTGGGCCGCCTGGCTCTTTGCGAACTAATTTGCCAGAATTTTACGTAATTATGACATAACATTGAAGGTTAAGCAATGTAACAGGAATATTTAGACTTATGGATGCCACCCATTAGATGAAATACGAAACGGTTCCATATTTCACTGAAAGAATAAACGTTTTGTTTTCGAGATGATAGTTTCCGGATTCGACCATGTTAATGACCTAAGGCTCATATTTCTGTGTGTTATTATGTTATAATTAAGTCTATGATTTAATAGAGGAGTCTGACTGAGCGATGGTAGGCACCAGCAGGCTCGTAAGCATTCATTCAAACAGCACTTTCGTGCGTTTTGCCAGCAGCTCTTCGCAATGCTTCAAGCATATCAACTCTTGAGATTAGGCTGGTGTAACCGATGTGAAATGGCTAGCTAGTTAGCGGGGTGTGCGCTAATAGCGTTTCAAACGTCACTCGTTCTGAGACTTGGAGTAGTTGTTCCCCTTGCTCTGCATGAGTAACGCTGCTTCGAGGGTGGCTGTTGTCGATGTGTTCCTGGTTCGAGCCCAGGTAGGAGCGAGGAGAGGGATGGAAGCTATACTGTTACACTGGCAATACTAAAGTGCCAATAAGAACATCCAATAGTCAAAGGTATATGAAATACAAATCGTATAGAGAGAAATAGTCCTACAATTCCTATAATAACTACAACCTAAAACTTCTTACCTGGGAATATTGAAGACTCATGTTTAAAGGAACCACCAGCTTTCACATGTTCTCATGTTCTGAGCAAGGAACTTAAACGTTAGCTTTTTTATATGGCACATATTGCACTTTTACTTTCTTCTCCAACACTTTGTTTTTGCATTACAGTAGAGTGCTAATACTGTAAGCATTCTTTAGTGTTAAGCAATGTGGCAAACAGATTATTATATACTGGCTAGACCAGATTAACTATGGTGAAATAATCTTAAGTGGCTTCAATTGCACCATAAACCCCTATAAAAGGAATCAAATTAATAGTGGTCATACAGTTGAAGTCGGAAGATAACATACACTCTGGTTGGAGTCATTAAAACAAATTATTCAACCACTCCACAAATTCCTTGTTAACAAACTATAGTTTTGGCAAGTCGGTTAGGACATCTCCTTTGTGCATGACACAGGTAATTTTTCCAACAATTGTTTACAGACAGATTATTTCACTTATAATTCACTGTATCACAATTCCAGTGGGTCAGAAGTTTACATACACTAAGTTGACTGTGCCTTTAAACGGCTTGGAAAATTCCAGAAAATAATGTCATGGCTTTAGAAGCTTCTGATAGGCTAATTCACATCATTTGAGTCAATTGGAGGTGTACCTGTGGCTGTATTTCAAGGTCTACCTTCAAACACAGTGCCTCTTTGCTTGACATCATAGGAAAATAAAAAGAAATCAGCCAAGACCTCAGAAAAAACATTGTAGATTTCCACAAGTCTGGTTCATCCTTGGGAGCAATTTCCAAACACCTGAAGGTATAAACACTATGGGACCACGCAGCCATCATACCGCTCAGGAAGGAGACGCGACCTGTCTCCTAGAGATGAATGTACTTTGGTGCGAAAAGTGCAAATCAATCCCAGAACAACAGCAAAGGACATTGTGAAGATGCTGGAGGAAACATGTACAAAAGTATCTATATCCACAGTAAAACGAGTCCTATATCGACATAACCTGAAAGGCCGCTCACAAGGAAGAAGCCACTGCTCCAAAACCGCCATAAAAAGTCAGACTACGGTTTGCAACTGCACATGGCGATAAAGATTGTACTTTTTGGAGAAATGTCCTCTGGTCTGATGAAACAAAAATAGAATTGTTTGGCCATAATGGCCATCGTTATATTTGGAGGAAAAAGGGGAGGCTTGCAAGCCAAAGAACACCATCCCAACCATGAAGCATAGGGGTAACAGCATCATGTTGTGGGGGTGCTTTGCTGCAGGAGGGACTGGTGCACTTCACAAAATAGATGGCAACATGAGGGAGGAAAATGATGTGGCTATATTGAAGCAATACCTCAAGACATTAGTCAGGAAGTTAAAAATTGGTCGCAAATGGGTCTTCCAAATGGACAATGACCCCAAACATACTTCCAAAGTTGTGGCAAAATGGCTTAAGGACAACAATGTCAAGGTATTGGAGTGGCCATCACAAAGCCCTGACCTCAATCCTATAGAGAATTTGTGGGCAGAACTGAAAAAGTGTGTGCGAGCAAGGAGGCCTACTAACCTGACTCAGTTACACCAGCTATGTCAGGAAGAATGGCCAGAATTCACCCAACTTATTCTGGGAAGCTTGTGGAAGGCTACCCGAAATGTTTGACCCAAGTTAAACAATTTAAAGGCAATGCTACCAAATACTAATTAAGTGTATGTAAACTTCTGGCCCACTGGGAATGTAATGAAAGAAATTAAAGCTGAAATAAATCATTCTCTCTAGTATTATTCTGACATTTCACATTCTTAAAATAAAGTGGTGTTCCTATCTGACCTTGGACAGGGAATTTTTACTATATGTCAGGAATTATGAAAAACTGAGTTTAAATGTATTTGACTGAGGTGTATGTAAACCTCCGTCTTCAACTGTAACAACAAGGCACCAACGTACTATAGGTTATGCCACTATAGTTCCATGATTGTAATACATAGTCTTATTGCATGGGATTTATCCTCTGTTTCCCATCATGCACTGAGACAGCTAGAATAATTAGTTATTGATAGAGGGCCGGTAATTAATGATGATGAGTCTAGGTGCAATATTAGCTGCCCGTGATTGCATCTGAGTGGCCTCTGTGATTGGTTCAGAGAGTCACGGAGACATGGACACTCGTTTGTTGTCCCTTGAACTGAATCTGGGGTAATGGGATGGAGTCACACAGTGATGGAAGGGGACCAAATTCTCTGCACCCCAGTCAATAGTTCTGAAATGGTCAGTGGGATTCATTAAGTGTTTATGAATTGGTAAGAGATATTGATGGTTACATATGAATGTTTATTAACTATTTACAGTAATCAATGGCATACTTTTGATAGAACCAAACAGAATAATTATCTGTTTTATAATATGTAGAACTACTCTGAATAATCGTAATAATCTTAAACTTCTAGCCGTTGAGATAATTGAGCTATGAAATGCAATAAAGAACATTTGATTTGCTTGAAATATATAATGTATCCCTTAGGAGTAGAGAAAGTGAGGACTGGAGCCTCTTGAAGGTCCCAGTGTGTGCCGTGTGTGTGTGTGTGTGTGTGTGTGTGTGTGTGTGTGTGTGTGTGTGTGTGTGTGTGTGTGTGTGTGTGTGTGTGTGTGTGTGTGTGTGAGATGTTTTTGCCTCTGTAACTAATGCTACTCAGCAAAGTCTCATAACACATATCTGCTTGCAGATCTTTATACCCAGCAGGAATGTAAACAACAAGGAATTAATTCCTATTATTCTTGACCCGTCCAATCAAAATCACCCCAGCATCCATCCATGCATGTTTGGATGTTTCATAGATTGAATATGTGAGTGCATGTGTGTGTAGCCTACGTGTGGAAGTGATCGTCTGTGTCCCTGCTCCCCCTGTGGGGACGTGTGTGTGAGTGATGGCTCTGTGTCTGAAACGGCGTTGTGTGTGAGCAGCAGAGCGTGTAATGAACGTTACCGTCACCCCCACTCCCCCCTCGTTCTCCTTCATCCCTCACTCTGCTACAGCAGATCCTGTACAGGGCCATTCCCATCACGCACATCACAGTACAACCCTCCTAATCACTCGAAGTTATCAGACCACACACACTCCAGAGAGTACAGTACACTAGTCCCTACGTTCTGCACTGATGACAACGTATGAACACAGACGCATAGGCTACAAGGAAGTCTGATCATCTCATTCACTCCATGACAATGGCATACAGTGTGATATTCTGTGCGCATAATTATTTTGTTATGTCTGACCTATGATACATGATGCTTGTGAAAGGTCAATGTGTCTACATCTAATTAGCTCATTTGAACACAGTTGATGTAATTCTGTGAAATTTAGGGGAAATATGATATTGGAAACAGGATGGAAACAGAAAAAAAGCTTTGTCAGGTTGGATGGGGAGCGTCACTGCACAGCTATTTTCAGGTCTCTCCGGAGATGTTCGATCGAGTTCAAGTCCGGGCTCTGGCTGGGCCACTCAAGGACATTCAGAGACTGTTCCCGAAGCCTCTCCTGTGTTGTCTTTGCTGTGTGCTTAGGGTCGTTGTCGTGTTGGAAGGTGAACTTTCGCCACAGTTCTGAGGTCCTGAGTTCTGGAGCAGGTTTCCACAAAGGATCTCTCTGTACTTTGCTCCATTCATCTTTCCTTTTGATCCTGACATCCCCCCCAGCATGATGCTGCCACCACCATGCTTCACCGTAGAGATGGTGCCAGGTGACGCTTGGCATTTAGGCCAAAGAGTTCAATGTTAGTTTCATCAGATCAGAGAATCTTGTTTCTCATGGTCTGAGAGTCCTTTAGGTGCCTTTTGGCAAACTCCAAGCGGGCTGTCATGTGCTTTTTACTGAGGAGTGTCTTCCATCTGGCGACTCTACCATAAAGGCCTGATTGGTGGAGTGCTGCAGAGATGGTTGTCCTTCTGGAAGTTTCTCCCATTTCCACAGAGGAACTATGGAGCTCTGTCAGAGTGACCATTGGGTACTTGCTCACCTCCCTGACCAAGGCCCTTCTCCCCCGATTGCTCAGTTTGGCTGGGAGAGTCTTTGCTCTAGGAAGAGTCTTTGTGGTTCCAAACGTCTTCCATTTAAGAATGATGGTGGCCACTGTGTTCTTGGGGACCCTTTTTGGTACCCTTCCCCAGATCTGTGCCTTGACACAATCCTGTCTCGGTCCTCTACGGACAATTCCTTCGACCTCATGGCTTGGTTTTTGCTCTGACATGCACTGTTAACTGTGGGACCTTTAAATAGACAGGTGTGTGTCTTTCCAAATCATGTCCAATCAATTGAATTTACCACAGGTGGTAGAAACATCAAGGATGATCAATGGAAACAGGATGCACCCGAGCTCAATTTCAAATCTCATAGCAAA
Organism: Oncorhynchus nerka; assembly: GCF_034236695.1. Taxonomy (NCBI): domain Eukaryota; kingdom Metazoa; phylum Chordata; class Actinopteri; order Salmoniformes; family Salmonidae; genus Oncorhynchus; species Oncorhynchus nerka. The sequence continues at coordinate 21,814,770 of NC_088398.1, read as the reverse complement.
AGGTCTGAATACTTATGTAAAAAGGTATTTCTGTTTTTTATTTTAATACATTTCTAAAAACCTGTTTTTGTTTTGTCATTATGGGGTATGGTGTGTAGATGGACAAATATGTGTATTTATTTAATCAATTTTAGAATAAGGCTGTAATGTTACAAAATATGGAAAAAGTCAAGGGGTCTGAATAATTTCCGAATGCACTGTATATCTAGATAAGCACACCGATTCCTAGAAAACATTTAGTAGTGCCGGCACACCTCAATGCTACAAATATACGTACATTATGCTTTGTGACACACATTCTGCTTATTAATCAGTACTCTTAAAGGCAAACAGTTGTACTTCTGGCTAGTGTTAACCCTTTTAGGGCAGGCAAAGCAACTTTATTTTACATATCAACATATTTCCTGAGACGGTATAGAAGTCCTGATTGGGTGAAATTTCTAAATCACCACTACATACAGGCATTCTATTACCAAAGCTACAGAGGGAGAGTCTGCTTCCCAAATGGCCCCCTATTCCCTACACTGTGCCCTACTTTTGATAGGGCTCTAGTCAAAAGTAGTGCACTAAATAGGGAATGTGTCATCTGGGAAGCCACCTGACTGTCCCTCTGTAGTTGTCTTAATGGAATGCCTGTATGTAGTGGTGATTTTGAAATTTCACCCAATCAGGAACTTTATACCATCTCAGGAAATATGTTGATACATTAAAGAAAGATGTGGCTGTAGGTTTTAAGGCTGACAGGTCACAGTTCGACGTCGAGGTGTTACCTGTTCTGAGGAGATTGGTTTTGTGATGAATTGTTCGATGCTTGTTGTCGCCTGCAGCGTATGTTCTTTTCTCTTCCCTCCACTTAGTTGAAATGCAGCCAGGGCCAAAGGTCCTTCCCATTCATCAGGCAACTGATGCCATCATCTGGCAAACTGCTGCATATGGGAGAAAATGTGGAAGGAAGGAAAATAGTGTGTATAGGAGGATTGATCCAAACATGTGATCTGTGATCAGTAGAACTGTCAAGAACGATCAAAATAGATACAATGCTAACTGGATTCAATCTATGAAACATCCAAACATGCATGGATGGATGCTGGGGTGATTTTGATTGGACGGGTCAAGAATAATAGGAATTAATTCCTTGTTGTTTACATTCCTGCTGGGTATAAAGATCTGCAAGCAGATATGTGTTATGAGACTTTGCTGAGTAGCATTAGTTACAGAGGCAAAAACATCTCACACACACACACACACGCGCACACACACACACACACACACACACACACACACACACACACACACACACACACACACACACACACACACACACACACACACACACACACAAAGAGAGCAGGAATTCCATCTGCTGGAAATATTATAGCTCATAATTTTCTTTGACCCAACATTTTTTGAAGATACAGTACATGTTTTCGGAAAAGGTTCGATGAACGCAGAGAATACAAACATCTGGGATGTGTGTTGCTTTCCACAGCTTTTGCAATTGATCCTTATTGTTGCCATTATTGTCAATTAGTTGAACACGTGGCTCATGGAACATGACTAACGATGGTGAGTTATGTAAGCATTATAAAGACCAGAAGGTTGTCAGAGATTACTGATGTGGTGGGAAGGATTTCTGTGGCGTTCTCGCTGGGCACTGCCTTTATCAAAGAGAGCTATCTTCTCCAACAGATGCTAATTGATACCAGCTCTGGCTTCTGGGAAATGTTGGAGACAGTTTTTTTCCCCACTCCTTTAAAGAATCCGCATGTTACCTTACGGGGTTCTGATGTCACAACTTTAAACGGTCTGTATCTCATTTTCGGTGATTGATACCACCGTTGTTTTTGAAGAATTGACATAGACTTTAATGGGTACAGTACTAGCATTAGAGAGATCAAGAGAGCTATTATAGTTATAAACAGTTTATTATCTTCTTGAAGCAATTTTGAGAAATGAGATTTACTCATCTCCACACGTGACACAGTAAATGTGTTTCGGATTGTGTGAAAAGGAAATAGGAAAGGTTTCGAGACAAACAAACAAAGGGATCAATGTCTGCCTCTGTATATCTCCAAGCATTTTTTTGTGTGCGTGTTTGATTTTAAAAAATGTAACCGTTATTTAACTAGGCAAGTCAGTTAAGAACAAATTCTTATTTACAATGATGGCCTACCAGGGAACAGTGAGTTAACTGCCTTGTTCAGGGGCAGAACAACAGATTTTTACCGTGTAAGCTCGGGGAGCCGATCCAGCAACCTTTCGGTTACTGGCCCAACGCTCTAACCAATAGGCTACCTGCCGCCCCAAAATACACTAACACACTGACAGGTTTGGAATGTTATGTCTCTAATGAGACAAGAGGCATTACTCTTTCTTGTCAACATTCTTTCCAAGCAGGGCAAAAAGGAATGCACGCCCTTTCTTGTCTGTCATATTGAAGAATGGGTTTCATTTTCATTCGTTAATGCTTTCAAATGTTTATGAATAATTCTCTGATAAGAGCTGAGGACCATCGGCTTCCAGATCTTTATATATGAGTTCCATAATCATACATCTAGTATGTTGATTGATGTATATATACTGTATGTATGATAAGATCTATATCTGTATCCTTATCATAAAGGGTTATCCTCATCTGTCTTTCTATGTCTCATTATCTTGCCTTTGCTGCAGAGTTCGTTACATGAAATGACTTGGTTTCAGAATTGCTTAACATTTCATTTAAAATCTCAGCATTTCTCCACATCGCCCTCTTCTAACTCATCTGCAGATTATCTGTACTTGCAAGATTGTAATCTCAAGAAATACTGCCACCCTCCAACGACTCCTTCAAGGTACAGTGGCTTGCGAAAGTATTCACCCCCTTGGCATTTTTTCCTATTTTGTTGCCTTATAACCTGGAATTCAAATCGATTTTTGGGGGGATTTGTATCATTTGATTTACACAACATGCCTACCACTTTGAAGATGCAAAATCATTTTTATTGTGAAAATATCTGTACATTAGGAGGATGTTGAGCACAGATATTACTGCTTACACTAACCTGTGATCACATTATTTATGACCAAACAAATGCAAATATTTGAGGACCCAACCTTGAGAATGAGATATTGCTCATGTTCCAGAGTGGTGATTCCTGATACAGTGACTTTTGGGGGTTTGTATCATTTGATTTACACAACATATCCTTTGGATTTGCAAAATATTTTTTAATAATAATAATAAGACAAACTTGAGCATGTATAACTATTCACCCCCCAAAGTCGATACTTTGTAGAGCCACCTTTATGCAGCAATTACAGCTGCAAGTCTGTTGGGGTATGTCTCTATAAGCTTGGCACATCTAGCCACTGGGATTTTTGCCCATTCTTCAAGGCAAAACTGCTCCAGCTCCTTCAAGTTGGATGGGTTCCGCTGGTGTTCAGCAATCTTTAAGTCATACCACAGATTCTCAATTGGATTGAGGTCTGGGCATTAACTAGGCCATTCCAATACATTTAAATGTTTCCCTTTAAACCACTCTAGTGTTGCTTTAGCAGTATGCTTAGGGTAATTGTCCTGCTGGAAGGTGAATCTCCGTCCCAGTCTCAAATCTCTGGAAGACTGAAACAGGTCCCTCAAGCATTTTCCTGTATTTAGCGCCATCCATCATTCCTTCAATTCTGACCAGTTTCCCAGTCCCTGCCGATTAAAAACATCCCCACAGTATGATGCTGCAACCGCCATCCCCATGTGGGGATGTTATTCTCGGGGTGATGAGAGGTGTTGGGTTTGCGCTAGACATAGCTTTTCCTAGATGGCTTTTTTTCTGGCCACTCTTCCATAAAGCCCAGCTCTGTGGAGTGTACGGCTTACAGTGGTCCTATGGACAGATACTCCAATCTCAGCTGTGGAGCTTTGCAGCTCCTTCAGGGTTATCTTTGGTCTCTTTGTTGCCTCTCTGATTAATGCCTTCCTTTCCTGGTCCGTGAGTTTTGGTGGGCGGCCCTCTCTTGGCAGGTTTGTTGTGATACTATATTCTTACAATGTTTTAACAGTGGATTTAATGGTGCTCCGTGGGATGTTCAAAGTTTCTGATATTTTTTTATAACACAACCCTGATCCGTACTTCTCCACAACTTTGTCCCTAACCTGTTTGGAGGGCTCCTTGGTCTTCAAGGTGTTTGGTTGGTGGTAACCCTTGCTTAGTGGCGTTGCAGAATCTGGGGACTTTCAGAACAATATACTGAGATCATGTGACAGATCGTGTAACACTTAGATTGCACACAGGTGGACTTTATTTAACAAATTATGTGACTTCTGAAGGTAATTGGTTGCACCAGATCTTATTTAGGGGCTTCATAGCAAAGGGGGTGAATACATATGCAGGCATCACTTTTCCGTTTTTTATGTTTTAGAATTTTTTGAAACAAGTCATTTTTTTCATTTCACTTCACCAATTTGGCCTATTTTGTGTATGTGCATTACATGAAATACAAATAGAAATCCATTTAAATTATAGGTTGTAATGCAACAAAATAGGAAAAACGCCAAGGGTGGTGAATACTTTTGCAAGACACTGTAGTTGATCATCATTGGCCAGGAGCAAGTGATGTGCAAATAAACCCGTGGAGATGTTACTAAGAGGTTTTAATAATGGATGAATCATCATTCAAATGTAAGGCAAATGTAGGGCAAAAAGGACAGGTGCATTCGGTTTTACTACTTCCTGTATGAGTCGTTAACGAACTAGGTACCCACTCTCAAAAGATATCAGTCTCACTGCAGCACTCACACACAAGGTGACAGAGGCCAGGTAGATCATTGTGGGAGCGTCCATCATCCATGCAGAAAGGACAGGGAACCTTTCAGTCACCAGGCCCATATTGTTCAATGAAGGTCAGTGACAAGGGGGAAATGAAATAGGGTGACACAGCAGAGAGATAACACATAATGGAGAGGAATCTGTCTTGCTGACATGTATTATGCCAACATAAAACATATTCATAACCACTCTATATCACTTAGAAGCAGCTGGTAAAATCCAATCATCTTATATATGTGCTCACTTACAGGGCTTTCCCAACAATGCAGAGAGAAACAAAGAACAATTACAGAAACATAATAACACAAGGAATAAATACACAATGTGTAATGATAACATCGCTATATACACATGGTACCAGTACCGAGTCAATGTGCAGGGGTACGAGGTAATTGAGGTAGATACTGTATGTGCATATGAGGTAGATACTGTATGTGCATTACTGCAACTCGCTGTTGGCTGGGCTCCCTGCCTGTGCCATTAAACCCCTACAACTCATCCAGAACGCCGCAGCCCGTCTGGTGTTCAACCTCCCCAAGTTCTCTCACGTCACCCCGCTCCTCCGCTCTCTCCACTGGCTTCCAGTTGAAGCTCGCATCCGCTACAAGACCATGGTGCTTGCCTACGGAGCTGTGAGGGGAACGGCACCTCAGTACCTCCAGGCTCTGATCAGGCCCTACACCCAAACAAGGGCACTGCGTTCATCCACCTCTGGCCTGCTCGCCTCCCTACCACTGAGGAAGTACAGTTCCCGCTCAGCCCAGTCAAAACTGTTCGCTGCTCTGGCCCCCCAATGGTGGAACAAACTCCCTCACGACGCAGATACATCATGTAAATACTGTCCAGTCGGAAAACACGTTTATTGGGTAATATTTTAAATAAATCAAAAGACTAGTTGGAGGCATGGGCAAACTAATGGTAAACAACATGCTGCGCACAGTACTCTGGAGTCATAATTCTGTCTGGAAAGCTTCCCAGGCAAGTCGGGCTCAGCACGAGTCTTTATGTACAGTCTTCTTTGAATTAGATCCCCTGGAATGATTAAACCTTTACAACCTAAAGGGATAAGTGAACAGCCCCCCCCCCCTCCAAGCAAATCAGAACCTCCTGTGTATTTCATCAATAATGATTTAGTCTCAAATGACTTTCATATTTTTGGATACAGATATTAAGTCCTCTGCTCTTTATCATGAGCTTTTATTTGAATAGGAAATGACATCACTGGAAGCCCAAGATGGGCCCGTTAATGGACAAAACAACCGCACTGCCCATTGGGACAAACATGCTAGGGGCGGTTTGTTTTTTTCACAGATGAGGGAACTGAAATTAAGGGTATTTTTTTCACTTACACTCTAGGGTCCAAAAAAGATTATGTTGGGACTTGCAGAGACAGCTGGATAGTTTTTTGTTTTAAAGGGGGAAAGAGGAAAATCCCCAGAAAGAAGCCTGGTCTTAATTACAAAAGGCTGATGGGAATGGTTGAATAGAGGAGCTTTGGAGAGCAGATATTTGCAGCGGGATCAAAGGAGAAACGAGGGATGACAAATAACCCCTGGACCAAGTCTGCTGGAATCCAACTGGTAGACAGTCTAACCCGAGGGATAGGGAGAGAGAAGGAGAGAGAGAGATAAAAGGGGGATGGGGATTGCATCCATCTATTTGAGTTTCCCTTTTCCGGCTTTTTTCCTGCAACGTTTTAGCATCATTTGTATCTACAAAATAAGGAGCAGATGGACCTTGCCAATACTATCTTTTAAACAATTGCAATCTCCTCGAGCTGTACCAATACAGTACTGTTTTACAACTTTTTATTTTGCCATCGCAGCATTTCAAAGTCATCAACAAACGACAGCAGAGTAGGAGAGTTTCTTTCAGCTCTTGTCGTGATGTGTTTTCAATGTCCAGTTCAATGTTTCACCAGCGCTGTCAACGGAACTGTCACGTTCGGCAAGCTTTGGTGAATTGAGAGTGCGGGTTACAAAAACAGGAAATAAAATCACCCGTCTTTCCTCTCATTCCGGCATTTGGATTCCCAGCTCAGCCACAGTATGAGTCCCAATTGTTTACACACTTCCTCTATCAACACCAGGCCGACTTTATGAGAGGCTTTATTGTGTGTTTGTAGGCTGTTCTTAGACCAGGAATAGGGATCAAGACTAAATGAAAGAGGATTGCCAATAATGTGACAATAGGCAATCCTTTTTGTTTGACATCTGTTTTCACTGGCGAGTGGTATCTTGAGTCATAGTCGCAGGAAGTAGGGGTGCTGAGGATGCTGCAGCACCCCTGAAGAATCGTAATATATCTATATTTTTTTCCACAGAAGTAGTATACTTGGCTTTTAATAGTTCTGTATTAGAGGACCGATATAGCCGTCTGAAGCGCAAACACAATTTAAAAGGATTGCACCTGATCATCTACTGTACCTTTGACATTACTGTAAGATAATTCAAGTACTGAGCTAATGCAGTATATTTTTCTTCCTGTCCTGTTCATGTAACTAACTGTGCCCAGTGCTTAAAAATCACCCATACAAAGGATTGCGAAACCGTTGTCAAATTGTTTCAAGGGGTTCGACCGGAAATCACATTAAGCTACAGTATGTCAATATTGTTACAGGTTTAAAAAATAGCCAAAGTAATCTTCTTCAATCTTTCCAGATGTTAGTATGGTGATAGAAGACATACAGTGGCAAGAGAAAGTATGTGAACCCTTTGGAATTACCTGGATTTCTGCATAAAATTGTAATCAAATTTGATCTGACCTTCACCTTCATTTGTGCTTAAACTAATAACACACAAACAATTATACGTTTTCATGTCTTCACTGAACACACCGCGTAAACATTCACAGTGCAGGGTGGGAAAAGTATGTTAACCCTTAAATTTAATAACTGGTTGACCCTCCTTTGCAGCAATAACCTCAACCAAACGTTTTCTGTAGTTGATCAGACCTGCACAACGATCAGGAGGAATTTCGGACCATTCCTCTATACAAAACTGTTTCAGTTCAGCAATATTCTTGTGAAGTCTGGTGTGAACCGCTCTCTTGAGGTCATGCCACTGCATCTCAATCGGGTTGAGGTCAGGACTCTGCCCCAGAAGGCGCATTTTCTTCTGTTGAAACCATTCTGTTGTTGATTTACTTCTGTGTTTTGGGTCGTTGTCCTGTTGCATCACCCAACTTCTGTTGAGCTTCAATTTGCTTCACCAGATATTCTTATATTCTCCTGCAAAACGTATTGATAAACTTGGGAATTCATTTTTCCATTGATGATAGCAAGCTGTCCAGGCCCTGAGGCAGCAAAGCAGACCTAAACCATGATGCTCCCGCCACCATACTTTACAGTTGGGATGAGGTTTTGATGTTGGTGTGCTGTGCCTTTTTTTCTCCACACATAATGTTGTGTGTTCCTTCCAAACAACTCAACTTTAGTTGAATCTGTCCACAGAATATATTGGCTGTAGCACTGTGAAACATCCAGGTGCTCTTTTGCGAACGTTTTTTGTTTTGGACAGCAGTGGCTTCTTCCGTGGTGTTCTCCCATGAACAACATTCTTGGTTAGTGTTTTACATATCGTAGACTCGTCAACAGAGATGTTATCATGTTCCAGAGATTTCTGCAAGTCTTTAGCTGACACTAGGATTCTTCTTTAAGCATTCTTTGCCTCTTTAAGCATTCTGCACTGTGCTCTTGCAGTTATCTTTGCAGGGCGGCCAGTCCTAGGGAGAGTAGCAACAGTGCTGAACTTTCTCCATTTAAAGACAATTTATTTTGCTGTGGACTGATGAACATCAAGGCTTTTAGAAATAATTTTGTAACCCTTTCCAGCTTTATGCAAGTCAACAATTCTTAATCTTAGGTCTTCTGAGATCTCTTTTGTTCAAGGCATGGTTCACATCAGGCAATGCTTCTTGTGTGTGTTTTGTATAGGGCAGGGCAACTCTAACAAACATCTCCAATCTCATCTCATTGATTGGACTCCAGGTTAGCTGACTCCTGACTCAAAGTCATTAGTCTAGGGGTTAACATACTATTTCCACCCTACACTGAATTTTTTAATTATGTATTCAGTATAGACAAGAAAAATAAAATAATTTGTGTGTTATTAGTTTAAGCACACTGTGTGTGTCTATTGTTGTGGCTTAGATGAAGGTCAGATCAAATTTTATGACCAATTTATGCAGAAATCCAAGTAGCTCCAAAGGGTTCACATACTTTTTCTTGCCACTGTACCCCAGTACCAACCCCATTCTAAAACACATCACAGGAAAGAGAAGAGTAGCATTACAAAACGGTCCCTGGGGGATCTCAAGTTGGTCTATATAAAATAAAGCCGTCTGGTAGGGGAAATGAGCGAGGAACATGCATTGAGTTACCTAAGAAGTAATACCTTCATCCAGTCCATTGATTTACAGTGGTGGCTAGTATTCTATGTTGCAGTAATTGGCTTTTTAGATAACAAAACAACTTTAATAGGTTTGTGCTGACAGGCTGAGCAGGCTTGTTGTTATCAGTAGTGCAGTGCACTTTGGATGATGGATTATGTGAGTGGTCTCAGTCACACGATGACTGGGTTTTTGAAAAATGTAACCTTATCTTGCTGATGTCATCAACGAGAGACTGTTGCCATGACTCATGATACAGCAATCATACATGTCTGGAATGTACAATCACAAGGGCAAAGTAATTACTTTTCCTGAGAGATATTTCTATTTCCTCACTGATTTACTGGAGTAAAGATACTTGACATTGGTTATGAATTTGAAATTCAAATATACCACTTGTGTTACTGGATAGCCATAGTCATGTTTACTGGATAGCCATGCTTAGTTTGGTGTAATTGGGAATAAAGTTGAAAGCACACAGAGAGCTTTTAAGGTGCTAAAACATCATTTCTGCGGTGAAGGAGAACTAATGAATGTCGGCCAAACAGTTTCCACCCTAGGAAAGAACATGGTTTATTGAATCTCTGTGTGTTCCACTATATCTGAGGCAAATTACATTCTAGAAGCCCTGTAATGGATTGTGCTGTCTGCTATTGTATTGGGCTTTCAATATCCGCCTCAGCTGGGGCAATACAGCCCTTCTACTCAGTGCCAAAGTTGCCGTTAGCCCAGTGAAAGTAGCCTGTTGCTTCTTTCCTCCCCCAGTTTTTTCTTTAAAATTGGATAAAGCCAAAGTTGTCCAAGTTGCTTCAATATGCTGACCCAAAACAACATAGCAGTAAGGGGAAGGCAAGTTGGTTGAAAACACATGGTTGTTTGTGTAACGGTTTTCCTCCTCTTCTGAGGAGTAGTAGGAAGGATCGGACCAATATGCAGCGTGGTAAGTGTTCGTCATTTTATTAAACTGAACTGAACACTACAATACAAAAAGAACAACCGAAACAGTTCCGTCTGGTAACTAATACAAAGACAGAAAACAACTACCCACAAACCATAGTGGGAAAACAGGCTGCCTAAGTATGGTTCTCAATCAGAGACAACGATTGACAGCTCACGCCCTGACCAAACTAAAATAGAGACATAAAAAAGGAACTAAGGTCAGGACGTGACAGTTTGTGTGATTTTTTTTGGTAGGTTTCATTTTGGGGGGTTATGAGATCCAGATGCATGTAAAATGAATAACCACTAACCAGTTATGAATATCTATCTATCTAATGTCAGATGTTGGCTTAAGTTAATATTATGTCAAGTGATTATTTAAAGCCCATGTTCCTCAGACACAGGGCAGACCCTTTAATTTAGGAATTTCATGTGTGCTCCCTCTCCGGCCTCTAGGTCACCAGGCTGCTCGTTATGGCGCACACCTGTCCCCATTGTTATGCGCATCAGCACATTATGATACTCACCTGGACTCCATCAGCTCCTTGATTACCTGCCCTATATATGTCACTCCCTGTCAGATCTCCCAAAGGAGACGTGGGTGTAGAGTCAGGCGCAGGAGAAACAAGTTCCGAAGGAAAAGGGCGTTTATTTTAACAAGTTCAAAATAACAGGACACCAGACTACAACAGTAGCCACAAAACCCCACTCAGACACAGTCCAGGGAAAAACCAACCAAAACTCACTGACAGTCAAACAAAAACAATCCCGCACAAAAACCCAAAGGAAATGGTGAGATTAAATACCCCCCTAATTAACCAAAATGGTGCCAGGTGAAACACAAAACAGACATAACCTCAAAAAAAGGAAAAGGGATGGGTGGCATCTAGTAGACCGGCGACAACGACCGCCGAGCGCCGCCCAAACAGGGCGAGGCACAGGGCGATCAGGATGGAGGCGGTGGAACTCACAAGATGTCCACCACCGGCACCCAGCACCTCTCCTCCGGATCCTACCCCTCCCAATCCACGAGGTACTGCAGGCCCCCCACCCGATGTCTAGAGTCCAGGATGGACTGTATAGTGTACACTGGACCCCCCTCGATGTCCAGGGGGGGCAAAGGGACCTCCCGCACCTCAACGTCCTGTAGTGGACGGCTCTCCAGGTCTCTTTTGAGCGCTGCACCCAATCCTCCACCGCAGGAGCCTCGGTCTGACTGATGCCACGGTACCAGGACCGGCTGATAGCCCAACACGCACTGAAACGGCAACAGGTCCATGGAGGAGTGGCGAAGTGAATTCTGGGCCATCTCGGCCTATGGGACGAACCTCGCCCACTCTCCAGGCCGGTCCTGGCAATATGACCGGTTCCGTATTTCACTGAATGAATAAACGTTTCATTTTTGAAATTATAGTTTCCGGATTTGACCATATTAATGACCTAAGGCTCGTATTTCTGTGTGTTATTATATTATAATTAAGTCTATGGATTGATATTTGATAGAGAAGTCTGACTGAGTGGTGGTAGGCAACAGCAGGCTCATAAGCATTCATTCAAACAGCACTTTCCTGTGTTCACCAGCAGCTCTTTCCAATGCTTGAAGCGCAGCGCTGTTTATGACTTCAAGCCTATCAACTCCCGAGATTAGGCTGGCAATACTATAGTGCCTATAAGAACATCCAATAGTCAAAGGTTCATGAAATACAAATGGTATAGAGAGAAATAGTCCTATAATTCCTATAATAACTACAACCTAAAACTTCTTTACTGGGAATATTGAAGACTCATGTTAAAAGGAACCACCAGCATTCATATGTTCTCATGTTCTGAGCAAGGAACTTAAATGTTAGCTTTTTTACATGGTACATATTGCACTTTTACTTTCTTCTCCAACACTGTGTTTTTGCATTATTTAAACTAAATTGAACATGTTTCATTATTTATTTGAGACTAAATAGATTTTGTTTACTGTATGTATTATTTTAAGTTAAAATAAAAGTGTTCATTCAGTATTGTTGTATTTGTCATTATTACAAATATATATATAAAAATCGGCTGATTAATCGGTATCGGGTTTTTTTTTTTTGGTCCTCCAATAATCGGTATTGGTATCGGCGTTGAAAAATCATAATCGGTCGACCTCTAAATAAAACTTCATTTAAAAAAATGTGTCAGCCTTGTCCAGGACTGGACTCTACACCTACTGGTGCACCATAGCCAATAAGAGCCACAGTAGGCCTATATGCAAATAAGTAATTTGCCACATGGGCCTGCCATCATTCACTTTGAACTGGACTGTGTGTTTACAGGCAGTAGCAACAGCGGAACTTTAGATCATTAGAAAGCATTTTCCAAAAGCCACAAAATAAACCTGAATGGATTTCTGTAAATATTTAAATACATTTACATTTAAGTCATTTAGCAGACGCTCTTATCCAGAGCGACTTACAAATACCACAGGATTCCTCTTAAATTTGGGAACTTTACAGTCCTATTAATCAAACATCCATGAAAAGGTAGGTCCTCTCTCCCTGAGTTGCTTATGCACATCAACAACAACAAGGTCAACAACTAATGTTACCCAGTGCAAGATGAGCTAAAATCTATTGAGGGAACAGTAGATAAACCCTCTCAAAATTGTTTAGCTTGTAGTTGGCCGTCAAAATTGCACTGATAAACAATGGGGAATAGTACCCTGCTCGCCCCTCTGCAGCTTTCCTGCCAATACATGCTTGTCCAACCCATGTTTTGACAACTGAATGGAAACTTGCCTACCTGCCCTCCCATTTGCTTGATGCCAAATGCATTTGATTTGCTAACTGTGGATAACAGTTGTTCAAGTTCAGCATAGCTAACTAGCAAAGTGATATCTAACCAAATGACACCTGCCACTGGAAAACAAACGATATGGGGGAAAAAGAGGGCCACTCGTCCAATGACATGAGATGCTTCCAGCAGCTAGCTAGTTAATGTTAGGCTCCATGTTTTTAGCATGCTAAATAAATAGCTACATAAATAGATAGCCTATTAGCCACGTTATGACTCTCTTGTGGTCATTGCCCTTGCTAGTTTGATTGTATTGACACTCCTAGCCTTAGTCATCCATTTTTGTTCGAAACATTGAGTCATTGAAACTGAAACATTGCATCCCGAACGGCTGGATGTACCAGGTCAGCTGTGATTTTCAACCTCTAATAGCACTATTTGTTGGACTACCAAGAAAAGTATTGTTGAATTAGCTATATTATTCATGCATTGAACTGCATCCATCTATTCTGCCAACAATGCCTTACATGCTGAACACACAGCCCACGTTGCATGCGCGAGCGTTGCAAAATAAATGTACAATTACATGTTATTCAATAATTTCATCCAAACTGCTCGCATGCGTCAACAAGCCTCTGTGTAGCCAGGTACAAAAATAGAACTTGGTTCTATTTTTGATGCTTCACAAGCTGCAAGTCCCGCCTCTCCCTTCTCCTCATTGGTTTTTAGGAGAACATACCAATGTGGGTGATTTGAAAGATGAACTGAGATCCACACTCCAGTCCAGTTGGTGGCAGTAATGCCCCTTAAAGTTGGTTGCCAACCGCCATATCAAGTCCACAGAAGAAGACTGAAGGAGGAGAGATTACTAGAAACTAACTAGGTTTCCCCTTTTATCTATGGATTCATTGTCAAAGTAGAGGACACAAGATTTTGTGTGACTCAAATTTTTTTGGAATTCTACAAAGATCCAGAAAAAAAGGACCCAATGTTTATATCCCAGGAGAAATTAGCTAGCAACATCAAGCTAGCTACAGTTGAAGTCGGATGTTTACATACACCTTAGCCAAATACATTTAAACTCAGTTTTTCATAATTCCTATTCCTATCATAAATCCTATTAAAAATCCCCCCTCTGAGGTCAGTTAGGATCACCAATTTATTTTAAGAATGTGAAATGTCAGAATAATAGTAGAGAGAATGATTTATTTCAGCTTTAATTTCTTTCATCACATTCCCAGTGGGTCAGACGTTTACATACACTCAATTAGTATTTGGTAGCATTGCCTTTAAATTGTTTAACTTTGGTCAAATGTTTTGGGGAGCCTTCCACAAGCTTCCCACAATAAGTTGGGTGAATTTTGGCCCATTCCTCCTGACAGAGCTGAGTCAGGAGCTGAGTCAGGTTTGTAGGCCTCCTTGCTCGCACACGCTTTTTCTGTTCTGCCCACAAATTCTCTATAGGATTGAGGTCAGGGCTTTGTGATGGCCACTTCAATATCTTGACATTGTTGTCCTTAAGCCATTTTGCTACAACTTTGGAAGTATGCTTGGGGTCATTGTCCATTTGGAAGACCCATTTGCGACAAATCTTTAACTTCCTGACTGATGTCTTGAGATGTTGCTTCAATATATCCACATATATACATTTTCCTCCCTCATGTTGCCATATATTTTGTGAATTGCATCAGTCCCTCTTGCAGCAAAGCACCCCCACAACATGATGCTGTTACCCCCATGCTTCACGGTTGGGATGGTGGTCTTTGGCTTAGGCCTTTTTCCTCCAAACATAACGATGGTCATTATGGCCAAACAGTTCTATTTTTGTTTCATCAGACCAGAGGACATTGATCCAAAAAGTACAATCTTTGTCCCCATGTGCAGTTGCAAACTGTAGTCTGGCTATTTTATGGCAGTTTTGGAGCAGTGGTTTCTTCCTTGCTGAACGTCCTTTCAAGTTATGTCGATATATGACTCATTTTACTGTGGATATAGATACTTTTGTACCTGTTTCCTCCAGCATCTTCACAAGGTCCTTTGCTGTTGTCCTGAGATTGATTTGCCCTTTTCGCACCAAAGTACGTTGATCTCTAGAGGACAGAACGCGTCTCCTTCCTGAGCGGTATGTCAGCTGCGTGGTTCCATGGTGTTTATATTTGCATACTATTGTTTTTACAGATGAACATGGTACCTTCAGGCATTTGGAAATTGCTCCCAAGGATGAACCAGACTTGTGGAGGTCTACAATGTTTTTTCTGAGGTCTTGGCTGGTTTCTTTTTATTTTCCTATGATGTCAAGCAAAGAGGCACTTCTTTTGAAGGTAGGCCTTGAAATACATCCACAGGTACACCTCCAATTGACTCAAATTATGTGAATTAGCCTATCAGTAGCTTCTGAAGCCAAAACATCATTTACTGAAAATGTCCAAGCTGTTTAAAGGCACAGTCAACTTAGTGTATGTAAACTTCTGACCCACCGGAATTGTGATACAGTGAATTATAAGTGAAACAATCTGTCTGTAAACAATTGTTGGAAAAATTACTTGAATCATGAACAAAGTAGATATGCGAACAGACTTACCAAAACTATAGTTTGTTAACAAGGAATTTGTGGAGTTTTAATGACTCCAACCTGACTCCAAACTTCCGTCATCAACTGTACCTAAATGTCATGTGTTTCGACCTGTCCCCAAATGAATATAGTTGGTTCAGAGTTTGTTTATATATTTCAACCTGCGTGTCCTGATGGCGTCTAGTGTGGATGGACAAAATCAACATACACACGATGGCGCACGCACGTGCCCGGTCTCGTCAGCATTTTACTCAATGTCATGGAATTTGTCAAATGGAACCTTTTTTAAAACCTTGAATTTGGTTTTGTAGCATTAACTGGGATTTTTGTATTTTTCACTGATTATGGTGGTCTGTTTTGTTTCACATCTGCGTAGTAATTAAAACGCTGTCAGTTCCACTTTAAGATAAGTTTTACCCAGTATTTCATTAGAGCATCATAGGCAGTATAATGCAGGAGGGATGGCACAAGCATGGCAGGTGAAACGCTGTGTATAATGACAATGACACTGAGATTGTATTACAAGTGTCAGGAAAGTGTAGTATTGCACTTGCTTTCCCAGAACTGAGGCAGGCCCTGAGAATGGCATGATACCAAAATACTTTGAAGTTAAAATAAATGCGCTGTTCCACTGATGACCTTTGAGATATAAGACATTTCAAAATCAGTTAAAATCTTATATATTTCTGCAGCGTTGAAGGTCCCCAAGAACACAGTGGCCTCCATCATTCTTAAATTGAATTGAAGAAGTTTGGAACCACCAAGACTCTTCCTAGAGCTGGCCACCCGGCCAAACTGAGCAATCGGGGGAGAAGGGACTTGGTCAGGGAGGTGACCAAGAGCCCAATGGTCACTCTGACAGATCTTCAGAGTTCCTCTGAGGAGGATAACCATCTCTGCAGCACTCTACCAATCAGTCCTTTATGGTAGAGTGGCCAGACGGAAGCCACTCCTCAGTAAAAGGCACATGACAGCCAGCTTGGAGTTTGCCAAAAAGCACCAGAAGGACTCTCAGAACATGAGAAACCAGATTATCTGGTCCGATGAAACCAAGCCATCCCTATGGTGAAGCATGGTAGTGGCAGCATCATGCTGAGGGGATGTTTTTCAGCGGAAGGGACTGGGAGACTAGTCAGGATAGAGGGAAAGATGAATGGAGAAAAGTACATAGAGATCCTTGATGAAAACCTGCTCCAGAGTGCTAAGGACCTCAGACTGGGGCTTACCTTCCAACAGGACAACGACCCTAAGCACACAGCCAAGACAACGCAGGAGTAGCATTGGGATAAGTCTCTGAATGTCTATGAGTGGCCCAGCCAAAGCCCAGACTTGAACCCGATAGAACATCTCTGGAGAGCCTCCCGGGTGGCGCAGTGGTTAAGGGTGCTGTACTGCAGCGCCAGCTGTGCCACCAGAGACTCTGGTGTCACGCCCAGGCTCTGTCGTAACCGGCCGCGACCGGCAGGTCTGTGGGGCGACGTACAATTGGCCTAGCGTCTTCTGGTTTAGGGAGGGTTTGGCCGGTAGGGAAATCCTTGTCTCATTGCGCACTAGTGACTCCTGTGGCGGGCCGGGCACAGTGGGCGCTAACCAGGTGCTTCCTCCGACACATTGATGCAGCTGGCTTCCGGGTTGGATGGCGCTGTGTTAAGAAGCAGTGCGGCTTGGTTGGGTTGTGTATCTGAGGATGCATGACTTTCAAAATTAGTCTCTCCCGAGCCTGTACGGGAGTTGTAGCGATGAGACAAGATAGTTGGATAGAAAAGGGTGTTACATTTTTTTTTTAAAGAACATCTCTGGAGAGACCTGAAAATAGCTGTGCAGCAGTGCTCCCCAACCAACTTGACAGAGCTTAAGAGGATCTACAGAGAAGTAAAATGACAAATGACAATGCTACATTCTGTGTAGATTGGTGAGGGGGGAAAAACAATTTAATACATTCTAGACTACGACGTAACAAAATGTGGGAAAAGTCAAGGGGTCTAAATACTTTCCGAATGCACTGTATATGAACAGATTTCAATAAGATTTCATGTTGCTAAAATGCTGTCACTTCCACTTTTAAAGTGGTTTTTTATTTAACTTAATATGGTTGTCAGTCTCTTTTGTCCAATAGAAAAATAACCATGTTTTAACTTTGATTCTCACAGCTGGTGTCAGTTCCCATTTGTTAGGTGTGGAATGAGCACGGCAACCGATACATATGTAAAAGTGGAATGCATTTTAAGTTCTCCGTGATTCATATGCAAGCATTACTTAGGTGTATATCAGGTTTCTGTTTGCGTATTCATTGGATAGATGTCACAGAGTCAACATTGAAGTAGGGATGGTGTTGTTATGCACTGCTTTGTGCAGTCAGGGAAGTTGAGGTAACCATAGAGGCAATCAACTGGGAGACAGACATCATATTGAGTTCTGGATGCTGGTTGGATGTTTGAAGATACCGAAGTTGAGCCTCACTGTTTAGTGTATGTCACTGTGTTAAATAAGGGCTCAATGAAATGCGGGGTTCATCACATTGAAGTGGATGAAATTAGATGTCTCATTGGCCAGTGCAGATCTCATCAAAGCAGAAAGGTCAGTGTTCTGAGAGCTTTCACTATCTACAGCAAGACCCTCCCCCTCTCATCACTGTGTTAATCTCTCTCTCTCTCTCTCTCTCTCTCTCTCTCACTCCATTTGCCTTCCACTCTTCCAATCCTCTCTCCTTCCATCTTCTTAGCATTCCTCCTTTAGCTTTCTCCTCTGTCTGCCTGTCTTCTTTTTCTCTCTCTTTCTCTTTTCTTCTTCGTCCTGTTGTCTTCTGCTAGGGTGACAGTGATACTAGGAAGTAGCAACCGTCTATTGTTCACACAAGCGTTTCATACATTGACACAGTCCTGGTGTCTCGTAGAATAGATCTCACTAACAAATCAAAATCAAATCAAATGTATTTATATAGCCCTTCGTACATCAGCTGATATCTCAAAGTGCTGCACAGAAACCCAGCCTAAAACCCCAAACAGCAAGCAATGCAGGTGTTGAAGCACGTTGGCTAGGAAAAACTCCCTAGAAAGGCCAAAACCTAGGAAGAAACCTAGAGAGGAACCAGGCTATGAGGGGTGGCCAATCCTCTTCTGGCTGTGCCGGGTGGAGATTATTACAGAACATGGCCAAGATGTTCAAATGTTCATAAATGACCAGCATGGTCAAATAATAGGTCTGGGACAGGTAGCACGACCGGTGAACAGGTCATGATTCCATAGCCGCAGGCAGAACAGTTGAAACTGGAGCAGCAGCACGGCCAGGTGGACTGGGGACAGAAAGGAGTCATCGTGCCAGGTAGTCCTGAGGCATGGTCCTAGGGCTCAGGTCCTCCGAGAGAGAGAAAGAAAGAGAGAAAGAGAGAATTAGAGAGAGCATACTTAAATTCACACAGGACACCGGATAAGACAGGATAAGTACTCCATATATAACAAACAGACCCTAGCCCCCTGACACATAAACTACTGCAGCATAAATACTAGAGGCTGAGACAGGAGGGATCAGAAGACACTGTGGCCCCATCCAATGATACCCCCGGACAGGGCCAAACAGGAAGGATATAACCCCACCCACTTTGCCAAAGCACAGCCCCCACACCACTAGAGGGATATCTTCAACCACCAATTTACCATCCTGAGACAAGGCCGAGTATAGCCCACAAAGATCTCCGCCATGGCACAACCCAAGGGGGGGCGCCAACCCAGACAGGAAAATCACATCAGTGACTCAACCCACTCAAGTGACGCACCCCCCCCTAGGGACGGCATGAAAGAGCACCAGTAAGCCAGTGACTCAGCCCCTGTAATAGGGTTAGAGGCAGAAAATCCCAGTGGAAAGAGTGGAACCGGCCAGGCAGAGACAGCAAGGGCGGTACGTTGCTCCAGAGCCATTCCGTTCACCTTCACACTCCTGGGCCAGACTACACTCAATCAAATGACCCACTGAAGAGATGAGTCTTCAGTAAAGACTTAAAGGTTGAGACCGAATTTGCATCTCTCATATGGGTAGGCAGACCATTCCATAAAAATGGAGCTCTATAGGAGAAAGCCCTGCATCCAGCTGTTTGCTTAGAAATTCTAGGGACAATTAGGAGGCCTTTGTGACCGTAGCGTACGTGTAGGTATGTACGGCAGGACCAAATCAGAGAGATAGGTAGGAGCAAGCCCATGTAATGCTTTGTAGGTTAGCAGTAAAACCTTGAAATCAGCCCTTGCCTTGACAGGAAGCCAGTGTAGGGAGGCTTGCACTGGAGTAATATGATAAAATTTTGGGGTTCTAGTCAGGATTCTAGCAGCAGTATTTAGCACTAACTGAAGTTTATTTAGTGCTTTATCCGGGTAGCCGGAAAGTAGAGCATTGCAGTAGTCTAACCTAGAAGTAACAAAAGCATGGATAAATTTTTCTGCATCATTTTTGGACAGAAAGTTTCAGATTTTTGCAATGTTACGTAGATGGAAAAAAACTGTCCTTGAAACAGTCTTGATATGTTCGTCAAAAGAGAGATCAGGGTCCAGAGTAACGCCGAGGTCCTTCACAGTTTTATTTGAGACGACTGTACAACCATTAAGATTAATTGTCAGATTCAACAGAAGACCTAGAACAAGCATCTCTGTTTTGTCCGAGTTTAAAAGTAGAACATTTGCAGCCATCCACTTCCTTATGTCTAAAACACAGGCTTCTAGCGAGGGCAATTTTGGGGCTTCACCATGTTTCATTGAAATATACAGATGTGTGTCATCCACATAGCAGTGAAAGTTAACAGTTTCCGGATGACATCACCAAGAGGTAAAATATATAGTGAAAACAGTAGTGGTCCTAAAACGGAACCTTGAGGAACACCGAAATTTACAGTTGATTTGTCAGAGGACAAGCCATTCACAGAGACAAACTGATATCTTTTCGACAGATAAGATCTAAACCAGGCCAGAACTTGTCCGTGTAGACCAATTTGGGTTTCCAATCTCTCCAAAAGAATGTGGTGATCAATGGTATCAAAAGCAGATATTGCTCGTGCTCCTAGACTAAGGTCTAGGAGCACGAGGACAGATGCAGAGCCTCGGTCTGATGCCATTAAAAGGTAATTTACCACCTTCACAAGTGCAGTCTCAGTGCTATAATGGGATCTAAAACCAGACTGAAGCATTTCGTATACATTGTTTGTCTTCCGGAAAGCAGTGAGTTGCTGCGCAACCGCTTTTTCTAAAAATGTTGAGAGGAATGGAAGATTCGATATAGGCCGATAGTTTTTGATATTTTCTGGGTCAAGGTTTGGCTTTTTCAAGAGAGGCTTTATTACTGCCACTTTTAGTGAGTTTGGTACACATCTGGTGGATAGAGAGCTGTTTATTATGTTCAACATAGGAGGGCCAAGCACAGGAAGCAGCTCTTTCAGTAGTTTAGTTGGAATAGAGTCCAGTATGCAGCTTGAAGGTTTAGAGGCCATGATTATCTTCATCATTGTATCAAGAGATATAGTACTAAAACACTTGAGTGTCTCTCTTGATTCTAGGTCCTGGCAGAGTTGTGCAGACTCAGGACAACTGAGCTTTGAAGGAATACGCAGATGTAAAGTGGAGTCTGTAATTTGCTTGGGGAATGCTGCTTTTTAGTTAGCTTTGCGACAGTATCAAAAATACATTTTGAATTGTTCTTATTTTCCTCAATTAAGTTGGAAAAATAGGATGACCGAGCAGCAGTAAGGGCTCTTCGATACTGCACAGTACTGTCTTTCCAAGCTAGTCGGAAGACTTCCAGTTTGGTGTGGCGCCATTTCCGTTCCAATTTTCTGGAAGCTTACTTCAGAGCTCGGGTATTTTCTGTATACCAGGGAGCTAGTATCTTATGAGAAATGTTTTTAGTTGTTTTGGGTGCAACTGCATCTAGGGTATTGCGCAAGGTTAAATTGAGTTCCTCAGTTAGGTGGTTAACTGATTTTTGTCCTCTGATGTCCTTGGGTAGGCAGAGGGAGTCTGGAAGGGCATCAAGGAATCTTTGTAACTATACAGGTAAATACAGTTAGTCCTAGTTGCTTTCTCTACTGTGCTGAGTCAAATGGTGCAGACATTTTAACATTAGTTTCCATTTTAGTTTTAGGATGGGGAAGGGAAAAGTAAGTTGAGTGTTGAAGAAGTAGGTTGCAATTTGAAATATAGGTTTGTTATTAATCAAATATAACAGTTGGCATTGAATCACATTGGTTTTACAGTTGACACATTTTTTTTAGTTTGACCCAAAGAGTCATTTTTTTTCTAGTGTGGTTGGTGTACATGTCTTGGTTATTGCAGTTAGGTTTTTTCTTCTTCTTCAGCGCTGTAGACTAATGTTTTCCTTCTCCGCTCTCCATCTGATGTGGAATGTATTTGCTTGCCTGATGTCGGTATTACAGTCTAGGACACGGGCTCACCTCAAAGCCAAGGTGTCAGCACTTGTTTCCAACCCTTTGCCATTGCTCAACGACAGTCGAGTCAGTGTCGACTACAAGCTCTCCTCCATTCAGTTAGTTCCCTGACTGGTAATTACAGCATTGTGATCTGTGTGTCCGCCTAACAAACAGCCCACCGCTCATGATTGGCCAGCTCAAGGGCGACCGGGCAGCCCACCCTGTCCGCTGCCATTGCTCAACTGTCGGTCCCGGTTCACCGCCGTTCACGCACCCTCCCTGATTCCATGACTCTCCTGCCAGGTGCTATCCTCCTTCACCCTGCCAGGGAAGACACATCAGGATGTTTCCACAGGATGTTTCCACATATATCTTGGTGATCGAGTTGGCAATGGAAAATAGGTTTGAATATCCAATAAAGTGCATCTTTCCTCGCTAATCTTGACAGAGGCAGGGGGAGGATGGAGGATGCGTCCATTTATCTTGCAGCTCCTTGGCGGGCCAGGGCATTTATTAGGATTTACGTGTCACTCGATGACAAGGTGCACATTCTTTCCGTTCATTATGGGTTGGACGATAGCGGTTCGAAAACAGTTAATAACCTCAAGGTTATATATTTTATTGAGTTAAACATTGTCGAATTTACGATTGGGACGAGGCCCACAGAGAAAACGATACAACTACAATACCCAATGGAATGTATAAGGATGTGTAGAAAAATATCTGTTTTCCAGGAGGGGTTCTTGTTTGGCCTGCATCATGTATCATAATGTTATGAATCAATTCATGGCAGTACCTGGACGTGTCAGAACAAATTCGTTTTGAGTTAAATTATGTGCACTCACACTGAATCGAAATAACTAATGTATGTTCACGCTATCTATGAATAAAATATTAACGGTATAACACATTTAGTGATGAGCCGTGCAGCTATGGGATGTGACTATAGCGATAATGAGATATCTGCAGAACTCATCCTTTGTAAGGATATTAATGTCCTCATGATTGAATGTTGCCCTAGTGTCATCAAGTTAGCCAAATCGGGTATAATATTGGGGGGTTGCATTAGTTCTACATTGGAGAATTTCCTCTTGTAGTACTCAAATCCAGGAATGATTCAAATGGATTAAATAAGCACAACAACCATTGTCTCACATATTTCACAATAGCAACCTATATGGACCAGCCTAGAAAGTTTGTATTGGGCTAACAATATTGGGTGTCATCGATGACGTGCTTGACTGGAGAGACTGAATCCCTTCGTTTTGTACTTCCCTCAGCCAAGCGGTGTTGTGGAAAAACACTAACAGTGGGGGATCCAAGATGGAGATCGATTGTTCAAAGTCCTACTCACATCAGTTTTTCACGAGTAAGCAAAACTGGAATCGACGATTTGATTCTATGACAGTTGGCTCTGGTTTCTGATGGGAGGAAAAGTTGAAGGAAGTGTTCCCTGCAGGAGAAGCTAGATAACTCAGGCTTGGTTAGGTTCTGCTGATCAAATCCACAATGTCTCTTTAATTACTTGCCTGCACACTCAGCAACCTCCTCAGAATACGTCTGCACATTTCAGCTAAGATCCAACTCATTTCTGTGTGGCGCAAATCAAATCCATATTGACCCGGCGTCCTGAAGGCTTGGTGAGCTGAGGAGGCTGCCAATCGATAACCCCCACAGCTCAGATCGGCTTTAGCACCGAGACGCCATCTGTCCGTCACCCCACTACCTCTGTGATTCATAGCAGCTAAAACTCCCCACTCATGTCAGCAGCAATTAAGCTCTGGCTGTGCCAACTGTAATAGAGAAAAATAGATGTTGAGATGAGATCCAATCAGTTAAAGGAGGGAGCTTTTTCTTGTAAGACACTTTCCCTGAAATGTCCTTCATGAAGCTTTGTCATTTGACACTGTCATGAGAATGACATAGCTTATACTATGAGCAGCCATAAAACTGTAATCAGTGTGTGTGACAAATGACATGGCACTGTTCTCCATTGCAGCAGTACGCAACTGATAACCATGATCAGGTGATTGGCTACATCCCTAGCCAATCATAATTCATCATGGGCAACCACACACAGGACCCATCCAACCAATTTATCCTATTTGCGGTACTTGTCCTGAGTAATATAATAAATGTGTGTGTTTTTTGTTTGGTTTCTGTTTCTACCCAATGTTGCTAACTTCCACCCGTTTAGCCCAGTTTACATTTTCTGGTACTCATAAAGTCGATGTTTAAATAGCAAAGCCATCTTAAACAGCATGTACTTTGTCTTTTAGGCCGTTCTCTCGGCCCTAGATTTGCGTGAGTTTCTAACAAGAGCTCACAACTGGTTGGAATTCGACGATGTCAAGTCCACATCAGTATCCAATTAGAAGCTGTTAAAGCTTGGAACCTCTCCCGTCGAGTTTGGCTCGGCTAAAAGTTCAGAGCCGTTGCTTTTTCTCGTCCAATGTCAAGAGGAGAAGAACATTCCCCTGTTAGCCCAGCAGTAAAAGAGCTGGCAGACAAAAGCTCAAACGAGATTACATTTGTTTGAAACGCCTGTTTTCAGAGATCACATCATCCCCAAACCTCTGGATGTTTAATTCCCATGTTACAAGGGAACAATAATATGTAAGATGCGTTCTTTTGCCATATTTCTCCTGCCATGGAGTGACTTCATAACTCTGTATAATGTTGTGCTGTGAAATAGTATTTGCTCTCTGTCTGATTTTCACATTTTTGCATATTTTTTGATACCGAATGTTATCAGATCTTCAACCAAAACCTAATATTAGATAAAGGGAACATGAGTTCACAATAACACACCATTTGTTTAACTTTTATTTATTTGATTAACAACGTTATGCAACACCCGATTCCCCTGGGTGAGAAAGTAATTGCCCCCTTACACTCAATAACTGGTTGTGCCACCTTTAGCCGCAATGACTGCAACCAAATGCTTTCCATTTGCTATGGATGATGCTGAGTTGTAACTCAGAGACATTTGTGGGTTTTCAAACATGAACTGCTCATTTCTAGTCCTGCCACAACATCTCAATTGGGATTTTGTCTGGAATTTAACTAGGCCTTTGCAAAACTTCAAATGTGTTCCCTTTTCTACATTTTCATGTAGACTTGTGTGCTGAGGATCATTGTCTTGCTGCATGACCCAGTTGCGCTTTAGCTCACAGACGGATGGCCTGACATTCTCCTGTAGAAATCTCTGATACAGAGCAGAATTCATGGTTCCTTCAAGCAAGGCAAGTCATCCAGGTTCTGAAGCAGCAAAGCATCCTCAAACCATCACACTACCACCACCATGCTTGACCGTTGGTATAAGGTTCTTACTGTGGAATGCAGTGTTTAGTTTTCGCCAGGCATAATGGAACCGTGTCGTCCAAACGAGCAGTTCATGCTTGAAATCCCACAAATGTCGCTGAGTTACAGCAGTTCTGTATGCAGGAGTAGGACACGATTCCTCTACAGCGACGTGAGCGACTGATCAACAACTACAGGAAGCGTTTGGTTGGAGTCCTTGCAGCTTAAGGTGGCACAACCAGTTATTGAGTGTAAGGGGCAATACTTTTTCACTGTGGGGCATTGGGTGTTGCATAACTTGGTTTATGAAATAAAGGAAATAAGTATGTCGTGGTGGTGTTGTTTGTTCACTCGGATTCTCTTTATCTAATATTAGGTTTTGGTTGAAGATCTGATAACATTCAGTATCAAAAATATGCAAAAGTAGAGAAAATTAGAAAGGGGGCGAATACTTTTTCACGACACTGTATGTACAGTATATGCAATCGCAGGTATTTGAATAGAGCAATACACAAAATGGTCTAAGGCTACATATGTATAACAGATTTAGCCAGAGCCATTTGAACATACAGTGCATTCGGAAAGTATTCAGACCCCTTGACTTTTCACACATTTTGTTACGCTACAGCCTTTATTCTAGAAGTGATTTTAAAATGTTTTTCCCTCATCAGTCTACACACAATACCCCATAATGATGAAGTAAATACAGGCTTTTAGACATTTTTTCAAATGTATATAAAGAAACAACTGAAATATCACATTGACATAAGTATTCAGACCCTTTACTCAGTACTTTGTTGAAGCACCTTTGGCAGTGGTTACAGCCTCGAGTCGTCTTGGGAATGACGCTACAAGCTTGGCACACCCGTAATTGGGGAGTTTCCACCATTCTTCCTCTGCATATCCTCTCAAGCTCTATCAGGTTGGATGGGGAGCATCGCTGCACATCTATTTTCAGGTCTCTCCAGAAATGTTAGATCAGGTTCAGGTCCGGGCTCTGGCTGGGCCACTCAAGGACATTCAGAGCCACTCTTGCGTTGTCTTGGGTGTGTGCTTAGGGTCTTTGTCCTGTTAGAAGGTGAACCTTCACCCCAGTCCGAGGTCCTGAACGCTCTGGAGCAGGTTTTCATCAAGGATCTCTCTGTACTTTGCTCCGTTCATCTTACCCTCAATCCTGACTAGTCTTCCGGTCCCTGCCGCTGAAAAACATTCCCACAAAATGATGCTGCCACCACCATGCTTCACCGTAGAGATGGTGCCAGGTTTCCTCCAGAAATTATGCTTGGCATTGAGGCTAAAGACTTTAATGTTGGTTTCATCAGACCAGAGAATCTTGTTTCTCATGGTCTGAGAGTCCATTAAGGAGCCTTTTGGCAAAGATGATTGTCATGTGCTTTTTACTGAGGAGTGGCTTCTGTCTGGCCACTCCACCTTAAAGGCCTGATTGGTGGAGTGCTGCAGAGATGGTTGTCCTTCTGGAAGGTTCTGCCATCTCCACAGTGGAATTCTGTCAAAGTGACCATCAGGTTCTTGGTCACCTCCCTGGCCAATGTCTTTCTCCCCCAATTGCTTGGTTTGGCCCGGGCGGCCAGCTTTAAGAATAGTCTTTGTGGTTCCAACCTTCTTCTATTTAAGAATGATGGAGGCCACTGTGTTCTTGGGGACCTTCTCTGCTGCAGAAATATTCTGAGCCTCGACACAATCCTGTCTCGGAGCTCTACATACAATTTCATCGACCTCATGGCTTGGTTTTTGCTCTGGTGTGCACTGTCACATGTAGGACCTTATATAGACAGGTGTGTGTATTTCCAAATCATGTCCAATCAATTGAATGTACCACAGGTGGACTCCAATCATCTCTAGGATGATCAATGGAAACAAGATGCACCTGAGTTCAATTGCAAGGCTCATAGCAAAGGGTCTGAATACTTGAATTAATTTGCAAACATTTCTGAAAACCTGTTTTCACTTTGTCATTATGGGGTATTGTGTGTAGATTGTGAAAATGTTTTTATTTAATCCATTTATAATAAAGCTGTAACGTAACAACATCTGGAAAAGGGGAATACTTTCCAAATGCACTGCGTCTGCACACATAATCATGCCTTTCCCCTTTGTGTATTCCCTTGACAACATCACCCCCACCGTCTATTCATTTCCATTTCTCTCTCTATTTATTTTCCTTTGATTCAAACCAGTCTGATCTATTTGTAGTGGGAAACATTTGTCTGAGGGGGATGTTGTTTTTAGTGGCGTGATAAGCTCTTGACACCAATGTGTGTTAGACTGCAGTAATTCTCTGTCCTCTGGAGATCAATACTTCCCTCCTTTCCTTCCAACTGCTCCTCTTACAAGCTGTAAAAGCAGATAAAGGAGAGAAGAAAGGAAAAAGAGAGAGAGAAAAAGAGGGGGACGGAGATAGGGAGAGAGAACAAGTACATTAAAGAATATGGAATTGTTTTGAATGCCGGAGCCTGTCTTGCCTGTATTCGTTTGGCTCTGTGATGTTCAGTGATAAAGTGAGGAGTGGGTGGATGAGGGAACTTTCCCCAAACTCTATCTAACTATGTCCATCGGGGTACTTTATCCCAGCAAAGTGATGTGCTTCAAATCACCCAACTGGGTACAGAGCTATAGTGCACACACGTGGTGCAGATGATGGGACCGTGATGTGGTTGCTTTGTTCTTCACTGCTGAGAAAATAAATTACTGGATGATAACGTCATTGATTGATAACTGAAGCAGATTGCTAAAATATGATTAGAAAAATTGTTGAAATATATTGTGCGCCAGTTTTGTTTAAATGGCCTCCTACTGCTGTTGGGCTTGGCTGAGACTCAAATAGAAAATATAGAGCATGTAGGGCCCAAACCATCTCTATCATGTAAAAGGTGTTTCTGCATATTTTTATAGGTGGTTTAAAATGCTACTTTGCGAGCATTCCACCCTCTAGGTATATGAATGGTATCTCCCTGCTGTACACTATTGACCTGATGATGTAAAACACATGCTGAGGAAATGGTGGGAACCCAAGTTTTATTCCCAGAAGGCACTGCAGGAGGGAAGTGGGCCAAATTGCCGTCCTCACACATGGAGGGATTACACACAACTGATGGTCCTGTTTGCATGTGATGTTTCATTTCATAAATGATGTGTAACTGTCAACTATCATCAGCGTAATATGCAGTTTACCTACCGAGCTTGTGGTTAACATGGCCAATGGTGTTACGTTTCCAGTGCTGTGGTTGTGATATTTTCTGTCTTTAAATGACTCATGTTCTTGAAAGAGTTTGACCTAGTACTGTTTCTACATCTTCTGCGGTTGTCATGACAGTTCGACTCTGTACCCACAACACAGTTCCAACAGTATATTACAAAATCTTGCATTGCACCAAGTTTGTCAGTATAAGACAGCATCTATGAATATTCACACGATGCCTTGCGTACATTGTTTTCAGAGAATTGTGGGGTTTGACTAACGCTGAGACTAGGGCTTGAGTACCAAACAGTATGGCCTAATAAAGGACACAACCAGAATGACATGCCTGAAGGGCATTTCTCTCTGGTGGGTTTATTCACTTATTCAATGTGTTTATCAAAATGCAGTGGCGTATAGTATCAAGGCACAAGGCGAGACCCAGATGCAGACACAGGAGTCTTACCGTGTTTATTAATCCAAAGGGGTGGGCAAGAGAATGGTTGTGGACAGGTCAAAGGTCAAAACCAGATCAGAGTCCAGGAGGTACAGAGTGGCAGACAGGCTCGTGATCAAGGCAGGCAGAATGATCAGGCAGGCGGGTACAGAGTCAAGAAACAGGCAAGGGTCAAAACCAGGACTAGAAAAAGGAGAATGCAAAAAGCAGGAGAACAGGAAAAACGATGGTTGACTTGGCAACATACAAGATGAACTGACACAGAAAGACAGGAAACACAGAGATACACTGGGGAAAATAAGCGACACCTGGAGGGGGTGGAGACAATCACAGGAACAGGTGAAACAGAGACATGGCGTGACAGTAAAGAACTTAAGTAAAAATACTTTAGAGTACTACTTGAATATTTTTGTGGGGGTATCTGTACTTTACTTTACAATTTGTATTTTTGATAACTTTTACTTCACTACATTCTTAAGAAAATCATTTTCCCTGACACCCAAAAGTAATCATTACATTTTGAATGCTTAGCAGGACAGGAAAATGGTCTAATTCATGCACTTATCAAGAGAACATCCACAATAGTGTACTTAAGCAATAAGCCCCGAGGAGGTGTGGTATATTGGCCATAAATCACAAACACCCAAGATACTTTATTGCTATTATAAATTGGTTACCAACGTAATTAGACCAGTAAAAATTATGTTTTTGCCATACCCTTGGTATATGGTCTGATATACCACGGCTTTCAGCCAATTCAGAGCACAACCCACCCAGTTTATAATATGGTATAAATACTATAGCATTCACTGTAGTGTTTTTGCCGAAAAAACTGTCGATGTGCTCTAGATAAGAGTGTCTGCTAAATTACTTTTTTTTTAATGTACTGTTGTGTTTTTGCGGACTGTACTTTACAGTAGTATTTACTGTAGTGTTCTTGCGGACATTACTGTAGTATTTACTATGGTGTTTTTGCTTTATTATCTTTGACATAGAAGTGGAGGCTTTCTCCTTCAGAAAACCAGTGGAGAAATACTAAGAGAGCTAATTTTCTATAACCTGTAGGTAGGTAGGACTGGGGTCTGAATGGATAGTTCAGAGCTTCTGCTCTGTCTTTAACCTGTAGGTAGGTAGGACTGGGGTCTGATCGGATAGTTCAGAGCTTCTGCTCTGTCTATAACCTGTAGGTAGGTAGGACTGGGGTCTGATCGGATAGTTCAGAGCTTCTGCTCTTTTCTATAACCTGTAGGTAGGTAGGACTGGGGTCTGATCGGATAGTTCAGAGCTTCTGCTCTTTTCTATAACCTGTAGGTAGGTAGGACCGGGGTCTGAACGGATAGTTCAGAGCTTCTGCTCTGTCTATAACCTGTAGGTAGGTAGGACTGGGGTCTGAACGGATAGTTCAGAGCTTCTGCTCTGTCTATAACCTGTAGGTAGGTAGGACTGGGGTCTGATCGGATAGTTCAGAGCTTCTGCTCTTTTCTATAACCTGTAGGTAGGTAGGACTGGGGTCTGAATGGATAGTTCAGAGCTTCTGCTCTGTCTATAACCTGTAGGTAGGTAGGACCGGGGTCTGAACGGATAGTTCAGAGCTTCTGCTCTGTCTATAACCCGTAGGTAGGTAGGACTGGGGTCTGAACGGATAGTTCAGAGCTTCTGCTCTGTCTATAACCTGTAGGTAGGTAGGACTGGGGTCTGAATGGAGTTCAGAGCTTCTGCTCTTTTCTATAACCTGTAGGTAGGTAGGACTGGGGTCTGAATGGATAGTTCAGAGCTTCTGCTCTTTTCTATAACCTGTAGGTAGGTAGGACTGGGGTCTGAATGGATAGTTCAGAGCTTCTGCTCTTTTCTATAACCTGTAGGTAGGTACGACTGTGGTCTGATCGGATAGTTCAGAGCTTCTGCTCTGTCTATAACCTCTAGGTAGGTAGGACTGGGTTCTGAACAGATAGTTCAGAGCTTCTGCTCTTTTCTATAACCTCTAGGTAGGTAGGACTGGGGTCTGAACGGATAGTTCAGAGCTTCTGCTCTGTCTATAACCTCTAGGTAGGTAGGACTGGGGTCTGAACAGATAGTTCAGAGCTTCTGCTCTGTCTATAACTTGTAGGGAACACAACAATGTTGTATACTTGGCATGTAGGAGAAGAATGAGCAGGGTATATGCAAATGAAATACTTTAGTATTTACTATGGTTAAAGTGTAGTGTTTCTGTGGACTGTAGTGTTTTTGCAGACATTACTGTAGGTTTCTACTGTGTACTACAACATTCTATAGTAAGTATTACACATGATTGAGGGATACTACAGTGTGAAGTATAGTATTCTACAGTATACTTACTACAGTTTACTATAGAATTCTATAGTAAGTACTGTAGTATTCTATAGTAAACTGTGGTATTTGTTCATGTGCATCTCTCTCTCTCCCTCTCTCTCTCTCTCTCTCTCTCTCTCTCTCTCCTGGCTCTTTCCCAGACAGGCTTTGAAAAGCCGGGGAGTCTGCCTGTTGATCAGATAGCCATATAACTAATGGAAAGCGTCATGAAAGTGACAGCCAGATTAATGAAGTAGCCCAGGCTGCACTTGCATGTGGTGCAGTGGTGCTCCTATGGGCTGCATCACTGCTTTAACCGCTATTCATGGTGACAAATAATGCACCATCCCACTGACACCTGCGAGTCAAGGTTAAAAACACATTCGCCCAGCCACCACAGCCACTGCCAGTGAAAGAGAGAGAGAGAGAATGACCAAGAGAGGAGGGAGAGAAGGAGCGGCTGCCGTTTCAGATATGGAATAAACGTATTTACTGGAAGTGGGCTCGGGGGTTGGGCGAAACAGAATGGGAATTCAGGATTAATTGAAAACATCTGTGCGGCGCGAGATGGCCGCCATAGCTGAGCCTGAGGGGACAGGAGGAGAGGAATCGCAACACTTCAGAACATTGATTTCTTTTTGGGGTCTTAAGGAGACAGTTATGATGTCACTAATGGCTGGGCTGGCTATCTCGCGGTGTGTGTGGACAGACATCACTCTACTCAGGACTGTCTCATTTGTAGTCGATAGCTGTGGCCAGGCTTTGGAGTGGTCAATGCTGCTGTCTGACCTTCAGAGGCATTACAGTGAACCAATCAAAGTGATTGTGTGAAAACAGAGCCAAGGGCGGTGGAGGTTAAGTGGGTGGATGCTGACACACACACACACACACATATATATATATACAGGCGAACCCTTGTTGTGTATCACAAAAGATAGTTGATATTTATGGGTAACAGCGAACAGCCGTCTCTGTGTGGCCGGTGGCTGTCCCTTGTACATGGTGCTGTTCTGTCCTGTGTTGTGTTGTGGTGTGTTGTGGTGTGTTGTGTTGTGGTGTGTTGTGTTGTGCCTGAGGAGCCACCAGAAAGAGACAGAGAAGAGCAGTGGCGCTCACACCAACAGCACAGCACTGATATCAGCCCAGCTCCAGGAGTCAGATTACAGACAGTGAGAGAGAGAGAAATAGAGAGGGAGAGAGAGCATGGAGAGAGAGATGGAGAGAGAGGTAGAGAGAGATGGAGAGAGAGGTCGAGAGAGATGGAGAGAGATGGAGTGAGAGGTAAAGAGAGCATGAGAGAGAGGTAGAGAGAGATGGAGAGAGAGGTAGAGAGAGATGAGGAGCGAGAGAGATGGAGAAAGATGGAGAGAGAGATGGAGAGAGAGGTAGAGAGAGATGGAGAGCAAGAGAGATGGAGAAAGATGGCGTGAGAGGGAGAGAGAGATGGAGAGAGAGGTAGAGAGAGATGGAGAGAGAGCATGGGAGAGAGGTAGAGAGAGATGGAGATAGAGGTAGAGAGAGATGGAGAGAGGTAGAGAGAGATGGAGAGATAGGTAGCGAGAGATGGAGTGAGAGGTAAAGAGAGCATGAGAGAGAGGTAGAGAGAGAGCATGAGAGAGATGGAGAGAGAGCATGAGAGAGATGGAGAGAGAGCATGAGAGAGAGGTAGAGAGAGAGCATGAGAGAGAGGTAGAGAGAGATGGAGAGAGGTAGCGAGAGCATGAGAGAGAGGTAGAGAGAGCATGAGAGAGAGGTAGAGAGAGATGGAGAGGCAGATTAAAAGCGAGTAACAAGGGAAGAATAAAGGGAGTAAGAAAACAGACAGAGAAAGAGAGAACAGAGGAAGATATGTAGTTAAAGAAAGAAGTAAAGAATGAAATATATTCAAAGGAGAGAAAAAGAGGGAAAGATATATAGAAAGGGTGAGGCGACGGGGAGAGTTTTACACATTTAACAAAGAAGAGACGGACAGAGAAGAAACCCAGAGAGAGAGAGAGAGCGAAAGGGAGAGGAGCAAAAGATCAGAAGAGAAGCTGTAGCTGGAAAATGTAGATTGACACCTTGGAGAGAAGAGAAGCACGCAGAGGGACCAGCACTCAAGTAGAGTAGAGAGGAGAGTGTACAGGAGGAGGGGAGGAGAAAAGAGGGGAGGAGAGACCGACAGAACCAGCAAGGAGGGAGGGAGAGAGAGAGAAGTGTGTGGAGAGAGAGAGTGTGGTGTGTGGAGAGAAAGAGAGAACAGTGTGTAGAGAGAGCAGTGTGTCGAGAGAGAGGGAGCAAGAGAGAGAGAGAGAGCGAGAGAGCGAGAGAGCGAGAGAGAGAGAGAGAGAGAGAGAGAGAGAGAGAGAGAGAAAGAGAGAGAGAGAGAGCGAGAGAGAGCGGGAGAGAGCAAAGTGTGTAGAGAGAGAGAGAAAGAGAGAGAGAGAGCGCGAGAGAGAGAGAGAGCGAGAGAGAGAGAGAGAGTGGGAGAGAGCAAAGTGTGTAGAGAGAGAGAGAGAGAAAGAGAGAGAGAGAGCGCGAGAGAGCGAGAGAGCGAGAGAGAGAGAGAGAGAGAGAGAGAGAGAGAGAGAGAGAGAGAGAGAGAGAGAGAGAGACGTGTGTGGAGAGAAAGAGAGAGAGAGCAGTGTGTGGAGAGAAAGAGAGTGAGAGACGAAGGAGGGGGACACAGACCACTGTTAGAGGAAGGTGCCGGCTGTGAACAGTAACGGCTGCAGACAAGACACTCCGATAGAGAGACGGACTCCAGCGCTGCACACACACACACAAACACGCATAAAGAGTGTGTGAGACATGCCCAGGCTGCTGCCCATGGACACACACACACACAACCTGGCAGGGCTTCCGAGAGGACATACAGACCCCTATGTCTAAGGAGTCATGGAGAGCAGCATGTTTTTCGGTGAGTTGATGTGTGTTTGTGTGTTTGTGTGGTATTAGCAGTACATACATCATCGTCAGAGATGGAGCGGATGGTTTGGTTAACGTGAAAGGAAGGAAAGTGTGAGGTTCACATAAGCCCTAGGCACTGTGTCTATCCCCCCTAGCCATTATCCATCCTGCCAGACTAGATCCATGTGTGGGGTTGAAAGTCCAAGGTTCGGATTTCATCTCACATGTTTTATAGAGTTTCTCCGATGTGTTTATAGCGAAGGAATTCAAAGAAGGACAAAATTAGCTCACGGTCGGCTTTGAGAGCCACTTGATATGCTGTGTAGAATAGTTTGAGAAATGAAAGAATTTGACTTGTTCCATTAGATTTGTGTTTGATGAGAGGCTTAGACAGACTTAAAGCAGGAGTGCTTTCCTTTCAAGTGCTCTTCACATCGCTGGCTTACATTCTCACGTTAATTACACTGATTCTTCCGCAGCAAAGCTTCGGAAAAAGGGCCCTGTCTTTTTTGTGGGATTAAAATCATCTCAAATTACACTGCAGCCTTATAGAGTGAGATTCTGACATTATACAGTGTTCATTATAGATCATGCTCATGACAAGACTTGTAATGCATTATAACTGCTTTATAATGCATTACACCTGCAGGCTTTAAGTAAAGTGTCACAGAGAGTTTTTGTTTTGGAGCCAGGTGACATTGTGAGTAGACTGTTAATGTGTCCTTTAGGAAAGAGGTTATGATGTAGGATGTGTGTCAGGTGTGAGATACTAGCTCTCAAAAACCTGTGACTGTTGGTTGCCTGGCAGGTGTTCATGTATTAGCTCACAGAGACCTGTGACTGTTGGTTGCCTGGCAGGTGTTCATGTATTAGCTCTCAGAGACCTGTGACTGTTGGTTGCCTGGCAGGTGTTCATGTATTAGCTCTCAGAGACCTGTGACTGTTGGTTGCCTGGCAGGTGTTCATGTATTAGCTCTCAGAGACCTGTGACTGTTGGTTGCCTGGCAGGTGTTCATGTATTAGCTCTCAGAGACCTGTGACTGTTGGTTACCTGGCAGGGGTTCATGTATTAGCTCTCAGAGACCTGTGACTGTTGCTTGCCTGGCAGGTGTTCATGTATTAGCTCTCAGAGACCTGTGACTGTTGGTTGCCTGGCAGGTGTTCATGTATTAGCTCTCAGAGACCTGTGACTGTTGGTTGCCTGGCAGGTGTTCATGTATTATCTCTCAGAGACCTGTGACTGTTGGTTGCCTTGGCAGGTGTTCATGTATTAGCTCTCAGAGACCAGTGACTGTTGGTTGCCTGGCAGGTGTTCATGTATTAGCTCTCAGAGACCTGTGACTGTTGGTTGCCTGGCAGGTGTTCATGTATTAGCTCTCAGGTGTTCATGTAGACCTGTGACTGTTGGTTGCCTGGCAGGTGTTCATGTATTAGCTCTCAGAGACCTGTGACTGTTGGTTGCCTGGCAGGTGTTCATGTATTAGCTCTCAGAGACCTGTGACTGTTGGTTGCCTGGCAGGTGTTCATGTATTAGCTCTCAGAGACCTGTGACTGTTGGTTGCCTGGCAGGTGTTCATGTATTAGCTCTCAGAGACCTGTGACTGTTGGTTGCCTGGCAGGTGTTCATGTATTAGCTCTCAGAGACCTGTGACTGTTGGTTGCCTGGCAGGTGTTCATGTATTAGCTCTCAGAGACCTGTGACTGTTGGTTGCCTGGCAGGTGTTCATGTATTAGCTCTCAGAGACCTGTGACTGTTGTATTGGCAGGTGTTCATGTATTCATCCACAGGACTATTTTTGTTGTTGTATTTTATTCAGATCCCCATTAGCTGTTGCTGAAAGCAGCAGAAAACATGAAACCTGACATATAACAGAATATCAATAGAAAAGAACAGCTCAAGAACTGAGCTACACACTTTGATAATGAAAAGAATAGACCCAAAGAAAGGTCCTACTGACAGTTAACAGTTACACACATTACTGACAGGTACACACATTACTGACAGTTACACACACATCAGTACATATACATATGCCTAAAAGCCTAAATGTTGTGCGTGTTGTTTTATTTGCTTGCTTGAATAATTTGATTGAAGGGAGTTTATGGCTCTATATAATACTGTGTGTTGCCTTGAATTCATTCTGGATTTGGGGACTGTGAAGAGACCCCTGGTGGCATGTCTGGTGGGGTAAGTATTTCTGTCAGAGCTATATGTAAGTTGATTATACTGACCATTTGGAATTTTCTACACAATAATATTTCACAAAAACAAGAATTGATGCAGTCAATCTCTCCTGTACTGATATGAATACTGTTGACATTAGCCCTCTGTGTACATTGAAGGGCAAGGAGTGTTGATGTAGTGGGGACGTGACTGGTCTAGTGTCCTTGGTCTGTGGAGTCACCTTCCTGGTTCTGGCTCAGCCTCATGACTCATCAGCTTTAGCCAACACACAGACCCACCTGGTGACGGGTAGCCCTAGTGATGATAAGGTGGTGAAACTCTATGTTGTCACTTTTGTCAAATGTACGAGAAGTGCATTGTGAATAAAATAATGGGAATATTTTGTTTTTGTACCAATGTCTAATGCCGTCATTGCATAATGGAGGAAATGGGAGGAAGGAATCTTGTTAGGTTTTGGTTGGGGAGAACTTGCGTTGCTTAAGCATTTGTGGATGAAGATATTAATATAGTTTGCATAATATGTTAGACTATAAACAAGCTAAATTAGCTGTTGTGTCAGTGATAGAATACTTGGAGTTTGTGGTTTTCCTCAAAGACGTTTTTGCTTTAAAACTTTTTTTAAATACGCATTTTGAATAACATAAATTCTCATGTCACATAGTACTTCTACAAATTCCTATGAATTTGATCCCTTATAATTTCCGATGGGGAAAAAAATCAACAAAAATCCAGGGGGAAAATACCCCTGTCCCCTACACAAATAACCCTCTTCATGAACCAAATGGATGAAGAAGGCCAGTGGAAGGACAGTACATCAGCAGGAGTAATGTGTGAGCTGTAATCATACGAGGGATTAGTGTTGAATTGGACGTATGTGGTGTGTCTGGCCTGGCGGTTGGAGTTTAAGAGCACGTCAACGTCTCTTTGGTTAACCTCAGATTACAGAGCACAGGGGAAGTAATTGTTGGATCAAACTCCGAGACAGCTGTGCTTATTAGAGGTTACACCGCGAGAGTCATGACAACAGAGCGGGTTACGTTGGGAGGGTGGGGTTCTGGTGTTAGCCAGGCTACTCGAGTCTGAGCCCGGAGCTAAATGCTAACTGTTAGCAATGCAGCGGAGAGCATAGTGAAATGGATACAAACATGTAGCCTAGGGGTACATTGGCATAAATCTGTTTTCTAACTGATTAATCTTCAAATGTTATTGATTAATAAGAGATTTGTTATGTTTCTACGTGCTTTGTTGTTTTTGTAAATGGGGTGAAACCACTGTAACCCCGACATCTTAATTACAGTGATTGATTCTGAGTGTCATTTTAGGGTCATGGAATACAATCATACAGCCCCTGAGAACACAATGCTGTGAAACACATCTGAATAGACATCACGGGATATGAATGTTTTTGACACGCAGTTGAACTCATATTTCCCAATAATTGGATTTATATTTGCTCCGTGAAATAGTAGACTGTTGCTTCGTAGAGTCTATATTCCATGACAGCAGTTTTATGGCTGTGTGGAATCTCGGGCCAATTGGACAGATCTTTTCGGAGAGCAGTCGGGATCAAGACCAGGAGAGGCGGAGGTGGGAGAGAGCAGTGGAAGACGATTAATTATTCACGTTAGTCTGTGTCCTTCAGACATCTTAACTCTCACTCGACACACTGCCGCAGGATTTTAGACCCAGATAAAGACGTTTTTAAGAGGGCCGATATGCAAGGCGCCCACACGCACAGACATGCATGAAAAGACGTGTGACGCACAAGACAATGACAGGTACACATTAAACAAACTTACGAGGACACGCTTACATGCATTTACGAGCAGCACACATATCTATTTTACATGTGTTTCAAAAAACACCCTTGCCCACTCCCCATAGGAGAACCCTTTGGTTCCAGGTAGAACCCATTTTGGGGTTCAATGTAGGACCCTTTTCAGAAAGAGTTCTACCTGGAACCAAAAAGGGTTCTACCTGGAACCAAAAAGGGTTTTACCTTGAACCAAAAATGGTTCTCCAATGGGGACAGCTGTAGAACCCTTTTTTCTAAGAGTGTACTATCCACAGCTAGGGAGTCTCATACCTAGAGACAGGACTTACTCAAGTCTACAAGCTCCACTCTTAATACTACAATGAGCCATGAGCCAATATAACATTCAAGTCAGGGAGTTGAAACACTAGCCTTACACGAGGCAATGTTAAAAGATGGAACGTCTCCTTGTGTGTTCGTGCATGTTGGGAGATCAGTGTTGCTTTGTTATCCTTCGGAACGAAGGAAAATGCGAAAATGAACGCATGAGGTTAAAGAGTCTTGTCTCAGTACTCCATCCTGAAATGAGGAAATTGTTTTTTGAGTTACTGCACTCTGTTAGCGGAGACTAAAAGATTGGCTAAAATATTGACCTACAGTTGAATTCGGGGGTTTTACATACAGCTTACCCAAATACATTTGAACTCAGTTTTTCACAATTCCTGACATTTAAGCCTAGTAAAAATTCCATGTCTTAGGTCAGTAGGATCACCACTTTATTTTAAGAATGTGAAATGTCAGAATAATAGAAGAGAGAATGATTTATTTCAGCTTTTATTTCTTTCATCACATTCCCAGTGGGTCAGAAGTTTACATACACTCAATTAGTATTTGATAGCATTGCCTTTAAATTGTTTAACTTGGGTCAAACGTTTCGGGTAGCCTTCCTTAAGCTTTCCACAATAAGTTGGGTGAATTTTGGCCCATTCCTCCTGACATAGCTGGTGTAAATGAGTCAGGTTTGTAGGCCTCCTTGCTCACACACGCTTTTTCAGTTCTGCCCACAAATGTTCTATAGGATTGAGGTCAGGACTTTGTGATGGCCACTCCAATACCTTGACATTGTTGTCCTTAAGCCATTTTGCCACAACTTTGGAAGTATGCTTGGGGTCATTTTCCATTTGGAAGACCAATTTGCGACCAAGCTTTAACTTCCTGACTGATGTCTTGAGATGTTGCTTCAATATATCCATGTAATTTTCCTCCCTCATTATCTATTTTGTGAAGTGCACCAGTCCCTCCTGCAGCAAAGCACCCCACAACACCCCCATGCTTCACGGTTGGGATGGTGTTGTTCGGCATGCAAGCCTCCCCTTCTTTCCTCCAAACATAACGATGGTCATTATGGCCAAACAGTTCTATTTTTGTTTCATCAGACCAGAGGACATTTATCCAAAAAGTATGATCATTTGTCCCCATGTGCAGTTGCAAACTGTAGTCTGGCTTTTTTATGGCAGTTTTGGAGCAGTGGTTTCTTCCTTGCTGAACGTCCTTTCAAGTTATGTCGATATATGACTCGTTTTACTGTGGATATAGAAATTGTTGTACCTGTTTCCTCCAGCATCTTCACAACGTCCTTTGCTGTTGTCCTGAGATTGATTTGCTCTTTTCGCACCAAAGTATGTTCATCTCTAGAAGACAGAACGCGTCTCCTTCCTGAGCGGTATGACTGCTGCGTGGTTCCATGGTGTTTACACTTGCGTACTATTGTTTTTACAGATGAACATGGTACCTTCAGGCGTTTGGAAATTGCTCCCAAGAATGAACCAGACTTGTGGAGGTCTACAATGTTTTTTTCTGAGGTCTTGGCTGATTTATTTTTATTTTCCTATGATGTCAAGCAAAGAGGCACTGTGTTTGAAGGTAGGCCTTGAAATACATCTACAGGTACACCTCCAATTTACTCAAATTATGTGAATTAGCTTCTAAAGCCATAACATCATTTTCTGGAATTTTCCAAGCTGTTTAAAGGCACAGTCAACTTTGTGTATGTAAACGTCTGACCCACTGGAATTGTGATACAGTGAATTATAAGTGAAATAATCTGTCTGTAAACAATTGTTGGAAAAATTACTTGATTCACGCAAAAAGTAGATGTCCTAACTGACTTGCCAAAACTATAGTTTGTTAACAAGAAATTTGTGGAGTGGTTGAAAAACGAGTTTTAATGACTCCAACCTAAGTGTATGTAAACTTCCGACTTCAACTGTATGTATTTCGTTCGCCTTTTGTAATTCAGTAGAGCTGAGATGCTGGACTCCTATGTGCCTTCTGGTAAGTGCAAACATGTACTGTCTAACAATTCCATCACAACCAGATACATTCCCTCTTTTTTTCTATGGACACGTTTATATTTGAAAAACCACCCAATGGATACTGTAGCTCACTCCTCACTCCTCAACCAGAGTACAGTTCTGGTTGTTTGAATTGGCTGTTTTGACTGCACGTTGCATTTCTGGTCGGCAATCTGGCTTGTCGGCAGCGTGTTTCCAGGGTGACGTCAGGCAACATGTCAGTGGAGGATCCTGCAGGGATGATGGCTGCAGAAGGACATGCTTTGTTAAAGGAGAACTGGGACGTGTCTCCACATGAGCATCGGCATTTGCTGCTTTCCAACAGATGGCAGCGCTCCTTCGAGCGGAGGGGAAAAAATACGTTTGGTTTCCCTCCCTCTCTCTCTCTCTTTCTTTTTTACAACTGTTTCTTTTTATTCAGCCTTACCATCGTCTGGGGACTTGATGTGGCAAACATAGTTTTTATTTGCCTCAAGCCGGTGTTTTGATATGGTATCTGTGCTTTTAGTCATGCTGGCTCCGAGTTCATCATGTTGTTAAATGTGCTGTGTTATACAAGTCATCTCTGGTTCTAATTAATGGGTACGGAATGGCTTTCTTTAATTCCTAATGTTTTGGAAAGCTGCTATCTAATCCTCCAGTGTTGAAGAAAGGCTCTGCTGGTTGTAATTGTTGGCTTATAAAGCCTGCTCTGGCTCGTCTTATGTAGATGACAATACAATTATTTACATCGGTTTTTCCAGGGAGTTTTGCACCCCTTGCTATTGAATCTTCTTAGTTTATGGGTCTGTCTGGCATGGTTCCCTCATTTCACATTTGTAATTTAGAGGATGGTTTCAGCATTAGGACATTTCTGTCTTAAAGATGCACTATGCAGAAATCTCTCCACTATTTCCTGTTTGCTAAAATTCTGAAAGTTTGCCTAATTTCAGTTTATCTGACAAAACAAGGAACTATAGTGGAGAGAATTATTGTACCATCTTAACCGCTGTGAAATATAGTTTCAATACCCGAAAATATAGTATTTTCATCTGTTTGAAGCTGGTGTACAAAACCGAAAGTAGAAGATGCAAAAGCAAATCTTAGAATTAATAGAAATAGCACACAGAACATATCTGCCACTTCTTAGGCTTGGTTTCAATAAGAATGACAGATTTATAACTTACATTTCTATGTGAATTTGGTCGGGTCACCCAAAAAGTTACATATATTGATTGCAGATTTAAACAGTGCTTATGAGAAGGATTATTAAATAGTCAAATATAACTGGGTAACACTGACATGGCATTCCCATGATCCAATTAACATCATACTGTATTTGTCTCTGTAGGCTGTCTCAATTGTCTTAATTTATCTACAACTTGTTCAGACTCAGTCTAGAGGCCTTGTTTTCATTAGCAGAGAGGTCATCATAGTCAGGGAAGGCAGAACAATATCAGATTTTTTAAACCTTTATATAACTAGCCAAGTCAGTTAAGAACAAATTCTTATTTAAAACGACGGCTTACCCCAGCCAAACCCCCGGACAACTGTGCAGCACCCTGTGGGACTCCCAATTACGGCCAGATGTGATACAGCCTGGATTCGAACCAGGGACTGTAGTGACACCTCTTGCACTAAGATGCAGTGCCTTAGACCGCTGGGCCAAAATACACTCGGGAGCCCCCCAGATACAAGTGCCCTCATATTTCATCTCATTTGAATCTGAATTTTTTGGCGGTTTGGTCTATGAGACGTTTTACAGTTTGCTCATAATATCATAATCCTTTTTAACCGAGAACCACCACAGCACAGACCATCTAACATGGCATATTCTCTTTCTTCTCCTCTACAGGTAATGCATGTCAAAATGGCCTCCTGCCGACGCTGATACGTCCTGCTCTGCCCACCATCCAGCAGTCTCTGGGCATGAAGCAGTTCCAGCTCCCGTTTCCCCTGGATACGGCCTCAGCAGTCAGCCTTTTCCCCGGCTTCGGCACGGTAAGTCCCGGGTCATGTGATAAGGGTCAGCTCAGGGCATTTACAATCCTGGTTAGGTCTGGCTAAGGTCAGAAAGTATGGTATCTGACATCGTTGGTGTCATGGTTTCGATTTAGTATGATGCCATCCATGTCTTAGGGCATGTGATTTGTCTGTTGAAGTGTGAGCCTCTTTCAAACATTTGACCATACATTTCCAATACTTTCAGCTGCTGATGTAAACAATGATTTAGGACAGTCGTAAATGTGTGCACTAAACCAGAGCAGGTAGTCAACCGGGGTCATTTAAAAGAATATATTGGGATTGGGAAATACGTATAAGTATATATGTATAAATACGTATAAATAAGTTAAATACGTTGCATGTGAACAGACTTCCCACATATCCAATGTGCACTTATTGTAGAAGTTGACTGTATTCTCTTGCACTGTTTTCTTTGTACGCAGATATAAAGTATAGGCAAATACTGTATGTGGCCTCATCAGGTTTGAATTCAGCAAAATCATGTGACAGATAAAAAGTCTACGGCTTGAGGTTTTTGCGTTTGAATTACAGGGGATAGCTCAATTTAAAGCCTGCTTCAAACAGAACCATACATATGGAGCACAGCTGCAGGAAAACACAGGAGACAAGTGGGGACATCATAAGGGAACAAGGCTTGGATAGTCCAGTTGAAAGCCAGATAGTATCAGGAATGGATTTCATGAGAAAGTTCAAGTCTTGCCTCCATTCCTCTTCTCACCTTCTAATCTGCATTTAACAGACCATTCGGCAAATAATGAGTTCACTTTCCGTGATTTGGGAAGCCTCCAAATCACGGGAAGCTGATACTGGATTAACATGGGGTAATTACCTCTCCCATACGCTATTTTCTCTCTCTCCATCTTTCTCTCTCACACGCTCTCTCTCTCTCTCTCTCTCTCTCTCTCTCTCTCCTTTCTCTGTGCCCTTGACGTTTAATCACTGGCAGAATGAATAAGGTGATTGTAAAAGCTAGCGTTGGAACGATCAACAGTGCTATAAAAGTGTTTATGCGCGAGTTATTGTTCCATGTTTGGTTATGCTGCTTACACTTGCGTATCTTTGTATTGGTTTGGTTTCAGGGACATAACAAAGTGGTGATGTCTGTTTCTTGCATGTGGGATGGAGCGCTTTTTTTATGTGTGTGTGTCCATTTGAAAGGACCCATGGTTCGTTTTGTGTGAAGAGGTTTCACAGCATTGTTGTGAGTGGGATCAATTCAATGTTTTGAATTCGAAAACTCAAACTCAATTGGAAACTCAATGCCTTGTTGATTTAATTTGAGTTCAAATCGTGACGTTTCAACCGTCAATGCCCTTCATCAGAAAGAAGGGATCAATTCCATCAAATGATTGATGAAGTGGGTCAATAACATGTGTGGTAATCCTGCAT
The DNA here is from genome assembly GCF_034236695.1 of Oncorhynchus nerka. Classification (NCBI taxonomy): domain Eukaryota; kingdom Metazoa; phylum Chordata; class Actinopteri; order Salmoniformes; family Salmonidae; genus Oncorhynchus; species Oncorhynchus nerka. The sequence continues at coordinate 21,771,056 of NC_088398.1, read as the reverse complement.
TATTTTCCAGTGTAGATACAGAGGTATTAGGTTTTATTAAATGTACTATACAAGGTTTAGCTAAAGCTTCTTACCATCATGAGCTATTGGAAAGGTCGCTGTTCTATCAGATATGAGGTCAGTTTTGCTAATGCGCCTCTAAGGCACAATAAACATTTATGCACTCTGATTCGCAATATACAAAAGAATGATATAGACTACGATGACGACTACAGTTTTCCATTAACCTACTCCAGTGTAATAAAGTGTCAGAGTTCTGGCGTGATATTCAGCAGACACGTTCCGCACCTTCTTTCCAGAGCCGGGGAGTTACTTGCATGACCACACCTGCATCTGATGAGATAGATTCCAAGTCTCCTTGCAGCTCTCAGCCAATGATGTTTTGTAATACAGAATGTGACTGGATATGTTTCGCCAGAAAGGATAGCAGGAAACTTTTCTCAATGTTTTGTTGCACTCCCCCTTGGTTGCTATTCCTTCTTCCTGGGGTGCGATACTTCTTATAAAATAGAAATGTGTCCTTGTGTAATGTGTATATATAATATATAATGTAATAAACATTTGTTTTACTCATTTGCTCTATAAAAGCTGTGCAATTCTTTGCATATTACATTCTGGGCATTATGCTGCAGTATTTCATGTTAGAAGGAATTTGTTTGTAAGAATCTCCTCTTCACATTTCCTAGAAAACATTAGGTTTATTTGTCAGGATGAGAAAGAAAGTTTTTGTAGACAAAGGAACAACAGTGCAGGAAGGCCGTTGACGGCTAAGGTGAAACCAACCGTGAAATAGGTGTCGAACTTTAGATTACAGCAACTCTGCAGTAGTGATATTGAGATGACCAGAGTGAAAGAACAGAAACAAACCAAATAAAAAGAATGAGAGCTCAACACTCAGCACAGGCAGGTGTTGGTTTGGGGGTGTAATGAAAGGAGTGAATGGGAAAAGTAGTTTTCAGTTAAGGGGGCTTTCTTCAACCCTGAAAATACCATTTATCTTTCTAGGGGCCTACATTTGTCTTCAAGAAACAATACAAAACTCTATTTCCTCTGTAGAGTAATCAGGAATGTGAGTTATTGATTCCTTCTCACCGGTCTGTACGCTGGAAAATTGCTTTGTAGTTCCGGACTGAGAATGACACATGGGTTTCAGCCCGGAGTCCCTCAAGCATCACAACCCATTACAACCCCCCCCCTCTAAAAGTCAGTTATTCTATCAATACCAGTAATGGAAATGTAGGTTTCAAATGCACTTGCGTATAAGCATACAGCTTTGTCTGTTTTTTCTTTGGATGATAAATGATAGCGGAGGAGCGCTGCGTGATTTGAAAAAAAGAACAAAGGGCCAGAGACTATTTGCAGATTTTTTATTTGATTTACGCAAGTCTCGTAACAGCTAATGGATTCTATAAATTGTATTCCCAGAAGGATAGCAGCTGAACCACCAAAGAGGAGAACACAGTGGGGATAAGGACCACCCTTGTGGTGCGCCCTTGCAAATTACACCTGATGTAAAAACGCAATAGAGACTATATGATTAATGCAATGGTTGCTATCAGTTAGCACTCTGTACTTTTTAAACTCTTCCCCTAACAGTTGCTTTACGTGGCCAGCACTCTCTTAATGGTTTCTCCCACGATAACATTTCACTCTCCTGGGTAGCGGCCTGCAGAGCTCTCTCAGTAGGAATGCAGAGATAAACTGTGGAGCTAAAGCCATTTTTTTATGGGGATGCTATGTGCCAGCAGCTTGCCTGGCAACGTATTGTCAATTCTTGTGCACGTATATTTTGTAGTGCTTTCTCTCGTCTCAAGATTTGCAGTAAGCCCTCTCCAAAGTAGAATATTTACAAAATTGATTTAGATGGGACAGTTATATATGTTGTAAAATGTTGTGTGAAAAGTTGACAATAAATCATACTGTACTAGATGTGTTACAGTGCATTCAAGGGTCTATGTAGCCCCAAAGTCTATGATATACAGATTGATTTATACTGGATCAACCAATGAACCCTTGAGTTTAAAATCTTTCATAAGAAGGAAACATGATTCTGTTGCATTATTAGTTGCTCTCAAAGTGGGCCAAGATTAATAAGAAAAAGTGACAATGTATTAACCTTAAACTGTTCATCTGGCAATTTGAAGATGTTCACCTGTTTTCTGTATATTACCCAACTGCTCTTTCTCACACCCCTGGTAGAGGCATCTGTCCATTGTGGGGATGTGTGCGTGAGGTTCAGGTCTGCACGGTTCCATGTTTCACTGCTAAACCAGAAACAGCTGGCGAGTCAACCTAGCAGTTTGCACCTGCAGCACCGATTGTTCCCTAATGAAAAGCACACTTGCCATGTTCGGTCCCCGGGGAAAGATTTAGTGGAAGAAAGATCTTCACACCGAGACAAGGTTGACTCAGTGGATTTACGAGACTGACAAACTTTCAAGACTACATCATTGTTTAGATTGTTAGCCTAGAGCGGCCAGAGGGCTGAACGTTCCTAACGTAGAAGATCTTTTGTGGTGTTTTGCCACACCCTACCAGCTGGGATTCTGTGAACATGTATACTTCCCTTCCGCTGTGCTTGTGAAAGGTTTATGATATGTATATAAGTCTTCCTCCACGCTTGTCCACCTGAGACCCCTGAAACATCCTCTGATTTGTACACAAACGACCATTTCTAGAGCTCAGTAGTATTACAAACTTCAAAAGATATAATTCCTTGCATTCACATTTTTTAAAAAGTATCATATCACTTCGGGCCAGGGCCGGCCCTAACCTTTTGGGGGCCTTTGCCATGGAGCTGAGAGAAGATTTTGCAATTATAGCACATTTCATGCAATTCTACTCGTTTTGCCATCAGGTGGAGGGACAAATGTGCAGTTTTACAGATCATTTCCTGCAGTTCTACATATTTTACCATGACTTATGCCATGTTGATATGATATTTGAGTGAGAGTGACTAACAAAATCAATTGGGGCCTGTCATGCTAAACAATGTCCCCCAGACAAAAAAGTGTCGTCGTCCCCTGCATCACAATGGGATTCGATAAACTGTTAGCGTCCGTTGCTATATCAATGGTATGATGACCTAATGCTTCATTTTGTTTTTAGATCATTACAGCCTAAATGGTTTTATTTTCGGCACGCTATACAAACAAAGTTGATTTCCACAAGACAATCGCCATTTAAACATGTTTTGTTTTGCCAATAAGATGGAAACATTACTTCTAGCTACTTTTGTGTACCTTGTTAACATTATATTCATATTATTTCAGTAGTCCTCTATTATGATAAAATATAGATATATATCTATCTCGCATAGTTCATTAGTACACCCTTGTGGTTGAATATATATATGTAGCTAAATGACTTAAATATAAATGTAAATGTAGCTATTGTAGGTCCTAGGATACAACAATGAATCATGTTGAACTAACAAATACCATCAAGGGATACCTTACAATTTATAACAACAAACACCTTGTGAAACAGCTGCGAAAACCAACCTGGCCATTTTTAAGATTTAAATATATAAATGCTGATATTTGTTGGGTACAGCTGTCATTCATTTATTTTCACCACATTTGTTTGGAACACTCACATGGCAGTCATAGACTGAAATAGTGAATTCTGGTGTGTGGAATAGAGAGGAGGTGGGTGCTGTGTGAGTGGGAGGTTCTGCCTGTCACTTGTTCTCAACAGGCATCCAGTCTCAGAAGGGGGACTTGAAGAGGGAGACTACAAAGTCCAGGCACTGAGTGTTTGCAGTGCTAGTGTTTTGAGTTAATCTGTGTATCTCACATATTATGTGCCCAGTATGATGGAGCAAGAAAACTTTCTTAGCAGGTAATGACAACGGTCGCTGTAGATGTAATGAAAAGTTGTAGAGTGGTTGATAATGAAGCATATCAGTTGGATCCACGTCTGGTTGTTAGGCAGAACCCCTAGGTCCTGGAGAACAGGAGCAGAGTAAAAGGAACAGAGTAGGAGACAGAGACATAAACAAGCAAACACACAGGTTACATTTAATGTCATGGATTAGTGCAGTGTTACAAATGGAAGATGTGTAATCTTGAACCCTTTTTGAAGGTATATCCTACCTCAAGCTGGTTACCCCGCCTACTCAGAGCACAGAGAATCAGACTGATACAAACTAAATGGCTCTGTTGGTTGAGATACCTCCTGGGTATTGATAATCGATTGCCCTAAAGTCATTTGGAGAGGTAAATTAAGGAGTGACATTTTTATAAGCTTTCTCAAATGTCAAGCAAAGCTTAACATGTTTTGTCTCATGGGCTTCGCCGAAGTGTAGGGTGTCAGGGCTTTCAGTGGTGGTGCATCCATCCACTCCAACTGGAGAAGATTGCTGGCTTCCGCCGAGTTAACCCTAGGAAGACGAAGACAAAAAGATCAGTGTTGGGGAAACTACAACTTCAGGTTATTTTGTGTGTGAATGCAAATAGTTATTATCTGAGATGTTTATATTCACCTTAACAGATGGTGACCCCAGCTAGGAGCGAAAGCGAGGTTTCCCAGGTCTCGCCTTCCTTTCGTCCTTCTACCAAACCAAGTTATTTACCCGGATGTCAAGGCACTTGGTCCCCTTCTTGAATCTCCTCCAGTTGCTCTTCTGTTTCTCCTCCACTCTGTGGAGGCCTGGACGCTGCTGTTGTGTGCAAAGAGAATTAGGTTGTCCTCTCACCGTTCCTGGTACCTGTCCAGGGACTTGCCCATGGCAGTCTTGAGGGTCTGGTTGGTCCGTTCATCCAAAACCTGAAGGGGGGGTAGGAAAAGGATATCTATTGACAATGTAAAATATTGAAATATGTCTTATGTACCATAAAATCAAATAAATAAAAAACAGAATATAACCAATTACATCCGTACCTTGTTTTACTCAAGATGGCCTCAGGAGAACTGTGGGTGTTGAAGATGACCATCACCTTGGGAGGTGGCCTCGCCAGTCTTGTCCTTGATTGGCATCATACAAAACAAAAATCCATTTTTGGTTCCAAGCTCCCTTTTTAATAGGTTACAGAAGAGAATTGAGAATTTAAAGCACATTCTCTTCCTTTACTGACCTTAATGGATATTGCTTCCACCCACTTGGTAAAGTGATTGGTCACCGTCAGACACTAGCGGTTTCCATTCCTGGATTTAGTGAAGGGTCCGATGAAGTCCACCCCTAACATTTTAAAGTGTTAGAGAGAAGATGACTTTATTCTTACCCGTATCTGTGTCATGCAGTATGCAGATTTTCACATTTGTAAGGATACTAACACACATGCACACACACACACACACACACACACACACACACACACACACACACACACACACACACACACACACACACACACACACACACACACACACACACACACACACACACACACACACACACACACACTCAGACACATTCTATAATAAATAAAGCAACCATTACAAAACAACTTATCAGGGCAAAAATGGTATTGTTACACTTACCGATCATGGTGAAACAACTTTGATGGGCTTCAACTCTGGCGCAACAGTCTTCAACCTCTCAAACTTAACTTCTGGCAGGCTAGACAAGTACTGACCTTTTAGCACAAAGTCACATTGAAACACCGTGTGCTCTCTGATATGACATTCATTGAAATCCTAATCATTTCAGATATAATAGAATGTGATTGATAAACAAAAGGTTATTTCACTTGCCAAGCTGTCCACATCCTTGACAAGCCCACTCCAGAAGAAGCGTAGGTTTGTTTTGGCAATCATGCGCTTCATTCTGAATTGGCCAAATGCTTTCGGTCAGCACAGCCTCCTTAATAAAAAAGCACCCTCCTGTGTGGCTGGCCATCCTTCCCTCGTAGGTACATGGGATTGCCTAACAAGTTGGAAGAGAAGAGTTGTTGAAATAGTGATGTCTAAGTCAATTTGCAGTGCTGTCTTTCTCCGTTTCTCTCTCCATCTCTCTCTCTCTGTCTTCCACTCTCTTCCCAACTCTCTTTCCCTCTCTCACTTTCATCCTTTCTTTAAAATGTCCCCCCCCTCTGTCTGTCTGTCTGTCTGTCTGTCTGTCTGTCTGTCTGTCTGTCTGTCTGTCTGTCTGTCTGTCTGTCTGTCTGTCTGTCTGTCTGTCTGTCTGTCTGTCTGTCTGTCTGTCTGTCTGTCTGTCTGTCTGTCTGTCTGTCTGTCTGTAAGTACTGTATATGTCTGTCTAGCAAAGACACCTAGTTAAGTGCATTTGGAATTATCATAATTGCTCACACCTATCTATTTGATTGATCCAGGTTAATTATAGCTAGATACCTCAATATGACAGACATATAACTACATGTATTGCTAGCAACATGTACAGTAGATGACCAACTAGCTAGACGGAGCATGATTGTTGAAAAATGGTTATCTAACAGAAGTAAACTGCTTAACATTACCCTGAATTATGAATTTGTGAATGTCTCTGCCCCCTACAAAACGTGCTTCTCTTGTCGAGATCAGTGCTGCCTTCATAGTATTTTGCCTGGTTGGAAAGATAAATGGGTAATTTGGCCAGGATTACTATAAATTGAGATAGTCTTCCCAGCTAATTGACCAATCTAAAAAATATTATCTGACATGGGCAAACAAAATGGTCACTGAGTTTATCAAGAAGTGGATAGGAGATGTTGTGACTATTCAAAACCTACCCTAACCAGAAACTGTGGATAGATTGCAGCATTCGCATAAAACTGAAAGCACGAAACACTGTATTTAACCATGGCAAGGTGACGGGGAATTAGGCAGAATACAAACAGAGGAGTCGTTCCCTCCGCAAGGCAATCAAACAGGCAAAATGTCAATATCGAGACAAAGTGGAGTCGCAATTCAGCGGCTCAGACACAAGACGTAAGTGGCAGGGTTTACAGACAATCACGGACTACAAAAGGAAAACCAGCCACGTCGCGGACACCGATGTCTTGCTGCCAGACAAACTAAACACGTTCTTTGCCCGCTTTGAGGAGAACACAGTGCCACTGATGCGGCCAGCTACCAAGGACTGTGGGCTCTCCTTCTCCGTGGCTGATGTGAGTAAAACATTTAAACGTGTTAACCCTCGCAAGGCTGCCGATCCAGACGGCATCCCTAGTCACATTCTCAGAGTATGCGCAGACCAGCTGGCTGGTGTGTTTACGGACATATTCAATCTCTCCCTATCCCAGTCTGCTGTCCCCACATGCTTCAAGATGGCCATGTTTATTCCTGTACCCAAGAATGCAAAGGGGTAACTGAACTAAATGACTATCGCCCCGCCCCGTAGCACTCACTTCTCTCAACATGAAATTCTTTGAGAGACTAGTCAAGGAACATAGTATCTCCACCTTACCTGTCACTCTAGAGACACTTCAATTTGCACACCTCCCCAATAGGTCCACAGACGATGTAATCGCCATCACACTGCACACTGCCCTATCCCATCTGGACAAGAGGAATACCTATGTAAGAATGCTGTTCATTGACTACAGCTCAGCATTCCACACCACAGGACCCTTCATTCTCATCATTAAGCTTGAGGCCCTGGGTCTCAAACCCACCCTGTGCAATTGGGTCCTGGACTTCCTGATGGGCCTCCCCCAGGTGGTGAAGGTAGGAAACAACATCTCCACTTCGCTGATCATCAACACTGGGGCCCCACAAAGGTGCGTGCTCAGCCCCCTCCTGTACTCCCTGTTCAACCATGACTGTGTGGCCATGCACAACTCAATCATCAAGTTTGCAGATGACACAACAGTAGTAGGCTTGATTACCAACAACGATGAGACAGCCTACAGGGAGGAGATGAGGGCTCTCGGAGAGTGTGGTGTCAGGAAAATGACCTCTCACTCAACGTCAACAAAACAAAGGAGATGATCGTTGACTTCAGGAAACAGCAGAGGGAGCACCCCCCATCAACAGCAGTTGAGAAAGTGAAACGTTTTAAGTTCCTCTGCATACACATCACTAACAAACTGAAACGGTCCACCCGCAACAATGCCTCTTCAACCTCAGGAGGCTGAAGAAATGTGGCTTGTTGCCTAAAACCCTCACAAACTTTTTATGCAGAATTGAGACCGTCCTGTCGGGCTGTATCACCGCCTGGTACGGCAACTGTACCACCCACAACCGCAGGGCTCTCCAGAGGGTTGTGCGGTCTGCACAACGCATCACCTGGGGCAAACTACCTGCCCTCCAGGACACCTATAGCACCCGGTGTCTCAGGAAGGCCAAAAAGATCATCAAGGACAACAACCACCCGAGCCACTGACTGTTCACCCCGTTATCATCCAGAAGGCAAGTACAGGTGCATCAAAGCTGGGACCGAGAGACTGAAAACAGCCTCTGTCTCAAGGCCATCAGACTGTTAAACAGCCATTACTAGCACAGAGAGGCTGATGCTTATATACAGACTTGAAATCATTGGCCACTTTAATAAATGGAACACTAGTCACTTTAATAATGCCACTTTAATAATGTTTACATATCTTGCATTACTCATCTCATATGTATATACTGTCTATATATGTATATATGTCTATACTATCTATTGCATCTTAACTTATGTCGCTCTGACATTGCTCATCCATATAGTTATACATTCTTATTCCATTCCTTACTTAGATGTGTGTGTATTAGGTTTTTGTTGTGGAATTGTTAGATATTACTTGTTAGATATTGCTGCACTGTCAGAACTAGAAGCACAAGCATTTCGCTACATTCACTACAACATCTGCTAACCATGTGTATGTAACCAATACATTTGATTTGATTTGACTGTCAGTAAGAAAAGGGAAACTGCTGCTGCACCACCAAATGTAGAAATGGTGTATTCTACTATTCTCAACAGTAAGTTCACAAACAAAAAAAAACGTTTAGAAAATGATGGTCGGGGCCTAGGAAAGAGTTTTACAAAATCGGTCCTGGGGCCCCCTCTGGGTGCACGTTTAGGTTTTTGTCCTAGCTCTATACAGCTGATTAAAATAACCAACTCATCATCAAGCTTGGATTATTTGAATTAGATGTATAGTACTAGTCAAGTCAAACTTTATTTGTCACATGCGCCGAATACAACAAGTGTAGACTTTACCGTGAAATGCTTACTTTACAAGCCCTTAACCAACAGTCCAGTTCAAGAATAAGACAATATTTACCAAGTAGGCTAAAATAAAAAGAAACACAATAAGAATAACAATAACAAGGCTATATACAGGGGGCCCCAGTACCGAGTCAGTGTGCAGGGGGTACAGGCTAGTTGAGGTAATCTGTACATGTAAGTGGGGGTGAAGTGATTATGCATAGGTAACAAACAACAGCGAGTAGCAGCAATGTACAAAAGAGGGGGGGGGGGGTCAATGTAAATTGTCCGGTGGCGATTTTATGAATTGCTCAGCAGTCTTATGGCTTGGGGGTAGAAGCTGTTGAGGATCCTTTTGGTCCTAGACTTGGCGCTCCGGTACCGGTTGCCGTGTGGTAGCAGAGAAAACAGTCTATAACTTGGGTGACTGGAGTCTCTGACTATTTTATGAGCTTTCCTCTGACACTGGATGGCAGGAAGCTTGGCCCCAGTGATGTACTGGGCCTTACACACTACCCTCTGTAGCGCCTTACGGTCAGATGCCGAGCAGTTGCCATACCAGGCGGTGATGCAACTGGTCAGGATGCTCTCGATGGTGCAGCTGTAGAACCTTTTGAGGATCTGGGGACCCATGCCAAATCTTTTCAGTCTCCTGAGGGGGAAAAGGTTATGTCGTGCCCTCTTCACGACTGTCTTGATATGTTTGGACCATGATAGTTTGTTGGTGATGTGGACACCAAGGAACTTGAAACTATCGACACGCTCCACTACAGCCCCGTCAATGTAATCCATGATCAGGCTCCTTAGTCTTGCTCACATTGAGGGAGAGGTTGTTGTCCTGGCACCACATGGCCAGTTCTCTGACCTCCTCCCTATAGGCCGTTTCCTCGTTGTTGGTGATCAGGCCTACCACTGTTGTGTCGTCAGCAAACTTACTAGGGCAAAAACCAAAACGTGCATCCAGACGGGCCCCAGGACCAAGTTTGGAAAACCATTGCTTAGGTGACCACCTACATAGCTTACAGTATACCAAGGGCTGGCCCTGGTTCAAGCAGTGTAGGCATGTGTGTAAAACCCTTGAATTCATTGATATTAAAGTGTTCACCATTATTATATTCTGTGTTTGCAGGTAAGCCATGCATTTCTCTATTTCAAGGCATTGATTTGGAAAAGAGGGATTCAATAGCAATGTAGGTTTTTCTTTCATTGCATTTCTTTCATCGTGAATATTGGCCTTGTTTGATATTCATGGAGAATATTATGAGAAGATAAATTGTTTCATCTTAGATTTCATTGAGCCATGTCACGAGAGAATAACTCTCCTCGATCCAGCGGGGTGTTGCCAGAGAGGTTTGATAGATTGATAGAATAGAAATTGGGTTATGAAGGAAATTAGCAAAACACTACCGAACCACATCAACTTGATCTATGGTACACCAATGAATTGTGATGAATATGCGAAAGATGAAATCACTTTTTTATTGTGGTGAGTTTGGCTCAAGACCTGGGAAGATATTGTATTGCTGTAGATGCATTGAATTAAGTTGATTTGTTTTAGGTGTTAGTTAGGGTTTTTATATCATGTCATGCGTGACAGGTCTATGGATAAAGACAATTTGATGGAGCTCAGATGTGCTTTGTTCTGAGGCAAGGGGTGGGTGGGGCAGGGGTTAAGGGGTTAAGGTGTTACATTTTCATCTGAGCAGGTCGAGGGACAGTGTGAGACAGCCAGGTGGCTCTGGGGAGCAGAGGAGACACCCTAGTTGAATATTTCATCCTGACGGATCTTGATGGCGGTGAGAGGGGTCAGCGGTGAAGACCGATGGGAAAGTGCTAAAGGACCGCTCCTTCTGGAGAAAATACAATCTGAGACAAGAAGCAGAATGCCGGGGTATAGATACGTGGAACGAGAGGCGCGACGGAGAAAAAGAGCAGACAGAGAGAGGGCGGGAGAAAGGATGGGTTATAAGGAGAGATTGGAGAAATAGAGAGGGAAAGAGAGAATTATCATTATGCTTGCTCTGTGTTCATCAAAAGTAGTCCATTCAGGTTCTCTCTCTCTCTCTCTCTCTCTCTCTCTCTCTCTCTCTCTTTCTCTCGCTCTCTACTTACATTTGAATCATATAACACTCTTATTTAGCGTTACTGACAGTAAGTGCCTGTATCAAGGGGAACAACAGCATAAAACGTACACCCTTTTATAGAATCCAAAACCTCTTAAAACCCCTTAAAAAGCAGTAATATGCACAGGAGCAATATGCATAATGAACCCCCCACCCCAGCCTTCTGTGCGGCATATTGAATAAGAAGCCCAATTGAAGAGCTCAACAGTGCCACTGCCCCTTTGCATAGTAATGATAGACACACACACACACATTCCACTGAGATCCAGTAGACCTATTTTCCTCTACACATGATGAAGAAACACACTTGAATCATTTTCAATTTGAGATGCTTCAACTCTAAGGAGGAGAGATAAACAAGTGCAACAATAGAAAGAAAACAGACTGTTCCCTGGGGCTTTTTGAGCCAAGTTAACACTTTGAAGAAGATCAAATTGATCTGCACTAACGGAATAATATTGCTATTAGAATATTAAATTGAATCAAGATTCTATGAGTTTCATTCTACTCACGGTCACTGTGAATGTTCCTATCCCGTGTTCCTATCCCACTCAAGTACACTATGGGGAAATTCCTTCTCATCTCTCTCTCTCTCTTCTCCCTATCTCTCCTCCTGTTGCAAACAAATCCATACTACAGCCAAACATATTCACTTCTCACAGTACATGATTACGAAAAAGTACTCAAAGTTTAACAGTTGTACTAAGACAGTGGGGGGAAATGGATTGATCTTTCTCTACCTCTGTCTTTCAGCATCTTCAGGGGATAAATCCACTAGTCTGTGCGCTCAGTTTACAGCAGACTCTCTTCTCTTCACCCCCCAGACCTCATTGCTTCCTCTCTTTCCCTCTCAACTTCCTCTCATGTGATAAGGGTGTGCGTTTTTATTAACACCTGGGAAGCTTGTTGTTTCTCATAAGTTATGAGCTTCTCCCGCATTTGACTTGCAAATGTTTTGGTGTGGCAACAATCTATAGCGGCATGGCTGATGATAACTAACTGACTGGCCTAGGCAGCGAGGTAATTGGGAAACGCATAGGACGGAGGATTACTTTTGACAGGTCATTCATCCCACTTTAGTTAATGGTAAGCGTGCCTGGCGGCCGTGAATGGAACATTCAGACCTCACGGTTGGGGCTGGCTCAGTTTGTTGACCAGTCATTCTGCCTCTCTCTCTCATTCTCATTCTCATTCTCTCTCTCTCTCTCTCTCTCTCTCTCATTCTCCCTCTCTCTCTCATTCTCATTCTCCCTCTCTCTCTCATTCTCATTCTCCCTCTCTCTCTCATTCTCATTCTCCCTCTCTCTCTCATTCTCATTCTCCCTCTCTCTCTCATTCTCATTCTCTCTCTCTCTCTCTCATTCTCCCTCTCTCTCTCATTCTCATTCTCCCTCTCTCTCTCATTCTCATTCTCCCTCTCTCTCTCATTCTCATTCTCTCTCTCTCTCTGATGCCGTCACATTACTGCAGTGGTGGAATCCTAAACAGTAGACTACGAGGACACATAAAGCATAAGTATGGCCACAGTATTTTACTAAATGTATAAGAACACAAAATACTATTATTTTGAAAATAATTATGACAATATGCAAAAAGGCTGATCTATGGATTCATTTGACCTAATGTTTTATTCAGTGATATATGGGCATATAGAAAATATAATGTTGATAAATTAACAAACATAGTGCTCAGTGTTTTGTTTGCCAAGTTTATCACAGTTAGGAAGGGAACGTCACCCACACACACACTGCCACTGCGTCTCATCACTGTCTAGTCTTGTTGCATTATCTCCTGCTCTGAGTGAACCGGTCTCACGGCCGACGAGCTGAGCTGTCCGACAGACATGCTGCTGTCGGCTGTCGGATAGTATCCATTAAACGGCCTGGTTATTTCTCTATCGTCAGGGGCGATGGTCCCCTGACATCTCCCCAGCACATCAGCATGAATCACAGAGGACACATGAATGAAAGGAGACACTCGCACGGACAGAGAGAATGAAATAGGGAAAACTACATGTACGTGGGCTTTGATAACAGGCGTGTGACTTAGCATAAAGATGTGAGTGTGGATGGGGAGATATCTCAATTGAAGCCGGCTCCCAGCAGGAGGTTCTCTGTGGAGTATGTGGCGCAGTGGGTGGCTGATGGGAGAGTATGGTGGAGGAATAATGTGTCGCTTGGAATGCAGCTGTGCTGGCTAAGGCCCTGTTCACACTCAAGTGTGAACTGATTTACAACACATTTGTTTAAACGGTTGTGATTACAACAGAGTTTTTCCAAAATAATTACACAAGTGCTGTAGAGATACCGCAAAAAAAATGTTTTGCAGACAAGCTCTATCTGGTTGTATCACCATTGTGTCAAATACGTTGTACATCAGTTGTACAACCGGAGTGTGTACGGGGCCTTAGACCACAGCTTTGTGGTGGAGGACTGTGTAATGGACAGATTTTATACAGTAGATCTAGAAGAGAGTTCTGTGAACGTTATGTGATGAGGCTATGTGAACACACACTGAATATACACCGAAACACACCAAGGTTACTTGTGTGAAGTGCTTCCCTAGTAACTTTGGTGTATTGTGTGTTTATTATTCTAAGTCTACATAGCCCTGTCCCAACATTAATTTGACACTGATTGTGATGGTATTTCTGACACTCGAGCCCAGTGCGTGTTTTAAGTCGAAGGTCATCCTTTTTTCCGTGGCACAGATGTTTCTCACACTCGATACATTTCCAGCCCTCCATATTAGCCTATTTCCCAGCAGGCTGTAGCTAATGTATCGGTACTGAAGCTCTCCCTGCCAGGGACCTGTGCCAGATTCATGTCATCCTCTCTCCAGAACTTGGGTGAGATTTACAATGGAAGAATGTTGCGTAACACAAGTTTCGTCAATTCGCCCACAGTATAGCACTACTCACAAACTTGTGTCGACATTTTATGATTGTGTAAATCCAGTTACGTTCTTGTAGAATGTTCCCTTTTAACAGTATAGTTATAGCCCTATAGATCTAGATCTATGGACAGGTGGGTTATTTAGCAATAAACCGATGCGTGCGTAACTGTGGAGCATAACAGGCAGGGTTGGCTTAAAATCAAAGGATTGTTGACATGTCAACGATATTTCCTCTCCAAATATTTATTGGAAACATAAATACATTAGCACAATGAGCACTTATTGTCTCTCAAATACATTGTTACTGTAGTTGGTTAGCTAGCTAGCAAATGTTTGTCACATTAGCATAGACGTGGCAAGAGTCAAAAACACCTCAAAACCAAGTTATCAATAACAAGATGCAGCAAGCTGAAACGATCCACCTATGATTCCCCACATGGCAGCTTCTTGTCATTGTTGCTATAGCGATTTGACGGTCTGGAATCAAACCAGCACATAGACCTCTGCTGTGGATGCTCGTGCATCGTTTTGTGACATTGTCATCTAACCCGTCTATATACACTACTGTTCAAAAGTTTGAGGTCACTGAGAAATGTGCTTGTTTTCGAAAGAAAAGCAATGTTTTTGTCCATTTAAAATAGCATCAAATGGATCAGAAATACAGTGTAGACATTGTTAATGTTGTAAATGACTATTGTAGCTGGAAACGATATCAACATTGGCGTACAGAGGCCCATTATCAGCAATCATCACTCCTGTGTTCCAATGGCACATTCTGTTGGCTAATCCAAATGTAGTTCCTCTGTCCAGTGTCTGTGTTCTTTTGCCCATCTTAATATTTTCTATTTATTTGCAACTCTGCATAGAAGGCCAGCATCCTGGAGTCGCCTCTTCACTGTTGACATTGAGACTGGTGTTATGCGGGTACTATTTAATGAAGCTGCCAGTTGAGGATTTGTGAGGCGTCTGTTTCTCAAACTAGACACTCATTATTATTTAATTTTTTTACCCCTTTTTCTCCCCAATTTTGTGGTATCCAATTGTTGTAGTAGCTACTATCTTGTCTCATCGCTACAACTCCCGTACGGGCTCGGGAGAGACAAAGGTTGAAAGTCATGCGTCCTCCGATACACAACCCAACCAGCCGCACTGCTTCTTAACACAGCGCACATCCAACCCGGAAGCCAGCCGCACCAATGTGCCGGAGGAAACACTGTGTACCTGGAAACCTTGGTTAGCGCACACTGCGCCCGTCCCGCCACAGGAGTCACTGGTGCGTGATGAGACAAGGACATCCCTACCGACCAAGCCCTCCCTAACCCGGACGACGCTAGGCCAATTGTGCGTCGCCCCAAGGACCTCCCGGTCGCGGCCGGTTACGACAGAGCCTGGGCACGAACCCAGAGTCTCTGATGGCACAGCTGGCGCTGCAGTACAGCGCCCTTAACCACTGCGCCACCCGGGAGGCCTAAACTAGACACTCTAATGTACTTGTGCTCTTGCTCAGTTGTGCACCGGGGCCTCCCACTCCTTTTTCTATTCTGGTTAGAGCCATTTTGCTCTGTTCTGTGAAGGGAGTAGTACACAGCGTTGTATGAGATCTTTAGTTTCTTGACAATTTCTCGATTGACGCGTTTCAGAAGAAAGTTCTTTGTTTCTGGCCATTTTGAGCCTGTAATCGAACCCACAAATGCTGATGCTCCAGATACTCAACTAGTCTAAAGAAGGCCAGTTTTATTGCTTCTTTAATCAGAACAACAGTTTTCAGCTGTGCTAACATAATTGCAAAAGGGTTTTCTAATGATCAATTAGCCAACATTAACAATGTCTACACTGTATTTTTGATCAATTTGATGTTATTTTAATGGACAAAAAAAATTGCTTTTCTTTCAAAAACAAGGACATTTCTAAGCTTGTGAACGGTAGTGTATATCTAACCTTTTTTACACTGACATATTCAAAGCCATTGCTACCCCGCCTGATTACTGTCATTTTTATTCAAAATTCAAGGTTTCAATCCAATTTTAACCCAATTAATTTGAGTTTACTGATCTAATGCACATTAAAAAAAAGTATGAAGTGTTTTATGTATTTGGTATAGAAAGCCAACAGCAGGTAGCTCCCCTAATCCAGCTCTAACAATGGAACTTTTCTCTGTTAGATGGCTGTTCACTCCTTTAAGGTCGGTCATTAGACAGATTGAGGTGCAAGCAATATCAAACAGAGAGAAAGAGGGTGCAGCAACACATGATAGAGGAAGTAAATGCTTCAACAGAAGTATCTTTTACACCTTCTTCCTGCCCTAAACGTACAGAATTTGATCGATAGACTTTTGTTTTGGGGTACAGCACGACGTTATTTGAATTGATCATGCATTGTTGGCTGATGACTATTGAACTTGATTTGAACAATGAAAGACCAAAGAGAGAGTGAACAATTACATTTTATTGTGTCTACTGACTAAGATGAATGTGCAATATGTCTGTGTCTGAGTTGGAAGACAGCTGCTGTAGCTAATATTAAACGTCTAACCCCCGAAGAAGCTCTAAAGCAGGGCTCATCAACTATATTCAGCCGCGGGCCAATCTTTTCTTGAGCGGATGGTCAGGGGGCCGGAACATAATTACAAATAATTTGTAGACTGCAAATTGACTGCAAGAAGCCCAAACATATATAATATTTGACTAAAACAGAATCATTTCAAACATACGATCACATATATCTCTCTACTATGGAACAGATTTCCAAAATTAAAATCACTTGTAGCTGATTTGCTGGTGTTTTTACAGTCTTTTGTGTCCAGCAATAGAAAAATAAATAACAATACAAATAAATCACCTGCCGCAAGTTAGGGAACCCTGCTCTAAAGCAAATCATTTTCTCTTTCCACCACACCGAGGGATGTAAGGTGGTTGATTTAGTGGTCCGCTCCAACACTGTATCTCACTTAGATTCTATACTCTCCTCTCCTCCCCCCAGATGGACCCAGTTCAGAAGGCTGTTATGCATCACACGTTTGGAGTTCCTCCCTTGACGAAGAGAAGACACGTCTCGTGCAGCGTGTGCCAACTGAGATTCAACTCACAGGTGAGGGAGCTTCTGGAGATCACACGGGGTACCAAATGCCCTCGATGAATCCTGCGTTGTGTTGAGTCGTACTGACCTGAATAACAAAGCACCACGGTCCACTCCTACATGTTCGACCCATATTTACAGGATTGCAGAAGATGTTGATGAGGTCACACTTCAAGCAAAGTCTTGCTTGAAACATAAGACATAATGGGCTCATGAATCTTGAAAAGTATATGTAATTTGTTATAAAAGAGGACACATTGCATCCTTAAGTCAGTTGTGAAATAGCACATGATGTCACTCGTCTCAAATGAGGATGTGTCCTGAATAATATATCCAGCACAACATGCCATCTCTGTAATCTAGGGCAACTTTCTTGTAACGGCTTTAAAGTTGGAGTAAGCAACTGTTATCTTGCAATACATTACAGCAGTTGTTTAATAATAAACAAAGTAGTTCTGATATAACCCTCATTACTAAAATGCTTGGAAGCTGAATGTACAATTTCCTTATTCTTACGCATTTTCCTACAATTGAAAACACATTTTTGAGCCAAGGGTACTTAATTCAGTAGCATTTACAAAATGGCATCGTCATACTTCCTCCTCTAAGGAAGCTAGCTATCTATTCAGGGCCCCAATGTGCTAGTGATTACTCAATGCGACGGTTATTATTTCTTCAGCATTGAGGTCTAGCTCAGGATAATCATCATCCATCCCAGGCATCAATCACAACTCCTGAGCAAACAGATAAAGATGGTGTTTACCTATCAAATCTCCGTGGTGCCGAGATAGGGAGAATACTTCTCAGTTTGATGTCACTTGGGCATCAAAAATACTTTATCATCTTTGCAGATTGACTATATAGGAGTTTAAATTGGATGGAGAAACCTGGTGGACTTGGAGGTTGTTTGGGTGGTGGATGGTGTGTGTAGCTTAGCTTACTTTGGTGAATACCTGAACTTTTGAGTGGTGAAAAAAACTAAAATACATACAATATGATTGAATTAAAGCGGTCTTTCCATTGTACCATATAATTGGGATTTTCCCACCCAGTTTTCCTCTGCGCTAAGTAAAAAATGCCTCAATAAGCTGACACCGCTCTCAAATATATTGCTGAAACAGTAGAACTATTTTTTGACCTTGAGTCATTCTTTAGAGGAGGATGTCTCCTCACATTTCAACCTGAGGAGAGAACTACTGATGTTCTGATTGGTGACCGGTAAAACACAAGCCACAAACACACTCACTACCACCAAACCAGTCTCACACTGTGGAGAACTTCACACTGATTCTTTCCATCTCTTGCTTGGCTGTTGACAGACAATGTCAGTCTATAAAAAGGGCCTGAAGTATCTGCTTCTCTTCTTCAACTTGCTGCCCTGGATCGATGGATGCATCCTTATGGGTGTCTCCATCTACCAAAGTGAATATGGATGGAAGCAGTATTGCAGATGAAGCAGTCCCAGCTCTAAAACTGCACTTGGTCATTGGAGTCATCATGGTATTTGGCTTCCTGGGTTGTGTTGGAGCTATTGTTACAAGGTAGGGGTGGTATACGGAAGATAGCCCTATTTGGTCCAAGATAAAGTCCATATTATGGCAAGAACAGCTACCATAAGCAAAGAGAAACCACAAGTCCATCATTACTTTAAGACATGAACGTTAGTCAATCCTGAAGTTAAAGATGAAAGTTTCTTGAAGTGCAGTCGCAAAAACCATCAAGCGCTATGATGAAACAGGCTCTCATGAGGACCGCCACAGGAAAGGAAGACCCAGAGTTACCTCCGCTGCAGAGGATAAGTTCAATAGAGTTACCAGCCTCAGAAATTGCAGCCCAAATAAATGCTTCACAGAGTTCAAGTAACAGACATGTGGTTTTATTGATCTAATTACACCGCCAGCAATATATTTCCATACAGCCACCCATATACTGTATAGTGACTATAACCCAACCAAAAAATGTCACCGGTTTGGCTGATCTATATGTTTAGAGTATATTTTAAGAATGACTTAAAGAATGCACAGAACATGAAATATCACACGTGGGAATCCACTTAAATCTTTTTTGTGCGATGATTGACTGACTAAATGGCTAATTGACAGTCTTATTTGATAAGATGTCTTTCTCACTTATAGACCATCCAAAAACGGATTGCCTCCTTCCCCACCTTAATCTGGTCTGTGTCAAATCTCAAGTATCGTTAAGGCAATTCTTCCACATCATTGCTCTAATGAAAGATGAATTATGGTCTTGATTACACTAAACACTCATCCATATCACTTGTCTTCTGGCAAAAATCCACTGATGGCTTGGATAACTGGAGCATGACATAAGGAAGCAATATATTGGAGGAAAGATAACATAGACATTAACCAGGTTTCCATCCAACCTTTTTATGGGTGTAAAGAATATGTCGGATAAAAAATGGCGTGACAGGCCTGATGGAACCAGCAAATTTGTCAGAAAACGTTCCAAATTTCAACCAAACAAAATACGCTAGACAAGGTGGGATCTTTTTGTCTCTGTAAAATGAATGATGCAGGAAATGGAGGGGGAAATGCCTTTATGCTCAAATGTTGATAGAATGACAATCATCATATCGAAGTCAATTTGAAGACACGCGATGATATTGTGTGGCCCTTCCACTACGACTCGTTTAGCAGGCTGTATATTAGGCTACAGATGAAATAAGTTATGAACTTCACAGGGTGGTGAAAGTGCAAGTTGATGAGCTTGATACTCCTTTCCAATAAATATCTAGGGTCTTATTCTGATGACATGATTATCGAGGCTTGGCTGCCATTTGGAAAAATCTAAATGATCTTGCTCTTATCATGTAGGTATCTACCCGCACTGTATCTGCGAGATGTTGGTTAGAAGGCACGTGCCAAGGCCAGAAATTCGCTATGTAACGCATAATTTCTTCTGACTTCAGAATATTTGCATGAAAATCTGTTGCCAATTGGATGGAAAGCTAGCTAGTGCCATGCTTGGCTTTTATTTTGGTTCCTTGCATTAGAGGATTTAGTATTTAATGCATTTTCCAATGCCAATAATTGTCTATGTCCTCCACAGACTAAATCAATTTAGGTTGAGTGTAGAGAAAAGGTTTTTATTCTGGAAATTTCCATTTGGTTGATTTGCAGTCATGGCATGGAGAAATTTTCTCCTAAAAATTGCAAACAGCAAGTAAGAATTCTTGTCACGGGCAAAGTCAGCCAGAAAGTAGATGGAGGTAAACAAGGACGACTGAAAGTTCTTGCATGTGGCCCAGTCCATGCGTCTGGGTAAATCCGTTGTGAAGGTGAATCTTGGAAGAATCGTGTCTGGACTCTAAACTCAAACAGCTACATTAATGAAACATCAGACTATCACAGATTCACCATCACATGGCCCCTGATACTATACTGACATGTGAGACAAAACAATCACATAACAGGCAAAGGAGCATGGATAACATTGTAAATTAAACTGGGACAAACTCTGCAGCGCATTGTCCTTGTTAATGTCATTATTGTTCTTTTGATGCTGAACCCCTTTAAAGTTTGTGTCTACTCAGCACTATAAAAGGCAAAGCGTTGTAATACCTGCTCACTGTGTTATGTATATTTCATGAGCCACTGATTTGAGTTTGTTTTTGGTCACAGTTTGGCCAGGTTTAAATCGAGCCTGCTACTTGTTCTTCTCACAGAGCCAAGCCTTAGCCCACTACAAAGGAACAAAACACGCCAAGAAGCTGAAATCTCTGGACGCTACCAAATGTAAGCTCCGAGGTTCAGTGGTCACCAAGGAAACCACCAACCATGAAACCCCTAAGAGCATCAACCCTCCAGCAATGTGCTACGGCACTGACAGGAAAGGTTGGTCAATTTCCTTTACTTTCCTTCCGTATCCACTGTTTTTTCCATTCCCCATCCACTCTCTCTGTCTGTCACTCTTTCCTTTGTCACATCCATCCAACAAATTTCAAAAGGTGCCGAGTCTGACGAAATACCTGACCAGGTCCCTTCAGTGTAAAGGTTGCAAATGAAAACAGTACAGAAACAGTGTGCTGATAGTTCTCTTTCTCCACATCCATTTGTTATCACCTGGATAACATTACTGTACATGTTGTATATCTGATCATGGTGTCACAATAGAGGAAGTTGGGAGCAGGAGGAAGTAGATACAGGAGACGTCTTGATGATGTATATTTACTACAGGAGACAGGCACCAGGACCAGATAAGCGTCACTGTCTTTTAATCTTCCTAAAATGTAGTCAGTGGAGGGTGACCTTCTGTCAATTCCATTAGTCTTACAGCTAAACCCATTGGACCTGGAGAACCAGAGTGCTCTCTGGGTAACCTCTGTCCACTCGTGAAGTCTTCCTGTATCCATCTTTAATTGCCTAATAAAACAGCACCAATGAAACCTTGGACCATGGCTCTCCAGGATTAGGTCTGAGTGCCTCAGTATAGGGCCTACAATCCAATGTTCCATGAGTAAACGATTTTAAACCAGGAGCACATTTCTGGAGCACATACAAGCATCCATATTTTTGTATTTTATTTTACCTTTATTTAACCAGGCAAGTCAGTTAAGAACAAAATCTTATTTTCAATGATGGCCTAGGAACAGTGGGTTAACTGCCTTGTTCAGGGGCAGTACGACAGATTTTTACCTTGTTAGCTCAGGGATTCGATCTTTCGGTTACTAGTCCGACGCTCTAACCACTAGGCTACCCGCCGCCCCATAATCGAGCTCAGGTTCTGCGAGTCCTCTTTACACTCTGTAAGGCACTGCATTGTGAACCCTCTGGTCCCGCATCCTCACACCTGCAGAATAGGATCATTCACAATTTACAATCTACCTACATGTACGAATTACATCGACTAACCTGTACCCCCACACATTGACTCTGTACCGGTACCCCCTGTATATAGCCTCGTTAGTCAACAAACTGGTCAACAATCTGGTCATTCCACATTTTAAATGTAGGAGGGGTATTAGAGGCCCACAATAGAAGAATACATTTCTTAGCCATGTATGTAATAGTCATAAGCAAATTTTCTCTGTCAGAATCAAGAACAAAGTCCTGCTGGGAATTAAGATAGATACACGGGGTCATTTCAAACTGTACATCTAGTATTTTCTGTGCAGCAGTATGTATAGATTGCTAAACATCTGGCAATCTCTCTACAGTTCCAAAATACATGCATATAGGTTCCACTTTCAGAGGTACATCTTTTACAGTTAGGAGAGATGTCCGTTTTCATTCTATGGAGTCTCAAAGGAGTGTAATAAAATTTGTACAAAAATGTGTAATTAGATTCTTTCATTTTTACATTAGTAGAGGAGTAGTATACCCTGTCGCAAACCTCCGCCCATAACTCATCACTGATAGTCAGACCAAGGTCCTTTTCACAGATTATTTTCAAAGGAGTAAAGGAGGAGCCTCCTTTTTCAGAAAGGAGTCTATAGATATAAGTGATTTTGCATTTAATGGATTGTGCTGTGACAAGAAGGGTTTCAACTTCATTCAACTTCATTCAAGTTCTAAACCTCCTCTTGGAAGTAAATGAGGAAATTACATCTAATTTGAAGATATTTAAAAAGAAAATGGGATCTTGGCACATTGAATTCACTGCAGAGCTCTTGAAAAGATTTCAGTGTGGTGGTTTTCTGATGAAATAGGTCTGAAAAGGTCCTGATTCCTAGAGTATGCCAAAGATTAAAGTTGGCATCCTTCAGGGCTTTTGGCAAGTCTGGGTTACCTACTATGGGCGAGTGAACATATTTGGGAGGAAATGCCCAGGTATTTCTTACAGTCCCTCCATGCTAGTAGGGTGCTGTAAATCACAAAGGTTTTGGCTATGTTGCCCACTTCACTAAAGTTATTAATGAATATAATTGAGCTTAAGGGCAATGAACCACAGGATTGGGCTTCCATCTGAATCCACGTTGACTCTTGTCTGTTTGTGATCCATGTTAGCATGTTGCGGATTTGGGCAGACCAGTAGTACAATTGAAGGGAGGGAAGGGCAAGACCACCCTTAGATTCAGGTTTCGATAGAGTGGAGAACTTGATCCTAGGTTTTTTATTGCCCCATATAAATGTGGTGATGCTTTGGTGAGTTGTTTTGAAAAAGGAAACTGGGAGATAGCATGGGACATCTGAAATAAATAGTTCAGTCTAGGGAGGATGTTCATACGGATTACATTCATTCTTCCTACTAAGCTAATTGGGGGGGATCCAGGTTTGGAGATCGTTCTTGATTCGGTCCAGGAGTGGAATATAGTTTTCCTTGAAAAGGCTATTCAGATCTGGTGTTTTACATTGGAAATGACACAGTGTCTTCATAGAGCTGGTGAGTGTAATATTGAGAGGGCAGACAGTGGATTTGTTAAAATGTATCTTATAACCTGAAAACTTGCCATACTGAGCAATTGTGTCTAAAATGGGAGGGATTTCTCAGGGTTGAATATGTAGAGCAAGACATCATCCGCGTAAAGCGAAATCTTGTGCTGCAGGCCGCCTGCAGAAACACCCGTAATACTTGGATTGCTCCTTATCAACTCTGCTAGCGGCTCCGCTCCCAACAAGTATAGCAGGGGGGACAGCGAGCACCCTTGTCTTGTGCCCTGTCCCAAAGGGAATCTGTCAGAATTCAGTCCGTTATTAGTCACCATGGCATTTGGATGAGAGTATAGTGATTTGATCCATTTAATAAAGTCTGGGCCCATATTGAACTTTTCTAAGACTGAAAACAGAAAGCTCCACTCCATCCTGTCGAACTCCTTCTCAGCATCCAATGAAGCCAGCAGGACAGGGATCTTCTGTGCGTTTACTTGATCAATAATATCAAAAAGATGGCAAATGTTACCAGAAGAGTATCTGTCTCTAATAAATCCAGTTTGGTCTGCTTTTATTATTTTGGGAAGAAGAGTGTTTAGTCTTTTGGCGAGCAATTTGGTAATTATTTTGTTGTCGAAATCCAACACGCTTATGGGCCAGAAGGACGAGCAGGATAGAGGGCCTTTGTATTTTTTGAGCAACACTGTGATGCGAGCTGTGTGCATTGAGTCTGGAAGAACTCAGTTTTTGCAAAAATCATCCAGCATTGGCATGAAAATAGGGCTAAGCTGGGGCCAAAAAGTTTGGTGAACTCTCTGGGGAATCAATCTGGGCCTGGGGACTTGTTAGGTGGCATGGAGGTAATTGCCTCCAGGATCTCCTCAGGAGTGAAGGGGGAGTTGAGATCTTCTTGGTCGGTATCTGATAGTTTAGGTAGCGAGAGTCCCTCTAGGAAGGAGTGGAGTTCTGCCTCCATGTGTTTTCTCTCAGAGGTATATAGTTTGCAGTAAAAATCATGAAAAGTTCAATTGATATTTTTTGGGTCATATGTGACCTCGTCTTCTGCTGTTCGGATAGCCGTGATTGTACGCTCTGACTGCTCTTTTTTAAATCGGTAAGCAAGCAATCTACTCGGCCAATTGCCATATTCATGGTATTTCTGTTTAGTAAAGAAAACTTATTTTAAATCTCCCAAGTATAGTCCAAATTCAGTTTGGCTTTGGCTGCTTTAAGTTGACTCCAGGAGGTGCTGTCTGGGTATTGTTTATGTATTCTTTCACAGCGTTCCAGCTCCCTCTCAAGATCTAGCCTGTGTGCTTCCATTGCTTTTTTCTTAAAGGAAGCATATTCAATTAGATGACCTCTTAGTGTGGCTTTGGCAGCGTCCCACATTGTGGCCGGAGAAACAGGAGAATCTTTGTTGTCTTGTGTGTAGTCGTCTATCCATGTAGTTACCAATGTATGTAGCGCTTCGTTTGATAACATGGAGGTGTTGAATTTCCAGCTCTTTGACCTCGGGATGTTTTCGCAGAGGTCAAAGCGGAGGTGGACAAAGGCGTGATCTGAAAGTGCTATGGGTCCGTTTGTACACGTGGCTGAATTTATGATACTGTTTGGGATAAAAATTTAATCTATACGGGAGTAGGTGTTATGGACATTGGAGTAGTATGTATAGTCCATAGATGAGCTATTACTCACTCTCCAGTCCCATCAGTCCCATCTCTTTAGTAAGAGAGTTCAACATCTTTGCAGATCTAGGATTTGTGATGGGGACTTTAGATTATTTGTCTAGGGTTGGGTTAAGGGTGCAATTAAAATCTCCGGCCACCACGCCAAAGGAAACACAATACTCATTGAACAGGGTTATCATTTTTGGCATGAAAGCAGGAATATCTGTGTTAGGGGCGTATATGTTTAAGGGCTTGTAAGTAAGCATTTCACAGTAAGGTCTGCACCGGTTGTATTCGGCGCATGTGACAAATAAAGTTTGATTGGAGTTGTGAAGGTAGAGTATACCAGGTAACTTTTTAATATAACGTTTGCTCCACAATGGGGGATTTCGTGAATGTATGTGTTGGTCCTCCTCATGTTTTCTTAATTGAAACCCCCTTTAGCGAGAGCGATAGTGATATCACCCTTCAATCTGGTACACACCTAGTGAATTCCAAAACAAGCTTTAGTTTATTCAGCCAGTATATCTTTTAATATTTATGCATTTGTTAAAGAAATGCAGTCCAGAGCTCACTCATAGGTGTGTTTCAAGAGCAAGCCCACATCTCACTATGTGGAAAATATTGTTCACAAAATAATATTTAAAAATAAGACAGACCAAAGACAGACCATTAAACACTGTACCGGGAAAGGAACAAATAGCCATAAATCATTTTCATCACTGACCTCCCAAAACAAAACAAGCAGGTTTCTCCTCCACCTCACTGTCGTGTCTACAAAGCGTGGGAGCATCCGTTTGTCAAAAGTGGCGTTGGGTAATGAATATTAATGTGCTCAGATGTCAGGGAAATTAATTGGCGAGGCGGGTAAACGCCACATTATCTTTAGGGCTGAAGTATTTAGCGGTATATCAGTGCCCTTGAGCTCCTCTAATGAAAAGCAGAGGTCAGGGAAGAGAAATGGCTACGGGGAGAGCAGATATGAGGAATGGGGAGAGGAACTGCAGTCTCTCTTGATAGTGGGATCTCAGTGTTGATGCAAAACTTCTGCCAAAGAGCCATTATAACACACATTCTGTGTACATGTGAGTTCATGTATTTTCTGTATGCATTTTGAGGATGTGTGTGTGTGTGTGTGTGTGTGTGTGTTTTCGACTTGTGAACTTGTGTGTGGCTTCGAATTGACAGCTGGCCACAGTGAGATTGTATAGATTAACCAATGACTTAGCCACTGCATGTCAAGCTGTGTGTGGGGGTGTCTGTCTGTGTATGTGTGCATGTGTGCGCGCATGCACGTGGCTAAGAGAAGAGTTGCCCATAACGCAGTCACCATCTCTCTGTTCCAGTCCAGTGCCTGAGGAAATGTACCCTGATATTAGCTATTAAGGAGCAGATTGTCAGGGGAGCCATGCCTGCACTGACAGCAGCTGCACAATAGAAAAGGCATGGGACATGGGGGCTAGCTTAGGCTTGTTCAGCCATCAGTTAACCACTAAAGCTCCCCATGCACGTCTCCTAACCAACGAGGAATTCAAAGATCCAAATCTGTACGCACTGAGTTGGAAAACACCCTTACACACAGACCTGCATCACAAAGTGGCAAAGCTGATGACTCTGTGCATGAAACCTGCTTTTCACTTGTGTGGAACTATGATTTACTGTAAATACCCTCATTTGTGAGAAGTTCTGAGGAGGTTTAAAGCTGTAGAAACTTTTCAAAAGGATTTTGTCTGGAGAATGAATGAGGAAGGAGGGGCTGAATGAGTCAACGGAAGATCTTTGACCCTTGCTGTGAAATATCTCAAAGATAATTTTGCTCTGTTATCCAAATGATAATCACTAACATTATAAATACACTTCTGTATCAAAGGAAAGAATGCCTCACAACTGCAGGGCCTTGAGGGGTTTCTGTCCTTTAAGTCATGGTGGCATATAATGGGGCTCAATCATTTTAATTAAAGCGCTTAATCCAGCATCATTGAGAAAGGTAATCAGATCTCATGGGGCGCTCTGTGATTGCCTGGAAGCCTAACGAGAGTGGAAGGATTTGAGAAGAGCATTTCTGCTCTATCGCCAAAGGAAATCTCATTGGCAAACTGAGAGCTATAGAGGTATAGAAACAGGTGACGTGGGCCTCCCGAGTGGCGCATTGGTCTTAGGCACTGCATCGCAGTGATAGAGGCATTACTACAGACCCTGGTTCGTTCCCGGGCTGTTCCACAACTGGCCGTGGCCAGGAGTCACATAGGACGGTGCACAGCGTCATTCAGGTTAGGGGAGGGTTTGGCCGAGGGGGCTTACTTGGCTCATCGCGCCCTAGCGATTCCTTGTGGTGGGCCGAGTGCCTGCAGGCTGACCCCGGTCGCCAGTTGAACGGTGTTTCCTCTGACACATTGGTGCAGATGTTAAGGAGCGCGGTTAGGCGGGTCATGTTTGGAGGACGCATGACTCCACCTTCGCCTCTCCAAAACCCGTTGGGGAGTTGCAGCGATGAGACAAGATCAAAATTGGGGGGTAAACAGAAACAGATGACGAAAAAGATGGGGAGCTCTCCAAGAGGGTCATGATAGCTGTCTCTTTTCCCCAATCGAACTCCCTCTTTCTTTGTGGCATCCACTCTCTTTCCCTCTCTCTCTCTTTAATTGTGTCCCTCTTTTGATTTGATCTCCTCTCCTCCCCCTTTCCTTCTGGGGCCCTTGCACTCCCTCCTCTTCCTTTCTTTCACATACTGTATTTTTCATTCCCTCCTTCTCTCTCACTGTTGCTTCCTCTCCAATCTCTTTTTCCCTCTTCACGCTCTCGTTCCATCTCCTTACTCCTTTCCTTATTTACTCTATTACCCTTTATCTTCCCTTTTCTCTCTTTCTCTCCCTCACTACCCCCCTCTTAGCCCATAGCTGTCAGTCCCCACCCGCCACCTCTCTAGATTGATCACAGTCATTACCTTCATTAATGAGAGGTGATTGAGTTCTTAACAGAGCCAGTTAGGTCACAGCGAGTGGGGATATGGATTACTGGAGCCTTCCCAGAGTAGAGGGCGTTTTAGGCCAGCCAAGTACACTATAATCACCTGCTCGCGAAAGGCAAATGGCGCTTTTAATGGCGTTATGGAACATGTGTGCCCTGCAATGCAAGAACAGACACATGCATGTGCCTACATTGCCTTTTGAACAGGCCGCCCTTGATTGAAATGGAGGTGTGCCACTGAAATGGGATTTCCTTGTTTAAAAGATGAAGCAACGAAGAGTCACATCCGTGCTTGTGTGTGAACAGTACACAACCACACACATACTGTAAATATAACATACTGCGTATACTCACCACAAAAACACAGTGTACATAGAGAGAGTACATACTCAAAAGCACATGTATAGAGACACACATGTGCGCATGCAAGCACAATACATGCATGTTGACAGACAAACTACAAAAACACATTTAACCCTGCTTTTCAAGGACAAATCAAATCATTATCTCGTGCTGAAAACCTGCCCACAGAAAGAGGTAGGTTGACAGCTCTTGGTCTCTAGTGAGTTGGCTTTGATTGAGGGATTGGCTTAGTGTGACTGCGGGGTGTTTTCATACCTGGCACTCAAGAGAAGGCTGGGAGTAGCTGGATGATAATTGCAGGGGGGTGAGGGCACTGTTATTGTTTTCCTCTTAGCATAAACAGTATTCAACGGTGACAATGTGAAGCCCACCATCAATTAACATCCAATTAAAGATTCACCCAAATGCTAATTATGGTGGTGTCGTGTCTTTACTATCATTAAATTGAAGACATAGTTTTTATCAAAGATTCTCTGTAATTAGTATTACGCGATCAACTGATTAATCATGTAAATGTAATTAACTAGGCACCAAGGAAAAATATTCAGATTGCAAAGTTATAATTTCCTAAAATAACTTTTCAAATATTTTATCTGATCAATTAGTCTTCGAATTAAAGAATTATTTACTTTACCTCACTATAGTCTCATTCCAAACATCGTAAATTGTTGGTTATCTGCACGAACCCAGTCTTCACTATGAGTCATCCATACATCAATTGTCTTAAATCATTTGTTTATTACTAACTAAGTAATTCACAGAAATGCATAAACAAACAAACAAACAAGGTAAATGTGGTTACAAGAAATGATAGAAGAATGTGCCCTAGTGGGCTAAACCGGCATTGCGGCTTGTTAGACAAAAGGGAAGTGGGGGTCGATTTATGAAGTCACAACAGAGTGATAATTATAACAATTTAAATGCTAATCCTTGCTCACTCATTCGGGAACAATTGCAATCAATATATATATTTATGCTCAGTGTGTCGTCTTGATCGCTGGTGAAAAGTTTGTTTCTTTTGTAGAATTGTCCGTCTCTCTCCCTCTCACTCTCTCTCGGTTGTTGTTAGAGTGGATTGTTCAGAGTGACATTCATTAGTTTCGTAATAGAATGGATGTTTCAATGACACCGAATTCCTAGCTGCAGACTAGTAATTAATATCAAAGTCTTGTTCTTATTCTGTCGGTATCGATAGTCTAAGAGTTTAACCACGTGGTATGGTTAAAAGATTCAGCAATGGTCTACAACCTTTGTCTCCTCCTAATGGAGAAAAACATGGTCTGGTGATCATTTCTCAAAGTTGGGTTTTATTCGGAATGGCAGAAAAGGGCTGTCCCAGGACGCCTGACCCTAACTGGGCTCAGGGGCGGTCCTCTGATTTAGTTAACTCCAATCCCCTTTTTGAGTTTTCCTTCATTAAACAGTCCAAAATCACATTGTAAAATTGTGTAAACAGTGTCATACTCACTCATTCATCTTATACAACAATTAGATGTAAACCTCATATCTGAGGACCAGTTCGTAGCTGGATTCTTCACCGATCTTTTATACTTTCTCCGGAACATGAAATTTGTTCGTACCTCAAGTTCTGTGAGGTGGAAGGAATTATTTTGTTCTCTATGAAAATGTACTCTCTCTATACTGTTTGTCCATGAGGAGATCCTCAGGAATTTACGACGTCTCTCTGACCACAGCAGACTACTTGAAGGCAAGAGGGGGATGGGGCTTGCTATACCCAAAGAGGCCAACGTCATGACAGTGGCATCATGATATAACAGAAATATCAAGTATCAAAAGTGTCAACTAGAGTTAATGGTGTGTATTGTAATGTGGATATTGTAGAGTATTATGAATTGAATGGTTTGGGGTCATGTGAAACTTCATGTAAAGTCTTCGAATAATTTAATTGAGATCTTATGGAATAAGCAATTACAATTCATGCACTGGAAGATTGATCAATACTCAACGACATTAAACTGTCACAAATCACATTCATTCTTTTACGTTCATCAACACTAATAAATGAAAGCATTTTTGTGTTTGTAATTACATACCAAAACTAACAGCTGCTCTCAAAATCACCTTAATAGCAGAAAGTGAATGAATTGCTTGTTCTTGGACTGTGATAAATGTATGTCTAGTGATGTTGTAACTCCCATCAGTATTGTGCTTCTCTGACACGTCTACTGGGATAAATAAGAGCCATACATAGTGGTTCGCTAAAATAGCACGACATAATTCACTATTGATTCACTCCCTTGGCTGCCGATCTTCACTCTGTGTCATTGCAGTAGAGAGAACTGAGAGGAATTGACATCGATCAGGGGATGCTGCCAAGACTAAAATGTCATTTTGGTAAATGAGGAGCCAGTTCACTGTATTTTTTATAACGACTTGTGTTGTTTCTCTCATCAGATCTTATTGATCCATAGATGACTTTGATCTCTCTACATGAGACAATTATTTTTGGTGCAGTAGTCGTCTTGTAACATGTTAATTTACCTTCCCTGCTGAAATAGCATATCTATCGCCCTCTGCAGATGGCTTTCCAGGTGCATCGCCGCTACCACTATCTCCTGTGCTCACACTGGCTCCAACCCTGGGATCCCTGGCATCAACCCTGGCACCCATGACATCAATGTTACCACCCCTGGCACCTACGCTGGCATCGAGTCCCAACTCATCCACAGGGACAGAGACTACCTCAGCTACAGGATGGGACGACAGGGCCTCGCCCAAACCCAGCTCACCTATAGAACCAGACATGGAGGAGGAGCAAGAGGCTGAGACAGACCCGGAGACGGAGGAAGAGAAAGCCAGGCGTCTGCTCTACTGCTCGCTCTGCAAGATGGCCGTCAACTCGGCATCCCAACTGGAGGCTCATAACAGCGGTGAGAGGACCTGCCCTCCTCTCAGGGTCTCCTGTCCCTGAGGGGCTCGATCGCTAATCCTGTATAGCAGCTCTTAAATAGTGTTCACTCTTCTGTCAATGTGAATAACACAGCCAATCATGTCCATCAGTTGATTGGTAGGGTCTATTCATTGGCAAATAATGTCAGTGCCTCTCAATGCTGTTTCATAATATTGGCAAATGACTGTGGATGCAAATGCTTGAAAGACCTTATTGTGGCTCACTTTTTCCTATTTTATCATCCAGGTACGAAGCACAAGACCATGGTAGAGGCCAGGAGTGGTGTGGGCTCCATCAAGTCCTTCCCCCGGTCAGGGGTCAAGAGTAAGCTGGCTCCGCCCACCAAGGCAGCCACGGGCCTGCAGAACAAAACATTTCACTGTGAGATCTGCGATGTCCACGTCAACTCTGAGACACAGCTAAAGCAGGTGGGATACACCAGGGTGTTACATGAACATTAGCCATTGTATATTACCACAGTTTCCATGAGTGAACATTGTGAATTTGGTTCATGGAAATTGTTTGAATTCACTATATTTAAAATGTCATGTTTCTTATCAGTGGTATAGCTGTATCTGTCTCTCTTACTTCCGGCGCCGACAGAAATGGCTGCCTCGCTTCGCGTTCCTAGGAAACTATGCAGTGTTCTTTCTTACATTGGTACCCCAGGTCATCTTAGGTTTCATTACATACAGTCGAGAAGAACTACTGAATATAAGAGCAGCGTCAACTCACCATCAGTACGACCAAGAATATGACTTTCGCGAAGCGGATCCTGTGTTCTGCCTTTCACCCAGGACAACGGAATGGATCCCAGCCGGCGACCCAAAAAAACAACTTCGTAAAAGGGGGAAACGAAGCGGTCTTCTGGTCAGACTCCGGAGACGGGCACATCGCGCGCCACTCCCTAGCATTCTACTCGCCAATGTCCAGTCTCTTGACAACAAGGTTGATGAAATCCGAGCAAGGGTAGCATTCCAGAGGGACATCAGAGACTGTAACGTTCTTTGCTTCACGGAAACATGGCTCACTGGAGAGACGCTATCGGAGTCGGTGCAGCCAGCTGGTTTCTCCACGCATCGCGCCGACAGAAACAAACATCTTTCTGGTAAGAAGAGGGGCGGGGGCGTATGCTTCATGGTTAACGAGACGTGGTGTGGTCACAACAACATACAGGAACTCAAGTCCTTCTGTTCACCTGATTTAGAATTCCTCACAATCAAATGTCGACCGCATTATCTACCAAGGGAATTCTCTTCGATTATAATCACAGCCGTATATATTCCGCCCCAAGCAGACACATCGATGGCTCTGAACGAACTTTATTTGACTCTTTGCAAACTGGAATCCATATATCCTGAGGCTGCATTCATTGTAGCTGGGGATTTTAACAAGGATAATCTGAAAACAAGACTCCCTAAATTGTATCAGCATATCGATTGCGCAACCAGGGCTGGAAAAACCTTGGATCATTGCTATTCTAACTTCCGCGACGCATATAAGGCCCTGCCCCGCTCTCCTTTCGGAAAAGCTGACCACGACTCCATTTTGTTGATCCCTGCCTACAGACAGAAACTAAAACAAGAAGCTCCCGCACTGAGGTCTGTTCAACGCTGGTCCGACCAATCTGATTCCACACTCCAAGACTGCTTCCATCACGTGGACTGGGATATGTTTCGTATTGCATCAAACAACAACATTGACGAATACGCTGATTCGGTGAGCGAGTTCATTAGAACGTGCGTTGAAGATGTCGTTCCCATAGCAACGATTAAAACATTCCCAAACCAGAAACCGTAGATTGATGGCAGCATTCGCGTGAAACTGAAAGCGCGAACCACTGCTTTTAATCAGGGCAAGGTGACCGGAAACATGACCGAATACAAACAGTGTAGCTATTCCCTCCGCAAGGCAATCAAACAAGCTAAGCGTCAGTATAGAGACAAAGTAGAATCTCAATTCAACGGCTCAGACACAAGAGGTATGTGGCAGGGTCTACAGTCAATCACGGATTACAAAAAGAAAACCAGCCCCGTCACGGACCAGGATGTCTTGCTCCCAGGCAGACTAAATAACTTTTTTGCCCGCTTTGAGGACAATACAGTGCCACTGACACGGCCCGCAACCAAAACATGCGGACTCTCCTTCACTGCAGCTGATGTGGGGAAAACATTTAAACATGTTAACCCTCGCAAGGCTGCAGGCCCAGACGGCATCCCCAGCCGCGCCCTCAGAGCATGCGCAGACCAGCTGGCTGGTGTGTTTACAGACATATTCAATCAATCCCTATCCCAGTCTGTTGTTCCCACATGCTTCAAGAGGGCCACCATTTTCCTGTTCCCAAGAAAGCTAAGGTAACTGAGCTAAACGACTACCGCCCACTCACTTCCGTCATCATGAAGTGCTTTGAGAGACTAGTCAAGGACCATATCACCTCCACCCTAACTGACACCCTAGACCCACTCCAATTTGCTTACCGCCCAAATAGGTCCACAGACGATGCAATCTCAACCACACTGCACACTGCCCTAACCCATCTGGACAAGAGGAATACCTATGTGAGAATGGTGTTCATCGACTACAGCTCGGCATTTAACACCATAGTGCCCTCCAAGCTCGTCATCAAGCTCGAGACCCTGGGTCTCAACCCCGCCCTGTGCAACTGGGTACTGGACTTCCTGACGCCCCCAGGTGGTGAGGGTAGGCAACAACATCTCCACCCCGCTGATCCTCAACACTGGGGCCCCACAAGGGTGCGTTCTGAGCCCTCTCCTGTACTCCCTGTTCACCCACGACTGTGTGGCCACGCACGCCTCCAACTCAATCATCAAGTTTGCGGACGACACAACAGTGGTAGGCTTGATTACCAACAACGACGAGACGGCCTACAGGGAGGAGGTGAGGGCCCTCTGAGTGTGGTGTCAGGAAAATAACCTCACACTCAACGTCAACAAAACTAAGGAGATGATTGTGGACTTCAGGAAACAGCAGAGGGAACACCCCCCTATCCACATCGATGGAACAGTAGTGGAGAGGGTAGTAAGTTTTAAGTTCCTCGGCGTACACATCACAGACAAACTGAATTGGTCCATCCACACAGACAGCATCGTGAAGAAGGTGCAGCAGCGCCTCTTCAACCTCAGGAGGCTGAAGAAATTCGGCTTGTCACCAAAAGCACTCACAAACTTCTACAGATGCACAATCGAGAGCATCCTGTCGGGCTGTATCACCGCCTGGTACGGCAACTGCTCCGCACACAACCGTAAGGCTCTCCAGAGGGTAGTGAGGTCTGCACAACGCATCACCGGGGGCAAACTACCTGCCCTCCAGGACACCTACACCACCCGATGTCACAGGAAGGCCATAAAGATCATCAAGGACAACAACCACCCGAGCCACTGCCTGTTCACCCCGCTATCATCCAGAAGGCGAGGTCAGTACAGGTGCATCAAAGCTGGGACCGAGAGACTGAAAAACAGCTTCTATCTCAAGGCCATCAGACTGTTAAACAGCCACCACTAACATTGAGTGGCTGCTGCCAACACACTGACTCAACTCCAGCCCCTTTAATAATGGGAATTGATGGGAAATTATGTAAAATATATCACTAGCCACTTTAAACAATGCCACCTAATATAATGTTTACATACCCTACATTATTCATCTCATATGTATACGTATATACTGTACTCTATATCATCTACTGCATCTTTATGTAATACATGTATCACTAGCCACTTTAACTATGCCACTTTGTTTACATACTCATCTCATGTGTATATACTGTACTCAATACCATCTACTGTATCTTGCCTATGCTGCTCTGTACCATCACTCATTCATATATCTTTATGTACATATTCTTTATCCCCTTACACTTGTGTCTACAAGGTAGTAGTTTTGGAATTGTTAGCTAGATTACTTGTTGGTTATTACTGCATTGTCGGAACTAGAAGCACAAGCATTTCGCTACACTCGCATTAACATCTGCTAACCATGTGTATGTGACAAATAAAATTTGATTTGATTTGATTTGAAGTCGTGTCTAATTGGAAATGATTACAAAGCCTACGTAATATAACCTTGAAATGACAGAAAACAGTTTTCAAGCAATGATTACACTAAATTAATAGAAACAAATTAGTAAGTAGGCTTTCAAAACTGGATGAATGGAACATGTCTTCAAGTTTTTTTATATATATATATTTGGACGTTTAGAGTGCCACATTGATCATGCAATTTTGACATATTGCATTTACTGGCAATTTTCTTGTACCTCTACGGCTGACAACCCTTCCAAATCAATTAGTGGTGTTCTGTCCTCCTTGGTCGTTTAGAGCCCCCTTAACTCTTAAGGATCTGGCCCTTTTTTTCAAATTTCACCTAAAATTACATACCCAAATCTACCTGCCTGTAGCTCGGGATCTGAAGCAAGGGTATGCATATTCTTGCTACCATTTGAAAGGAAATTAATGTAGGAGAATATGTCTGCATTTCTGTTCAAAATGTTGTATCAGGACTGCCCAAATGTGCATAATTGGTTTATTAATACATTTTCAAGTTCATAACTGTGCACTCTCCTCAAACAACAGCATGGTATTATTTCACTGTAATAGCTACTGTAAATTGGACAGTGCAGTTAGATTAATAATAATTTAAGCTTTCTGACAATATCAGATATGTCTGTGTCCTGGGAAATGTTCTTGTTACTTACAACCAATGCTAATCACATTAGCCTACGTTAGCTCAACCATCCCGCAGGGGACCCACCGATCCTGTAGAGGTTTAAATAAATCTAGGACCAATCACTTGTAGTCACTCTCTTTCTTACTATATAACCTTACTGTCCTCTCCATCTCTCCTCCAGCACATTAGCAGCAGACGTCACAAAGACCGAGCGGCAGGCAAACCGGCCAAACCCAAATACAGTCCCTACAGTAAACTCCCGAAAGGCCAGGCCACACAACCAGTAAGTCCCTCCTTGTCTCAATACTGACAAAATACAGAATCATAGGAATCACCTAAACAATCAGAAAGTCTCCACAAATCTATGTCACCAAGATGTGAGAGACAAGATTGAGGGTATCTCTTTCTCTTGTTTTGTCATCTAAAACAGTGTTCTTCATGATTTGTTTATTCAATAGCCCCTGGATATGAAGCTGATACGGTTTGTGACTTTACAGGCCTAGTAAAAATGAAGGTCTGAGACCAGCATGCTAAAGGTGTAATGTATTGGGGATTCATCTGGGGCCAAATGGCAGAAAAAAGTGAGGGAAAAGTCAAGTTTCCATCATGGGTCTCATAAAGTGGCAGACAGAGATAACTTGCGACCAGGCCTAGGGGTTGACAATCTCTGGGAAATGACTCCTATAAATCCCATCCTCAACTGTATTAACCCAGAGGAGACACTTTTATATGGAAAGAGCAAAGATTCCTCCCAGTAGGTTAGAATACATGAGTCAGTTGATTGACAGCACATAACAATTTCCATCTTGGTGTTCAGAGGAAGCTCCATTACCCTATCACTAATACAGAAGAGGATTTCAAAGGGCTCCATTGACCTTCAAACCCATACTCTCAGACACTGATTTAGTTTTTGTTCTCTCTCTCTCACTCTCCCTCTCGCTTTCCCTCTCACTCACTCTCCCCCCCTCTCTCTCTCTCTCTCTGTCTCTCTCTGTCTCTCTCTCTCTCTATGTCTCTCTCGCTCTCTGTCTCTCTCGCTCTCTCTCTCTCTCTGTCTCTCTCTCTCTTTCTCTCTCTTTCTCTCTCTCTCTCACTCTCCAGGTGAAGCTGACAGTGGGGAAGGAGTTGTGCCAACCTCAAATAACCCAGATAATGCCCGCTCACCTGGCAGCATTGGCATCAGCAGCAGCAGCTATGGGCTCGGCCTTCCCCGGCCTCCGCTCCACCCACGCTCCCTCCCATGGCCCCACCCTTTTTCAGACACAGACCCTCCCTGCTGCCCTGCTCCGCCCCGCCCCCGGGCCTGTCAGGACCTCCCATACACAGTTACTGTTTGCCCCCTACTGACTCACAACCCCACCCTATAGACTCTATGGACTTCCCATGACGGCCGTGCCACGGAAGTTGTTATGAACCAGAGTCCCCTTCCCTCTGCTTATCCCTCTATACATTTGGACCACAGGCCACCTTCACCAGAATATGGGGATAATAGGCACAGAGGAATAGTTTAACCCATACTGCCAGATAAACCCTACTGGGCTGACCAGACCTCCCGTTATGGATTTCCCAAGGAACCCATCAATGACCCAGAATTGATCAGCGTCCCCCTTCCCTCTGCTGTTCCCCCTACATTCAGAGAAGAACCACACCGGAACGAATAACGGCTCAAATAAACAGATGGGCGCTGTGTGTTAGCGATCACCTGCTGGGTGTGAACGATCCAACATGTAGAATCGTGGGGAAATAATAGCCGATGTTCTGGTCAGAGGCGATAGGACGGCCACCCACGGCTTTTAACTGTTCGTCGTCCTGGTGTGTATCCTCTGAGGACTACCATCTTCACCAAAACATGTGGACTACAGACAACCTGAAGCATTACATCTGGACTACTGCCCACTCTATTCCATTTGGATTACTACTGCTCTACAGCATTAACCCTGCATCTCCTGTTTAACTGGACTACAGGCCGGTCTCATCATTACTGTAGGACCACCCTGTCGAATCTACTCGCCCATCTTCACTGAGTCATTGACTTATCACAATTCCCTCCTATAGTAGTTAATACTTAGTAGTACCCACACAGCCACCCACGTTCCTGTGCCATTCTCTTACCCATGAATCATACCCAAGAACAGGACTTGGAGTTATATTGTACTGCAATAATGTATAAGACAAACCGGTGAACTATGCAGTGTCATTTCTGTCTAATACAAGGCACCGTTTGAGCTATAATTGTGCTATAGGGATATCATATTTGTAAAGATAGTGGCACACTAAGATCATTGCTTCAGTGGAGGTAGCTATCACTCATGTTTGTAAAAAAGACTGGTAAGGATCTCCTCTTTTGCTGTTTGCACTTTAAGTCCCCTCTCTGTTGATGTCTACAGTGCATTAGATGGCTAGAGTATGTGTTGTAGTTCCTCTTGCATTACGTGTATGTGTCTGTTAGTGTGTAAGTGTTTTGTTTCTTTGTGTGTGTGCGTATGTGTGTGAGTGTATATGGGTGTTTGTGTGTGACCTTGCCCTCCACCTTAAAGCCATCCCAGCTGACACCCAATAACCATTCTGAATGACCACGTCATGGGCTCAAGGGACCACTAAGGCTTGTGTATAATATCTGTTCATGTGTAAAAGATGAACCATTTCAAATAAAAGAGTCTTACTTTGTTAACTTTGTTGATCCTACAATTCACCAATGGGACTGTACAGTTGCACATGCATGTAGAAGAGTGTATGCACAACCGTAAGTCACTCTGGATAAGGGCGTCTGCTAAATGACTCAAATGTCTAGTCACACTCTCCTACATGTCATAGAGACATACACCACAATTGAAAGCTCTCAGCTTGCTTGCTGAGTTTTTTTTGTCATGAATCTTGTTCTGGAGGCAGCTCTGCAGAGTGATCACTAGCTGGCACAGCCACAAAGTAATATAATCAGATTTTTTACCTAACCCTAATGTTAAATGAAGACCTAAAAGCAACAACAACAAAAATAAAAATAAAAAAACATGCTTTTTTTTTTACAATATAGCCAATTCGGACATTGCAGCTGGACTATCTAAGGGGAAATCATCCTGTTCTGCCTCCAGGACAAGACTCATGACAATAAAAGTCAACCTGCAGCTTGCTTCCCCTTAGGAAGTAAAATCATTGACAAACAGGTTTCGGCGCTAGCAATTTCGGGGCGGCAGGGTAGCCTAGTGGTTAGAGAGTTGGACTTGTAACCGGAAGGTTGCAAGTTCAATCCCCCGAGCTGACAAGGTACAAATCTGTTGTTCTGCCCTGAACAGGCAGTTAACCCACTGTTCCTAGGCCGTCATTGAAAATAAGAATTTGTTCTTAACTGACTTGCCTAGTTAAATAAAGGTTAAATAAAAACTAAATTGATATCACCAAAACATGATAAGTCATCAGGTACATATTGTAGCCAGTTGTTCAGTCTGTCTGTGGTCCTTTCCATGAACCCATAAGGCTGTGCGTCAATCCCCAGTCTGTAGTATATCTGCCCAAATGACTCCTGACAACATTCCTGACATACACAACTCCCCTCTCCAGCCAGAGAGAGCTTACTTCCAACTCCAAAAACATCAGGCTGCCTGATGACCAGAGAGCAAGTCATTTTTAAAAATGTATTTAAATAGGCAAGTCAGTTAAGAACAAATTGTTATTTACAATGACGGCCTACCCCGGTCAATTGTGCCCCGCCCTATGGGACTCCCAATCACGGCCGGATGTGATTCAGCCTGGATTCGAACCAGAGACTGTAGTGTCACTTCTTGCACTGAGATGCAGTGCCTTAGACCGCCGCACCACTCAAATCAAATCAAACTTTATTTGTCACATGCTCCGAATACAACAAGTGTAAACTTTACCATGAAATGCTTACTTACAAGCCCTTAACCAACAGTGCAGTTCAAGAAGAGTTAAGAAAGTGTTTACCAAGTAGACTAAAATAAAACATAACACAATAAGAATAACAATAAGAAGGCTATATACAGGGGGCACCGAGTACCGAGTCAGTGTGCAGAGGGTACAGGTGAGTTGATGTGCCTGAGCCCATTGAGTGTGTGACAAATGGGTATTGAGGTTCCTTGGTACCACACAGTACCATACAGAGGGACTTATTTCCAAAATATCATCACCTTACATTTATCACCCTTTCACTAGATCTCCTGAGAAAACCACAGATTGGATTGATGAATTGCTTCATACTTGATGCCAACCAAACTTTAGATATCTTTTGCCCTTCATTTAGAGGGGTTTTATTTAACCTGTCTTTTTCTCAGACGACAGAAAACATTCCTTTTGTGATTGAAAGAGGGGATTACGAAGAATTGATCTGGTGGGCTGTGGATTGGTAACAGCAGGCATGTTTATACGCAGTAGCACACACTGCTGAACGAATAGCTGGTAGTTTTCTGTCATCTTAAAAAAAGACAGAAGTTCATTGCACTATCGCTTCTATTGAGTTGTTTTCCCTTTCTGTCTTGTAGGTGTAGGCTGTAGAAAGCGATGCCGTGCTGGAGGACTAATGTACAGGCAGGGAGATGTGTAGTAACAGAGTAGGAACAGGATCTGAAGTCGGATACCCTTGGGACACAAGGGCAGATTCAGACAGCGTGTCTGTCCGTGTTCACCTCAGATTCCACATTATGATAAATGCCTCAATTAACATTCCACGTCCAAGAGAACGTTGATATATTTCTTCCATCAGGTTTTATACAGTTTTGAAACCTGTTGCTGTTATCTTAGACTGTACACCTGCATCACATGCCAGTTGTTTTTTACAGTCTCTTTATGTTTCAGCAGACTGCTTTCATTGCCTTTCATGGTTCAAGTTAGGATAGGGATTTGATTAGAAGTCCCAGTCAAATACTTTTGTCAGAAGGTAGAAATATTGGAGTGCTCAAAACAACAATTGCAATCCATTAAAATGTATACCTCCCGACCCTAATGTCAAACATAGGTCAGAACACTGATAGGGGTTTTGAGGTTTGTTTTCGAAATGCCACAGAGTAATGTGTCTAGAATATACAGTTTACCTTTTGTTTCCTGTCTTAAAGAGCTATACAGTACCTTTGACCTTGACAATAACGTTAGTCTTAAAAATGAGAACAAAGCCAACAAGCTTCGGCTATGGTTAACATGCAGTTCAGATTGACCAAGACACAACAACATTACAAACATCTTTCCCCAAATGTGTTGGAATTAGTTGGAATTAGTTTGTTTGAATGGAACTGAGATCCAAACATAATTTAAGGAAAGCATTTACAAGCAACACAGAGGCAAACGAATAGTCCACCTAAGTTCTCTGCTCTCCACATTGTACAGGATAGCTATTGTTGACATCTCCCATTGGCGCCAAATCCACCTTCATTCCGAGGCTTTGTCGTGTCCAATATCAAATTGGCTCAATTAGTAAACAAATAAATAAATAATACGAGTCTACATGATTACTAATGTTGTCATGGATTCATTGCATGCATACAGAAACCCTTACTCTGTTAGCTCAGATTACTACTGCCTGACCCCTCATACTAAATTAGTATATTCAGTTATATGACCCGCCCTTGCCTTGCTCTCCTTGGCCACATCAATTATTAAGCCATTCATTATTGGCTCAAACAGATGTCACTCAAGTGAGACGGAGACTGTGACCTTAATGAATAACCTGCTGCACATAAACACACAGAGGACGTGTTGGACCAGACTGAACGGATCTGAGAGGTGCTGTAAATTACAAGGACAGAGAACTAGTAAAAGGGTTCCATGTCAGTGACTGGCCGATATATCAGCCAGTATGATGTTATAAATGCTTATACTGCTCCATGTCTCCTCTAGGAACCAAGTAAGTGTTCCAATAGAACATGTTAATACAGCTGAGGCAATATGGGAGGAGTAGCCTACCTATAAAAGGGCACTGGGTGTGCAGTAACTACCCAGCTAGCACATAACGTTCTGAGAACCATATGTTTCTTTGAGCTTGGTGAGAGCGTGGTTGTCTTATGATTATTTTGCATACAACATTCTAGGTGCAGGATACCCAGCTAGGGCGAAATATTCTGAGAACCATATGCTTCTTAGGAGGGAATTTCAGTACTTCAGCATAACATTTCTTAAAGGTTTCCTCATGGTTCTATTCAAAATAATGTACTCAAATAGTTCTGAGAACGTTAAGAAACAACGTTCTTCTGTGGGAATTTCAGTACTTCAGCATAACGTTTTCTGCAGGTTTCCTCATGGTTCTATTTGAAGTCATGTTCTCAGAACATTAAGAAAACTTTCCATAAAAAACACAAGTAACGTTCAAAGAATGTATTAAGAATATACATTCCGTTCTCTGGGTCAACAAAACTCTCTCTATCCTCTGTCTTGTTAAGTGTGTTCAGATGTGCCCATTAATTGGCCACACCTGATCTTAATGAGTGCGTGTTTCCTTTGAAATGGGGTCTTTTTGAATAGACAAAAATGTAAAACTTTTTATGGGTAAACAGGAAAAAAAATATTTGAACCATTACGTTGACTGAGAACAAATTCTCATGTAGAGCAACAACCTGGGGAATAGTTACAGAGGAGAGGATGAATGAGCCAATTGGAAGCTGGGGATAATTACATGTCTATGATTTTGAATTTAGCCAGGACACTTGGATTAACACCCCTACTCCTATGATAAGTGCAATGGGAGCTTTAGTGACCACAACGTCCCATCCGAAAGACATCACCCTATACAGGGCAATCCTCAATCACTGCCCTGGGATATTTGCTTTTTTTCAGACCAGAGGAAAGAGTGCCTCCTACTGGCCACTTCCAGCAGCATCTGGTCTCCAATCTAGGGACCGACCATGGTCAACCCTGGTGTAGTTTCTGAGGCAAGCCAGCAGTGGGATGCAGGGTGGTATGCTGCCCACTTCTGTTCTCAGAATGTTTTTAAAAAGTTTAGTTTTACCGGCCAGAAAACGTATGCCTTAATTCCCAGAACCAATTGGAAACCAAAAATGTACGTTCCCACAACTTCCAAAGAACCAAATGTCCAAAGAACCAAGCTGGGTATGATATAGAAGGCAAGGTTATGCACTTTATAGAGTGCTTAAGAAAATTAAAGTGCCCCTGGGCTGAGTGTAAGGTTGTTTAAGGTCTGCAGAAAGCTTGTATAAGTGTGTGTGTGTGTGTGTGTGTGTGTGTGTGTGTGTGTGTGTGTGTGTGTGTGTGTGTGTGTGTGTGTGTGTGTGTGTGTGTGTGTGTGTGTGTGTGTGTGTGTGTGTGTGTGTGTGTGTGTGTGTGTGTGTGTGTGTGTGTGTTCTGTGTTCAGTGTTCTCTATCAATGTCAAGTGCCTATTAAGATTTAGTGGACAGGTTATATTCAAGCTATTATTAAAAGTAGAGATGGAGATAATATAAACTGTTTACCAATGACACATTTTGCTTAGTCATTAAAAAAAAAAAACTTACTATAGATGACATATCTCTGCAGGCAACTGCCTGATTCTGATCGTTGGGTATTTGTGTTAGTTCCAGTGTTGCTGTCAAATTTGCATCACCTAAACGCTGACATAGAAATATAGCACTAATGTATGCAGGGCCAGGAGAGTTACCATGGTAATAGAACTGTCAGGGAGGTGACATCTCAGGGCTATGGTGATGACATCTAGGATAGGTGATGCATGCCGCCAACTAAGGAGATCACGCCAGGTAGCAGCTGTGACTTTCAGGAAGTGTCACCTTGTGTTTCATGTCAACTGCAGTTTTTTAAATGTTTTATTTAACTAGGCAAGTCAGTTAAGAACAAATTGTTATTTACAATGATGGACTACCCCGGCCAATTGTGCACTGCCCTATGGGACTCCCAATAACAGCCGGTTGTGATACAGCCTGGTATCAAACCAGGGTCTGTAGTGACACCTTTAGCACTGAGATGCAGTGCCTTAGACCGCTGTGCCACTCAGGAGCCCCTAAAGGTAAGAAGGGAGTGAACACATTCTTGCATCCCACTGCTTCCCTAATGATCTATCGAGTCTGTGTCATGCAGTAATGTCTGTACATTGCAGCAGTGTGTTATAGCAACATTTTCACAAATGTTCTGTAAGGTACACTATAATTACAAAAGTATGTGGACATCACTTCAAATTAGTGGATTATATTATTTCAGCCACACCCGTTGCTGACAGGTGTTTAATAACGAAGCACACAGCCATGCAATCTGCATAGACAAACATTGTTAGTAGAATGGCCTTCCTGAAGTGACTTCCAACATGGCACCGTCATAGGATGCCACCTTTCCAACAAGTCAATTCGTAACATTTCTGCCCTGCTAGAGGTGCCCCGGTCAATTGTAAGTACTGTTATTGTGAAGTGGAAACGTCTAGGAGCAACAACGGCTCAACCATGAAGTGGTTGGCCACACAAGCTCACAGAACGGGATCGCCAAGTGCTCAAGCGTGCAGCGTGTAAAAATCGTCAGCACAAGAACTGCTCGTCGGGAGCTTAATGAAATGGCTTTCTATGGCCGAGCACACCCACAAAAACCTAACATCACCATGCGCAATGCCAAGCGACGGCTGGAGTGGTGTAACGCTCGCCGCCTTTGGACTCTGGAGCAATGGAAACGGGTTCTCTGGAGTGATGAATCACGCTTCCCAATCTGTCAGTCCGACAGACAAATCTGGGTTTGGCGGATCCTAGGAAAACTCTACCTGCTCCAATGCATAGTGTCAACTG
Source organism: Oncorhynchus nerka (assembly GCF_034236695.1). Lineage (NCBI taxonomy): Eukaryota > Metazoa > Chordata > Actinopteri > Salmoniformes > Salmonidae > Oncorhynchus > Oncorhynchus nerka. Next base: position 21,726,243 of record NC_088398.1, on the reverse strand, counting down.
TCAAGTTTGGTGGAGGAGGAATAATGGTCTGGGGTTGTTTTTCATTGTTTGGGCTAGGGCCCTTAGTTCCAGTGAAGAAAAATCTTAACATTACAGCATACAATGACATTCTAGATGATTCTGTGCTTCCAACTTTGTGGCAACAGTTTGGGGAAGGCCCTTTCATGTTTCAGCATGACATTGCCCCCTGTGCACAAAGTGAGGTCTGAACAGAAATGGTTTGTCGAGATCAGTGTGGAAGAACTTGACTGGCCTGCACAGAGCCCTGACCTCAACCCCATCTAACACCTTTAGGATGAATTGGAACGCCGAATGTTAACCAGGCCTAATTGCCCAACATCAGTGCCCGACCTCACTAATGCTCTTGTGGCTGAATGGAAGCAAGTCCCCACCGCAATGTTCCACAATCTAGTGGAAATCCTTCCCAGAAGAGTGGAAGATAGCACCTAAGGCGGGACCAAATCTATATTAATGCCCATCATTTTGGATTAAGATGTTCAACAAGCAGTGGTCCACATACTTTTGGTCATGTAGTGTGTTTGAGGTGCCTTTAGCGATGGTATGGATGTGAAATTCTCATTCTAATTGTTAAAGGATTATTTCATTAAACTCCAAGTATGAAATTATAGATTTGGTCAACATTTCAAGAGTAGCCTATAAGGTAGGCTGGCTCACACTGACTCTTATTGGTTTATGGTCCCCTTTGAGATAGTGTACTACTGCTGCCATCTGTTGGATAAAAGAGGGGCATACAGGTGCACAAAGCCAGCTCTTTAAGTACTTTAAGTAAATTGACAAGCCTGTACTATTTTTGTTGTTTTGTTGTTGTCCCCTTCCCCTCAAAACTATTAATAAAACTACTACTTTACTCTAAATGTTCATAATGACCAAAAGCCTACCAAACATCTTTCTTCATTTTATCCCCCCCCCCCAAAAAAAAAAAAACTTATTTGGAAGGCTCTTGCACAAGCTGCACAATTTTGTCATAGTGCCTTTAGTTGCCAAAGGAAACTGTTTCCGTGGAAAGGCCAGTAAACAGCTGAACCCAATCTAAAGTACTGCCATTACTTGAGGCGAACATAAATGGACTCATGGTACACCTCTTCACATTACATCTGGAAATATTCACTAGGCTAGTTTGATAAATAAGTAAGTCTTTGTTACTAATATAATGCAACTTGTGAAATGGAAAATGAAAGGGCGACACATTTCAGCCCTGATTTGTTTGTGTTTGTATTCCCATTCTTTGAATAATTCTCACTCCAGTATTCCCATAGATGAGCTCCCTGGGGAATCCTTTGACTCCAGTCCTGACACAGGAAAGCCCCTATCCTTCCCAACACCATGCCCTCCACCACAGTGGGAGCAATATACATGGAATCCCATCTTCCAATCTGGAGAAAGGTAAGAGCCGCTTCAGCGTCAGGGTCCAGTGTGTGGACTTTGTCAGCGCATGACAGAATACAGCGTCACCAAGCACAAAGGGAGCAACCCGTTCATCCGTGCTGTGGCAGCGTGTGAGGAGGAAAAACTCCACATGGAAAAAGAACATGGAGGATGTGACCGTTTTTCCATGAGGGGTATGGAGGCAAAGAGGGGACCAGCTTTTTCGGGGTCTTTGACGGGTTCCACGGACAAATTTCTGCAGTTACGGCAGCCAGGGAGATGCTTGTTTTAGTCCTGGAGCAACTCTCCAAACAGGACCCCTTGCTCTCCTTGGAGAAGGACCAGGTGAAGCTACTGTCACGCTTTAGGCCCTGTTCCAGGAATACTACAACAGACCTTACGCAGGCCAAGCCCAGAACATTGCACTAGGCCTAGGCACTAAGCAGCTGGAGAATCTGACCAAAGTGGAACAGGTGAACCTAGCCTTCACCACAGCCTTCTGGAAGATGGACCGGGTCCTGGGGCTTGGCAAGGACGAGACCTCCAAGATCCGCTGGAGTGGCCTCACAGCGCTACTCTGCCTTATCGACAGTGGGCTGCCCTCCTCAGACGAGAAGGAGCAGGATACAGGACAGGAGAGTAATATACCAACCCCCTCACAGGAGTTACAGGGTGGAAGAATTCTCATTGCTGACTGTGGTCAGTATTTTACTAGCATACTGATACTAGCAAATATGATACAGAACAGGTCTTATTCATTGAATACTATACATTTACAATTAACGTCACTTGTTGATTCCGATTTCACAGGTAAAGTCCATGCGGTGCTGTACAAACAAGGCAGTGGCTTCCGTCTGACCAAAGCACCTCCATCCAACCCAGTGATAAATTCATTAACTTCTTTGAGGAAAAGATCCTTATCATTAAAAACTCCTCTTTAAAGCTGCGTATTCCTCCAAAGCTCAGTTGTCCCGAGTCTGCACAACTCTGCCAGGACCTAGGATCAAGGGAGACACTCAAGTGTTTTAGTACTATATCTCTTACATTTACATTTAAGTCTTGACACACTGATGGAAATAATCATGGCCTCTAAACCTTCAAGCTGCATACTGGACCCTATTCCAACTAAACTACTGAAAGAGCTGCTTCCTGTGCTGCTTCCTGTGCTTGGCCCTCCTATGTTGAACATAATAAAAGGTTCTCTATCCACCGGATGTGTACCAAACTCACTAAAAGTGGCAGTAATAAAGCCTCTCTTGAAAAAGACCCAGAAAATATAAACAACTATCGGCCTATATCAAATCTCCCATTCCTCTCAATTATTTTTGAAAAAGCTGTTGCACAGCAACTCACTGCCTTCCTGAAGACAAACAATGTATACAAAAAGCTTCAGTCTGGTTTTAGACCCCATCATAGCACTGAGACTGCACTTGTGAAGGTGGTAAATGACCTTTTAATGGCGTCAGACCAAGGCTCTGCATCTGTCCTTGTGCTCCTAGACCTTAGTGCTGCTTTTGATACCATCGATCACCACATTCTTTCGGAGATTGGAAACCCAAATTGATCTACACGGACAAGTTCTGGCCTGGTTTAGATCTTATCTGTCGGAAAGATATCAGTTTGTCTCTGTGAATGGCTTGTCCTCTGACAAATCAACTGTAAATTTCGGTGTTCCTCAAGGTTCCGTTTTAGGACCACTATTGTTTTCACTATATATTTTACCTCTTGGTGATGTCATCCAGGAAACATAATGTTAAATTTCACTGCTATGTGGGTGACACACAGCTGTACATTTTTGTTGTTGTTGAATTTGACCCCTTTTTCTCCCCAATTTCGTGGTATCCAATTGTTTTAGTAGCTACTATCTTGTATCATCGCTACAACTCCCGTACAGGCCTCTCTACACTGGCTTCCTGTTAAGGCAAGGGCTGATTTCAAGGTTTTACTGCTAACCTACAAAGGGTTACATGAGCTTGCTCCTACCTATCTTTCCGATTTGGTCCTGCCGTACATACCTACACGTACACTACGGTCACGCAGGCCTCCTAACTGTCCCTAGAATTTCTAAGCAAACAGCTGGAGGCAGGGCTTTCTCCTATAGAGCTCCATTTTTATGGAATGGTCTGCCTACCCATGTGAGAGACGCAGATTCGGTCTCAACCTTCAAGTCTTTATTGAAGACTCATCTCTTCAGTAGGTCCTATGATTGAGTGTAGTCTGTTCCAGGAGTGTGAAGGTGAAGAACCGCCCTTGCTGTCTCTGCCTGGTCGGTTCCCCTCTCTCCACTGGGATTCTCTGCCTCTAACCCTATTACAGGGGCTGAGTCATTGGCTTACTGGTGCTCTTCCATGCCGTCGCTAGGAGGGGTGCGTCACTTGAGTGGGTTGAGTCACTGACGTGATCTTCCTGTCTGGGTAGTTTCTTCTTAGGTTCTGGCCTTTCTAGTCAGTTTTTCCTAGCCACTACACCTGCATTTCTTGCTGTTTTGGGTTTTAGGCTGGGTTTCTGTACAGCACTTTGAGATATCAGTTGATATAAGGGCTTTATAAATAAATTTGAACCCTAAGGAGCGCAAACACATCCTCTGGTCCGGAGGGACAATCAGCATCAACAAACAGCACAGTCTGGTGGAAGGGCTGACCAAGGCCACCCGAGTGCTTAGTCATTATGGCGATCGCAAGCTGAAGTCAGTCATCCCTGTGCCTTACTCTGTGTCGCTGCCCACAGACCCATCCTACCAGCTGCTGGTCCTAGCGTCCAGTGGCCTCTGGGAAGTATTGGATGATCATGCAGTGGCTGAGAGAGCTGAGTGTCATTGAGTTGACTCAACAGAAATTAATATTGAAGACCCTGTGCCTCATGCAAACTGTTGAGGATTTGTCCGTTTCAGATTCAGTCAAGACCAGGGTCATCTACTTTTGATACTGAAGAACCTTCCAGTGTCAAGGATGAGGACAACCCACCAGAGTTGGACATGCCAGAGACTATGGGGGGTAGCTAGAGATATGCAAATGCAGAGGAAACAGAGAGACATCAAGCCTCAGTCCTGCAGCAGGAGTGAGGTCAATGTGAAGGAAACTATGGCTGACAGTCTGAAGAATCTCACCTTGAACTACGAGTGCCTTGCAGCTGACATTTGTAGAGAGCTAGTGGACACAGTGTTGGTCTCAGGTTCAAAGGAAAACATTTCAGTCATGGTCATACTTATTCAGGGGTTGGATGTGCTCAGAGAAAACACTCTCAAAGGAGTTGACAAACCAAACAAATACCACGTAATTATAACTTCAGACCAATTGTTCAAGTTTTGCAGAGAATGAATAGCTCTTGCATTTCTTGTGATATCAAAAACATAAAGGCATACAATATACCTAATTTATTGACTTGTACCCTGACACTCAAATTGATCCTTCACTAGTCATCTTTGACATTGTTAAATCCACCTGGCTTCAGAAAGAATACCAGTCAGTTAGTACCACTTCCGGTTGTTTGAGGCAATAGGTTAGCAAGTCCGACACAGTGCATCAGTTTTATAAATTGTTATGGCCAGTCATTAATTAAAATTATAACCAACAATTGTGCAATGCAATAGTCTTCTCAAATATGAACAGGCCATTGAGAAAAGTAACAAGACACAGGAGATACAATTGAATTGTTAATAACACTACATATTTAAAAAGAACACCATTGTTTAGCATTTAACCAGTTTGTTTGTGACAAGGTAACAAACCCATAGCAGACCTAGACCTACATTGGTGTACTGTAAAATTGTTCGGAATCTCTAGATACTTTCCTGACAAGCTTATGCCCTCCAAGCTGTATTGGTAGAAGACAACATTGCAACACCCTATATAACAGAGTAATATTCCACAGACTGATGATAGGTAATAGTCAAGACTTAATGTTGGTGCATGGTTTGAGGCCTACTTTTAAACACCACTAATTCTGACAAGTTGATAACTGAACAATAACAGTTTGGGGAAACAAAGGACTAGACATTTTACAAAACTTGTCTGAGCATGTCCAACTGTCTCAGTGTTCTTCCTTAAATCAATGTATCAACCAGAGAATATTGTGGTTTGAAGAAGGACTTCCCATGATGCACAAGGCAGTCATCATAGATGTGACAAACTTGCAGAGGCACCAGCCATCCAATCACAAAACCACCCTTTTATCCTATTCAACCGGTTGCAGTGGGCCAGTGGTGTAATGGCGTTGGATGTTCTTGCCAAACTTCTCTGCAGACGGAGATGTCGTCGTCTCGGCAGCAGGTGCAAGGGGGAATGCTTGATTTGATAGTCCTTACCTGACACTGCTTCAATAATGGTATTATACCCAGTACAAACTGTCATAGCCTCCAGGCATTTCACAATGGGGGAATTTGATTTGTTCTGGTTGGAAGGACACTCAACTCACTTTTACCCCCAGTCCAATAACCCTATGACCTAGGTTACACTTTCTCTTCAGGGAATCAGTCACACACACACACTGCTTACTCTCTCTCGTAGGGGCTAGTCTTCCAACTGAAGTAAAAAAATAAAAAAAAAAATGTTTTAGGCCTTGTAGTGATACATGCATACATTATACTGATATACACTTTAAAATGAAAAGTAAAACCAAACAAAGTATTAGAAATGCAGCTATACAGAGTCTTCAGCTATTCCCAGGAGAAAGGACGAGAGATGGAAGGTCTGATGTCAGGAAGGGGAACACCATGTCCAGATGTGATTCAGAGTTAGGAAGAGTGGGCCAGGTTTAGGTACTGCAGCAGGAGCGGCTGGCTGGCTGAGCTGTCTCCGTAAGATCCACTCCCCGGTTCCGTCCGCTGTTCGCTCCGGCAGCTTGAGGCTCGTTCTTGGGTAATTTCTTTGCTGTGAAGCAATAGGGAATTTTTTTAGTACATATGTATCTATTATCAGATTGATAGAATCTTTAACATTTTCAAACTAAGTGTAATGAACATGGAACATAAAACACTTACCAATAGCCATGAACATCTCATTAACGTTCATAGAGGTCTTTGCTGATGTTTCCATGAACAGTAAACTGTTATCCTCTGCGTATGACTGGGCATCCTGGAAGAAAACCACCAAAATCAGTCAATATGTAACAAATGTTGTGTTTAACTGCCTTATAGGTCAAATTGTATGATGACTCCAATGAGAATAAAACTAGCACAGTGTAATGTTCAATAGCAAATTCACTGGCACAAACCTGAAAATCCAATGCTCGTTTGTTTGCAAGGTCAGCTTTGTTCCCAGCCAACGCTATTACAATATTTGGACTGGCTTGTCTCTGAAGCTCCTTAACCCAGTTCTTTGCTCGTGCAAAGGACTCCTGGCAAACATCAGAGGACGAGAGATTAAGTCAGAAAATAACAAGGTCCTTGCGGAAGAATGACAACACAACCACTCCCTTCATTCCCTGGTTATGCGATTCACTTTGCAGGATATCCAAGACGTGGTCTCGTTAAAGGAGAACTTCTATAAAATATGACAATTAGATATAATGTTCCCCAGCTTACATGTATGGGGAGTTCGTCAACGAGATGTATCATATTGCTGAGTTGAAGTCATGCTCTGCTCCAAACATTGGCTTAAGATTTGTGTACAAAACTTTTGAGTTAGAAAACCAAGCTCTTTTGACATCTTATTTCCATGAAATACAATGTTCTAACAACTTCCCAGCAAACGTCTCAGCAAATAGAATTTCTCATTGGAGTTGCTCTTTTATTTTTTTTAACCAGGTTTGTTCATCTCTTTTACAAGAGAGACCTGGCCAAAATAGTGGCACAGGATATCAGAAACATTTCCAACATAACATATACATTTACACATCGAACAGAAAGATGGTTTGGGAAAGTGTGGTGCAACTAGGGGTCAAAACATTGACAGCCCCTCAATTAAGTTGTTAAAACAAAAGTACCCTAGATGTGACAGGTTTGTTAGGACCAAATTAAATTAATATGGATATTTTAGACATGTCAAATCTAAGAACTACAGAAAAGTGCTTGAAAACATGTCAGCAAAACGAGGCTAGCCTTTTTCTCAATCTTTTCTTCAGATTCTCAACTAGGCCTATTATATAGGGCATAATCTTCAAACTCCTGCTAAATTTTCACAAAATGTCTTCAGCTGTACCTAATGCTATACAGTTCATTCGGAAAGTATTCGGACCCGGACTGTTTCCACATAATGTTACGTTACAGTCTTATACTAATATGGATTCAATTGTTTGTCCCCCCTCATAAAATCTACACACAATACCACATAATGACAAATTTTTGCAAATGTATTATTAAACAAAAAATATCACATTTACATAAGTACTCAGATCCTTTACTCAGTACTTTGTTGAAGCACCATTGGCAAAGATTACAGCCTCAAGTGTTCTTGGGTATGACGCTACAAGCTTGGCACACTTGACTTGAACCCTGTCAAGTTTGATGGGGAGCTATTTTCAGGTCTCTCCAGAGAAGTTCAATCGAGTTCAAGTCCGGGCTCTGAATGGGCCACTCAAGGACATCCAGAGACTTGTCCCAAAGCCACTCCTGTGTTGTCTTGGATGTGTGCTTATGATAATTGTCCTGTTGGAAGGTGAACCTTCACCACAGTCTGAGTTCCTGAGCCCCCTGGAGCAGGTTTTCATCAATGATCTCACTGTACTTTTCTCTGTTCATATTTCCATCGATCCTGACTAGTCTCCCAGTCCCTGCAGCTGAAAAACATCCCCACAGCATGATGCTGCCACAACCATAGGGATAGTGCCAGGTTTCCTCAAGACGTGAGACTTGGCCTTCAGGCCAAAGAGTTTAATCTTGGTTTCATCAGACAGGAGAATCTTGTTTGTCATGGTCGGATATTCCTTTAGCGAGCTGTCATGTGCCGTTTACTGAAGAGGGACTTCCATCTGGCCACTCCACCATCAAGGCCTAATTGGTGGTGTGCTGCAGAGATAGTAGTCCTTCTGGGAGGTTCTCCCATCTCCACAGAGGAACTCAGGCTCTGACAGAGTGACAATCAGGTTCTTGGTCACCTCCCTGGCCTAGGCCCTTCTGCCCCAATTCCTCAGTTTGGCCGGGCGGCCAGCTCTAGGAAGAGTCTTGGTGGTTCCAAACTTCTTCCATTTAAAAATGATGAGGCCACTGATGAGGCCACCTTCAATGCTACAGAAGTGTTTTGGTACCTTACGACCAAAACTGTGCCTCGACACAATCCTGTCTCGGATATCTACGGACAATTCATTCGACCTCATGGCTTGGTTTTTTCTCTGACATGCACTGTCAACTGTGGGACCTTTCACAGACAGGTGTGCGCCTTTCCAAATCATGTTCAATCAATTTAATTTACCACAGGTGGACTCCAATCAAGTTGTAGAAACCTCTCAACGATGATCAATGGAAACAGGATGCATTGGAGCTCAATTTCGAGTCATTGCAAAGGGTCTGAATATTTACAGTTGAAGTATTAGGTTGGAGTCATTAAAACTTGTTTTTCAACCACTCCACAAATTTCTTGTTAACAAACTATAGTTTTGGCAAGTCGGTTAAAACATCTACTTTGTGCATGACAAGTAATTTTTCCAAAAATTGTTTACAGAGATTATTTCACTAATAATTCACTGTATCCCAAATCCAGTGGTTCAGAAGTTTACATTTTTTATTTATTTTACCTTTATTTTACTAGGCAAGTCAGTTAAGAAAAAATTCTTATTTTCAATGACGGCCTAGGAACAGTGGGTTAACTGCCTGTTCAGGGACAGAACGACAGATTTGTACCTTGTCAGCTCGGGGATTCGAACTTGCAACCTTTCGGTTACTAGTCCAACGCTCTAACCACTAGGCTACCCTGCACTAAGTTGACTGTGCCTTTAAATAGCTTGGAAAATTCCAGAAAATGATGTCATGGATTTAGAAGCTTCTGATATGCTAATTGACATCATTTGAGTCAATTGGGGATGTACCTGTGGATGTATTTCAAGGCCTACATTCAAACTCAGTGCCTCTTTGCTTGACATCATGGGAAAATCAAAAGAAATCAGCCAAGACCCCAAAATGGTAGGCCTCCAAGTCTGGTTCATCCTTGGGAGCAATTTCCAAACGCATGAAGGTACCACGTTCATCTGTACAAACAATAGTACACAAGTATAATCAACATGGGACCACGCAGCCGTCATACAGCACAGGAAGGAGACGCGTTCTGTCTCCTAGAGATTAACGTACTTTGGTGCGAAAAGTGAAAATCAATCCCAGAACAGCAGCAAAGGACCTTGTGAAGATGCTGGAGGAAACAGGTACAAAAGTATCTATATCCACAGTAAAACTAGTCATATATCGATATAACCTGAAAGGCCGCTCAGCGAGGAAGAAGCCACTGCTCCAAAACAGCCATAAAAAAAAGCAAGACTAATGTTTGCAACTGCACATGGGGACAAAGATTGTACTTTTGGGATAGATTTACTCTCGTCTGATGAAACAAAAATAGAACTGTTTGGCCATAATGACCATCATTATGTTTGGAGGAAAAAGGGGGAGGCTTGCAAGTCGAACAACACCATCCCAACCGTGAAGCACGGGGGTGGCAGCATCATGAAGCACGGGGGTGGCAGCATCATGTTGTGGGGGTGCTTTGCTGCAGGAGGGACCGGTGCAATTCACAAAATAGATGGCATCATGAGGGAGGAAAAATATGGGGATATATTGAAGCAACATCTCAAGACATCAGTCAGGAAGATAAAGCTTGGTCGCAAATGGGTCTTCCAAATGGACAATGACCCCAAGCATACTTCCAAAGTTGTGGCAAAATGGCCTAAGGACAACAAAGTCAAGGTATTGGAGTGGCCATCACAAAGCCCTGACCTCAATCCGATAGAAAATGTGTGGGCAGAACTGAAAAAGCGTGTGCGAGCTAGGAGGCCTACAAACCTGACTCAGTTACACCATCTATGTCAGGAGGAATGAGCCAAAATTCACCCAAACTATTGTGAGAAGTTTATGGAAGGCTACCCGAAACATTTGACCCAAGTTAAACAATTTAAAGGCAATGCTACCAAATACTAATTGAGTGTATGTAAACTTCTGACCCACTGGGAATGTTGAAATAAATCTCTCTACTATTATTCTAACATTTCACATTCTTAAAATAAAGTGCTGATCCTAACTGACATAAGACAGGGAATTGTTACTAGGATTAAATGTCAGGAATTGTGAAAAACTGAGTTTAAATGTAGTTGGCTAAGGTGTATGTAAACCCCCGACTTCAAATGTATGTAAATATGGTATTTCTGTTTTTAATCACTGTCATTATGGTATCTGTTTTTTATTTTTAATACATGTTAATATCTAAAACCCTGTTTTCGCTTTGTCATTATGGGACATTGTGTGTAGATTGAGGGAAACTGTCTGAATAGTTTCCAAATGCACTGTACCTAATTTATAAGTCTCTTATAATGTGTGACAGAGTGCATAAACCCGGCTGCTGACTCACTTTGTTAGTTATGTCGTAGACCACGATGGCAGCCTGGGCACCTCTGTAGTACATGGGTGCTAGGCTGTGGTAGCGCTCCTGACCAGCTGTGTCCCAGATCTCAAACTTGACTGTTGTGTCATCCAAACATACTGTCTGAGTCAGGAAGGCAGCTGAGAGGGGAATAACAGTCATTGCAGCATTTAGAATTTTGTTTGCAGTAGGCTATAAGAAAAACAGCTGGCTGTCCAGTTTCCAACAATGGACTAATATATATCATGGGAGATTGCATAACCTACAGAATGTAGTGAGAATCACCACAGGACAAAAATATAGTGGTTTTGGGTTATGTCCATTCCACTAACACATGAATAGAAGATGTCAGATCAGCCTACCTCCAATTGTGCTCTCTTGGAATTCATGAAACTGGCCCTTGACAAAACGAAGTACCAGACTGGACTTTCCCACAGCGGACTCCCCTAAGAGTACTAATTTGAACTGGGAGATCTTGTTGCCTGTGTTAGGCCCATTGGGGCGTGTTGCGCCACCCCTACTTGCCATGTCCTTACACCCCAGTCTCTTGCTCTGGATGCAGAAGCACTGCTTGAATGGTCACTCCTAGAACTGCCAAAATGAGATGTCACATTACTTAAATTGTCAACAGATCAACAGTGAATAAAGTAGTGTGGGGAAAACAAATACATAATTATCAACTTTGACGTTTAATTGGATATAAATTATTCAATTAGCTGTGTCTCTGATCATCATTGTAATATCATTGAATCACAGGATGTAGCTACTTAAAACTAGACAATCTTTGGAAATGTGACTTTCACTTGGCTATTAGCTAGTAACGTTAGACTTGTTTACAAAGACTATATTACACTTATTTCTTAACTGACCCAACAAGTAAACATAACAAGCCCATGTCTAGCCAAAAATAATTGCAGTGAAGACATGTGGTTCGAACTCGTGTTACGTCAGTCTTGCCCACTAATAACCAGTGTTGACTAGCTAGCTAGTCAGTTAGGATGGCGGCTCAAACTTGCTATCAACAAGCACTGTGTCCGTCGAAAAATAATGATTAGCTTTCTCAGTCCCACCCATTGGTCCAATCTTGTTTTAGACCAATTGGTTAGCTAGCTAGCTGGTTCACGCTAGATAGCCAGCCAATTACAGCTAGATAACTAGCTTTATTTAGAGTAGGTGGCATGACGTATACTGTTAGCTGCTAGCTAGTTTACTATAGCTAGCTAACTACATACAGTATATTGAATAATTTAGCTAGTTCGCTAAGCTAGCTCGTACACGAAAGCTATCGGTTTTACGGTTCGTAAACTACATAAGGTTGAACCACACCTCACCCTGCTTCACACACGCAAATACGTAGTAACTAGGAAGCTAGCCACACATATACATACACATTGCAATGACCAACTCACAACGGTATATTATGAACGGGTCACTCTGTTGGTTTATTATTTGATGTGAGCTAGCTAACAAAACATAGCTTTCGGCCTAGCAAGCTAGTTCTGCCGGTAAATCAGCTAGCGAGAATGATATCTACTTACCCTATCCGAGTTAACTAACTAGCTAGGTAGCTGAATGGATTTCCAAAAAATAATATTTTCGGGCACTGAAATATATTCACAGAGCGAGAAATTTCATAAAACTTGTCCCTTTCCCACTTCTTCCAACTTCCCGTTTGTTTTGCATGGCACAGTGTATGATGATAGATCGAATGGCTACGTAGCACTGAGAATAAACCAATCACACACTCGTGTTCCAATTTGTGAACGTGTTAAAGGGGCAATCTGCACTTGAAACAACAACGCGTTCATCATACCCCGCCACTGTTTCGGTCAAATCTGAGGGATGGGACTGGAGAAATGTAACAGCTCTCAAATTAATAGACAGATCTATGGATACAAGGACTGGCCATCCATGGTATCAACATTATAGTTTGAACTATGTTTTGAGGTTATACAACGTTTGTTTACATGTACTTTGTTGGAGTAAAACAAACGTATATTTAGGGTTCTGATGGGGTCCGACAGTTGAACTAAGTTCAATAGGCATTTATAAGTTATATTTTTAAATAAATAATTGGTACATATAATTAATTTACAAGTCCAAAAATCAATGTAGCAACTGCAGATTGGCTCTTTAATGAAAGGATCAGGGAAACTAATCGTTTTATAAGGCAAAGAGGAAATGTTACACAAGTGTGCTAATTCACAAAAAACCTTTGTAACATATGACGTATGCAACTTTATGTCATAACATGCCATACTGCCAAAGTGTAGGCTAAAGGCAAACATGGGCATGCATTTGCAATGTTCATAATCATACAGGTTCTTAATTGGGGTTGGTTGGGATTTAACCATTGTTTCTTTAACATTTCTTAGTTTGGGTCTGAAAAAATTGTTTCCATTTATCAGTTTCAAAGACAAGTCATTACATTATATATATATATATATTTTTTTACAAAAACTTTAATTATTCAATACATTCTAAATCACCATAACATAAATCAGCATAGATGCGGTAAAATGGAACGCAGTTTCCATTGCCCAGATTGGCGCACATCCAACAAATCCGTCATGATGTATGCATTGTAGAAGGCCCACAATGTGGTTACTTGAGTCCGATTAGGATATATTTAGCTGTTTTTGCTTTAGAAGTTGTCCCTTTTCAGGTTTAGAATAAGTGTCTGCTAAATGCTAACTCCCTTTCAGATAAACTGGTTAGCATAACTAGCATGCAGAAATCAGTAGTGGTAGTCTGTCGTTGATTGGTGACAATGACATGTGCTGGGGTTGACATCTATACAAGCATTATACTCCAATTTTTACCCCAACATAGTGTGAAATACACAAACAATAGCCTAAATGTAGGCACATTTTGCTGGGAGGCAATGAGAAGATTGGGATATTTCCCTCACGGATCTTTTCCCCACGCGTTTCCATGTCAATTCCATTGTTTTGATCGAGTTCGATTGACCTCTTTACGCTGGAGTCATATTTTCCCCGCATAGTAAAAAATACATTTAAAAAATGTTTTTTTTAAAACATTTGTATTTATTATTTATTTATTTTTATTGCCATAGTAATTATAACAAGGTAGAATTTTGGTGTCTTTATTCTAGAACACTTGCACAGTAAGCCTATAATTATAGCGCCAATCAGATCAAGCCTCGGTTTCCTAGTGGCGGTTGCCATGTGACTCGAGATAAACATTCTATCAGAATGTCCTGGAATTTGATACAAAGTAGCCATCTTAAGCTTCTCTCTTCAGAATTAAACATTGTAACTAGCAACTAGACATGTAAACCCGTGTTGAGTAGGCTACATATTTTTTATAGCAACTTGTTGATACGCTAACTTTATGAATATGATAGAAAGGAATGCAACCAACACCTGGAAATACACCGAAAGTTTACCGAATATTCGAAGGGTAACAAGCAAATAGGCTTGGTAGCCTAGTAATTTCTTTGTGTTTGACTGATTCATCTGGTAACTATTTTATCTCGCAAGATGTGCGTATATGATGCGGTCTACTGTAAATGCATGTTACCATACTGTATGTCTATGATATCCCCATGTCACCTAGGCTGGGAAACTTATTCCTGTAGGTGACAGAGCTAAGACTTGCTTACAAGAAATATCACCCAAGGTAAGTTGAGATCGTGCTGCCAAATAATAAACATAATTATGATATAGCTAGATCAACACACTAACTGAATTAACATCACCACCAAACTGTCCTGAATGGTAATATACAATAGCATCTGACAAGTCTGCGATATACAGTGCAGTCCTTTGTCATTCTCCTTTTTGCCTCAGCAGCATGTTTAGGGGGATTGTGCACAAGTGCATGTGTCTGTTTGTGTGTGTGTGTATATTCACTATCTCACACCTTCCTTTTAAAGCCCCAAACCCCACCAGTAGTGAGGAAGTTTCTCAACACAACACGCCCAGGTGCAGGGGCTATCCGAGTGTTCCATGGGAAAGCCAACGACCCTGATATTGCCAGTACTCTAGTTCATGGAGTGAGCAGCCAATCTTCTATTTCTGTGAGTAGAGGCCTAAATAAACAGACATGTATAGTGAGTTTTAAGCTAACTAGCCTCAGGTTTTCATGTTACAGATGTAGGATCTTAATTTGATCACTATTTTGTTGCTGAGAATTTTTACTGCATGACAGGAAATGCAAACTTGTAGTGTTTTCATGGTTTAAAAATGATTCTAAAGTTTCAAATTTCCAGACTTGATTTGCCCTAACAAAAAATGTATCCAACGCTACAGAAAATGTCCATTAATTATAATCCACATAATAATTCAAATTTCCTGTTGTTGCAGGATTGTTTTCCTGCTGTAGCAAACTGGCTAAAATGAAGATCCTACATCTGTAGATGCATTTAACATGGTAGAGATCATCCACACATTCATTCATGGAATTGGTATGGTCGCATTTGTTCCTGTATTTCCTACAGGGTGGATTAGTGATCAACCCACCACCTAAGACCATCTATCAACAGAGGTTACATCAGCTCAGTGAAGCTGGGTATTCCACCAATCAAAAAGCCCCCCTGGGCAGGTCACATGATCAAAGCCCTGGGCTTCCAAATTGTCTCGACATTGGCAACGCCACATTTGGTGTGAAATCCCCCAAAAGTGAGTCAGACAATAAAGAAAGACCCTAGAAGCTACAATGTGTCACGATGAACATTCATATTATGACTGAAAGACATATCCACAAGCCTTCATGTACAAGTGTGTTCCTTCTGATCCAGGTGCAGCTGCAGGTGTGATTATCAACCCACCTAAATGTGCGGAGCAGGTGGCGACAGAGGCTCAGGAGGGACACCAGTCTTATATCCGCTCCCACAATGCCTACTTTGTCGGTGAGTATTGTGGACATTTGTCTCTCTTTGGTTCTGACAGTGTTCAAATGGGGACTTCATTTTGGCTTGAAAGTCATTTATATGCTATTCAACATGTTGTTTAACACATTGATTTAACACCCATAATTTTCAGACACATTTCTGAAGAAACACCATAGCCAGTGGTTAAATATTTCTCTGTTTGATTTTAGCCTGGGTAAATCCATCATAACTGTGTTGTGTCCCAGGTGAACAGGTTGATAGGAAATACAAGTGGAGCCATTATGGAAAGGATGGCAGGTTCGGAGTGCCTACTCCCCACCACAACGATGGACGCAGTGTCTCCAAATCTCTCCACTGGTTGTGTGATACTCAGAAGTAAGCACTTATCCTAGCTTATGTTTATTCAAAACACTTGACTTCTTATCGCTCATCACCATTCAGTGTCACACAATGCATTGCCAATAGTCATGACATCAAATGTTGATTTGTGTACTGCTATTTTTCCAATAGGCATAACAGTGCAAAGTTTGTTTCTCGGAGATGTGATGACTTCAGGGAAAGGACACAGCCACAGATTGGCAAAGTGCATGACCCGTAAGTCTATCACATTAACTCTTTAATGCAGATCTAGTTAAATGCCTGTTCAGTGTACGTTCCAAACCTGTGTATTGCACAACTCATGCCAAGCTACTACAGCAGCTTTAATTCCTCTGTTCCCGGCCTTTTACAGCATAGCAGACACATTGAAAGTGCCAGTAGGTCACACATTTGGAATCTTGATGCGGCCAGATGACTTTGGTGAGTCAAATTTGAATTAATAAAAGGACACATATTCATAAAAGGACACGTATTGAGTTTTCTATTACAATGCCAGTATGAAATTGGTAAAAATGGGTCAAGCTATAATTTAGTCTAGAGGAGTGACCAAAATGTAAGCCTTTTGTTATTGTTTGAAGATGAAGAATTTGGTTTAACTTTCTCCACAGGTGCAGGTGACCTTCTCCACTCAACCCCTCCAGCAGAGTACCAGAAAGGCACAGACAGACGGCGCACCCTGGTCAGTGCTGTACGCCAGCACCTCAAGAAGGTCAACTTCCACCACTTTAACTCCCTGCTGCAGGCCTTCAGGCACTACGACAAGGTAACATACAGTGCATTCGGAAGGTACCCCTTTTTCCACATTTTGTTACGTTACAGCCTTATTCTAAAATTGATTAAATAAATAAATAAATCCTCATCAATCTACACACAATACCCCATAATGAAAAAGCAAAAACATGTTTTTAGAAATCTTTGCAAACTTATTACAAATAAAAAACAAATACCTTATTTACATAAGTATCCAGACCCTTTGCTATAAGACTCGAAACTGAGCTCAGGTGCATGCTGTTTCCATTGATCATCCTTGAGATGTGTCTACAACTTGATTGGAGTCCACTTATGGTAAATTTAATTAATTGGACATGATTTGTAAAGGCACACACCTGCCTATATAAGGTCCCACAGTTGACAGTGCATGTCAGAGCAAAAACCAAGCCATGAGGTCGAAGGAATTTTCTGTAGAGATCCAAGACAGGATTGTGTCGAGGCACAGATCTGGGGAAGGGTACCAAAAAATGTCTGCAGCATTGGAGATCCCCATGAACACAGTGGCCTCCATCATTCTTAAATGGAAGAAGTTTGGAACCGCCAAGACTCTTCCTAGAGCTGGCCGCCCGGCCAAACTGAGGAATTGGGGGAGAAGGGTCTATGCCAGGGAGGTGACCAAGAACCTGATTGTCACTCTGACAGATTTTCAGAGTTCTTCTGTGGAGATGGGAGAACCTCCCAGAAGGACAACAATCTCTGCAGCATTTCACTAATCAGGCCTTTATGGTAGTAACCAGGCGGAAGCCATTCTTCAGTAAAAGGCACATGACAGCCCGCTTGGAGTTTGCCAAAATGCACCAAAAGGACTCTCAGACCATGAAAAACAAGATTCTTTGGTCTGATGAAACCAAGATTGAACTCTTTGACCTGAATGCTAAGCGTCACGTCTGGAGAACACCTGGCATCATCCCTATGGTGGTGGTGGCAGCATCATGCTGTGGGGAGGTTTTTCAGCGGCAGGGACTGGGGGACTATTCAGGATAGAGAGAAAGATGAATGGAGAAAAGTACAGAGCGATCCTTGATGAAAACCTGCTCCAGAGTGCTGAGGACCTCAGACTGGGGTGAAGGTTCACCTTCCAACAGGACAATAACCCTAAGCACACAGCCAAGACAACACAGAAGTGGCTTTGAGATACGTCTCTGAATGTCCTTGAGTGGCTCAGCCAGAGCCCGGACTTGAACCCGATCTTAACATCTCTGCAAAGACCTGAAAATAGCTGTGCTGAGACGCTCCACACCCAACCTGACAGAGCTTGAGAGGATCTGCAGAGAAGAATGGCAGAAACTCCCCAAATACAGGTGTGCCAAGCTTGTAGCATCATACCCAAGAAGACTCGAGGCTGTTATCCCTGCCAAAGGTGCTTCAACAAAGGACTGAGTAAAGGGTCTGAATACTTATGTAAATGTAGATTTTAAAAAACATTTTAATACATTTGCAAAAATGTCTAAAAACCTGTTTTTGCTTTGTCATTATGGGGTATTGTGTGTAGATTGATGAGGGGGAATAAACGATTTAATACATTTTAGAATAAGGCTGTATCGTAACAATGTGGGAAAAGCAAAGGTGTCTGAATGCACTGTATATACTGTATTAACTTGATAATATCACAGAATTTCTAAACCCAAGGCACAACATCGCAATACTTCTGGAAAAGCTTTGCGAAGCAGACTCGACCGACCAGACATGGGTTTGGGGTCTGCAAGTCAATGGGAGAAGTGAAAAATTATTCCTTAGTTGTTGATTTTCCTGGAATCTAAAGGAACAACCTAGATTCAAGCCAATGTCGAAAGTAGCTGACCATGTTAGTACTCCAACTTTGTGAAAGTGGCTGACACATTTTCATAAAAAACGACTTAATATCGAAGGAGTGCCTCTGATTTGATTGCCTGCACATGCGCAGTTTGGCGTGAGACTACCATTA
The DNA here is from genome assembly GCF_034236695.1 of Oncorhynchus nerka. Lineage (NCBI taxonomy): Eukaryota > Metazoa > Chordata > Actinopteri > Salmoniformes > Salmonidae > Oncorhynchus > Oncorhynchus nerka. The sequence goes on along the minus strand of NC_088398.1, from coordinate 21,707,435 downwards.
GACCTGATGAGATGTTTCTGCGCATGAGCTTAGCTAACCAACGTCGCCATGACATCGCCTACAAGCATGATCTGGGATTTCTATTGGAGAATCAGTTTCTAGATATCTTCATACTGTACCGTCTTTGATAATATTATGTTGGTTTGAGATAGACACAACCTCTGTTCAGTCTGTCTGTGTGTGTGCTATGTGCGTGCGTTTGTGTGTGTGTGTGTGTGTGTGTGTGTGTGCGACTCCACAGAAGGGTCAGGGTGTGATCGACAAGGAGGACCTGCAGGACGTGTGTCGTCAGTTTAACCTGGACCTGAGTGGGCCGATGCTGGATGACTTGATGGAGTACTGTGACGTGGACAAAGACGGACTCATCAACTTTCTGGAGTTTGCCAACTTCCTTAACTGGAAGGACAAAATGCCCATCAGTAAAGTGGAGCAGCGCATTCTGACCAGTGGTTAGTTACAGTGTCTAAGCATAGAAATATAATTACTAGAAGGCTCATTCCCATTCAAGTCAATGTTCTGTGATTGGTGGACTGGCAGTAATTCTATTCCCTTTTGATTGACAACTCTACCTCAGAGTGTAAGACTAGCACAGCCCCAGATAACATGCAGAGAGAGACTCTCCCTGTGAGACCTGCAGCCTCAGAGGCTTTGGCCAGACCAGAGGACCTGGAGCCTGCAGAGGTGGGCAGCATGCTGAAGACCCCCAAGACCCTCAACAGACCCAGGACCATCCAGGACCGCTTCATCACCTCCTCCTCTCTCATCCGGGCTGTCGTGGGTGGTCTCCCTACAACTGGTCAGTTGTGGTTGTGTTGTCTTGTAACACTTCACTGTCCAGGTTTACCTCAAATTACAGTAAATAGATATTTAGGTGAAAGATGCATGTTTGATATACACTACCGTTCAAAAGTTTGGTGTCACTAAGATATTTCCTGTTTTTGAAAGAAAAGCACTTTTTTTTTTGTCCATTTGAAAATAACATCAGATTGATCAGAAATACAGTGTAGCCATTGTTAATGTTGTAAATGACTTGTGTAGCTGGAAACAGCTGATTTTTTTAAATGGAATATCTACATAGGCATACAGAGGCCCATTATCGGCAAACATCACTCCTGAGTTCCAATGGCACGTTGTGTTAGCTAATCCAAGTTGATCATTTTAAAAGGCTAATTAATAATTAGAAAACCCTTTTGCAATTGTTAGCACAGATGAAAACTGTTTTGCTGATTTCAAAGAAGCAATAAAACTGGCCTTCTTTAGACTAGTTGAGTATCTGGAGCATCAGCATTTGTGGGTTCAACTACAGGCTCAAAATGGTCAGAAACAAAGACTTCTCTTCTGAAACTCATTAGTCTATTCTTGTTCTGAGAAATGAAGGCTATTCCATGCGAGAAATTGCCAAGAAACTGACTATCCGGTACAACGCTGTGTACTACTCCCTTCACAGAACATTGCAAACTGGCTCTAACCAGAAGAGAAAGAGGAGTGGGAGGCCCCAGTGCACAACTGAGCAAAAGGACAAGTACATTAGAGTGTCTAGTTTGAGAAACAGACGCCTCACAAGTCCTCAATTGGCAGCTTCATTAAATAATACCCGCAAAACCCCAGTCTCAACGTCAACAGTGAAGAGGTGACTCCGGGATGCTGGCCTTCTTGGCAGAGTTCCTGTGTCCAGTGTTTGTGTTCTTTTGCCCATCTTAATCTTTTCTTTTTATTGGTCAGTCTGAGATATGGCTTTTTCTTTGCAACTCTGCCTAGAAGACCAGCATCCCGAAGTCGCCTCTTCACTGTTGACGTTGAGACTGGTGTTTTGAGGGTTGGTTGCTGATAATTGTCCTCTGTGCACCTATGTACATATTCCATAAAAATCAGCCGTTTCCAACTACAATAGTAATTTACAACATTAACAATGTCAACACTGTATTTCTGATCAATTTGATGTTATTTTAATGGACAAAAAAATCTGCTTTTCTTTCAAAAACAAGGACATTTCTAAGCGACTCCAAACGTTTGAATGGTAGTGTAATTCCCATACTTCTCAAAAAGAAATTAGGCAACGGACATTTCTCCGAGATTCAGCACACGATTTCTGACATTTGTATCTTTGCATTACAATGGACTGGTAGTCCTTTTCCCCCTGCTTCTCTACATTGTGTGAATCACATTCTCACTGTATAATTCTGACATCTTTCCACATAGACTATCGTATGTACGGGACTCCCACAGTGCGCACCGACCTGGCGGCCCCGCGGATCAAGCGCGTCAGCGACAGCACTAACTACGGTGACCAGACCACAGCCTTTGACCTCCTGTATCCTACGCTGCACTCCCTAAGGGGAGTCCACAAGGAGCACTTCTTCTGCCCCCGCACCAAAGAGGAGGTACAGAATACCAATGAACCCACTGAAGAATCAAGGGAGAGAAAGAAAGATATTGTCTAGTAGATATTATAGAATAGCACTGGGACACACAGTACCATGTGGAGGTTTTGTGGGATTTTGTTACAGCATTCAAAATGTAGGAAAAAAACGTTGTTTAAAAAAATTATAATTGGTATGAACAATTCTGCCATTGGAGAAGTGATTGACACAAAATGTTATTGAAATAGGACGGAGCATAAGCAAATCATTTGTGAAAGACATCTTCTGATTCTTATTTCTGCCTCAATTTCCTTTTCAGATTGCTGACATATTCCGAAATGTGGGCGTGAGTATTTCCGCGGAGACATTTGAGGAGGTGTGGAAACTGGCATCCATGAGACACCCCACTGGGGACGTGTGTGTGGAGATTTTCCGGGACGTTCTAAAGGAAATTCAAGCTAATTAAATCTGAATAGTATCTTTTACCACCTCAGTATCTATTCCGTGAAAGAATGTACTTCAAGTATTACATATACTACATAAGTGTTATACTTCTTTTTTTCCTGTGAGAATAACTATTAATTGTCATATTAACTGTCATTAAAATTATTTTTGATTGTGGACTATAATGTATTTTCTTATGTTGAGAGCAATAAGCTGTTGCTAGAATAAGTAATACATTTTTTCTGCTTCAAACTACTGCTAACTGAATGCTTACCCTTCCTGCATGTGATAATACACAGTATCTACTCCTGAAACCTAAGTAAATATTGAGAATTATGAGTACCATCATGCCATCGGAGTCTTATCATTTGAAGTCCTATTTATTCTGTCGCACTCTTTGATTAGATTTACACACACATTTACTCTTTTATTAGTCAGTGTTTATAATGTCAATCTGTCGATCCTAATGAAATATGTGGCCACAGCCTTAGACACACAAACACACAGGTGTGCGCAAACACCCACCTACTGTACCGACGGCATATTGAAGTAATTGTTTAGAGAACAATATCAACTTGAATAACCAGATGAATAAAAGGTACAGTGTGCATACACTAATCCATGTCAAATCCCAACAACACAGAAATATGTGTTAATAAACACACATTAGCTTTTGTCTGTGTTTTATCACTTGAATTATTCTACTACTGTAAATTACCATTTAACAATCTGACACCCTGGCGTGGTGAATTGGCTAATATGCTATAAACATATTCACTAGCATTTTAACATAAGTAAAGCGATCCACACTCATAATCACATTAGGAATAACCAGGAAGCGTCTCTAACCAGAACCCCCTACGCACCTGCCCATATTACCACGCCTGGAAATTATGATAATCCACACCCATATTTCATTATGCATGAATGAATGCTTACTAATGAAGGAATTGTCTCTATTTGATGCATCATTAATAGTGTGATTTAAGAGTTGACAGAATTGGATGACACATCGTTCAATAGCCTGTCAGTGTTATTTTTTTAGATTGTATTTTATTTAACATTTATTTAACTAGGCAAGTCAGTTAAGGACAAATTCTTATTTACAATGACGGCCTAATAGAGGATGTCTGATTTTGGCACTGGTATAATACATTACAGTACACCGACATCTGTGATTCCTTTGAGATATTTAATCACAATGTCAGATATTTGGGTCCCACTTGAAACAAAGTACAACTTAAAAAGGACTAGCACTACATAAAGGCTTCACAAATCATCTAAGCATCTGTCATACTCTATAACTGATGCATAAAAGGTGACATAACCATTACCACTGTAGGGTGAATTGCCAAATGTGACATAACACACTTTGTATGACATGTGCTCATAGATTATTTGTGAAGCATTTATGCTATATAAAGCCTTTACAAGTTGTACTTCCTTTAAAGTGGGACCGGTATGTGTATACTATCCTATTCCTTGTTTTTTCCCAAACTAAACCAAGGTCACTCGTGTAAAATGTGTATCATATAAACACCTATAGGAGGATAAAGGGACTTGCCAGTTATTATCCAACAGCTTTCATTAAACACTCATTCATATTGTGATTTGTGTAACACTATCGCCCCCTTCTGCTGAGGATTGTTGTGTGTATTAATTGTGTCCTACCTTTATAGATGCAATGCGGTATCAATTTTACTGCTGAATAATCAGACAACTAAGTTGTTTCTGGACAATACAGAACAACAGTTTAAACCATGAAGCAGTTTATTTTGTTCTAGGACAAACTGTAACAGCAGGGATATTGTAGGCACTAATTGTTCATGCTGAGGAGATTCAGATAAAGTCTATTGTTCCCAACAAACCTCAGATTGGAGAACTTAGGGAGAAATAATACATCTGTATTTCAGTGTGTAGGGCTCTGGTTCCATCCAGTCCACCCTACAAACAGCTAGGACTCAAGGTGACTCTTCTGTTGACTTGTAATGGTTCAGTTGAGTTTGGGTGCGCTTGGCTGAGTACAATGGTCCTGCTGATTAATAATGTTTTGTTGAGTTGAATGTTTTCGGAACTGAATTTGGTAAACGGTGCTGTGTATGCTTGGTCTGATGCTATATCCTGGTGACAGAGGTGTTCATGGGTCTTGTCCAATCACCCAATCTGTTTCCAGTGCCAGTGCCAGATGTTAGTGACTGTCCAATCAGGTTCAGCTCCCCTAGTCAGCTCCCGGTGGAATCTGAGAGGAGAGATGGAGAGAGAGAGGGAGGGAGGGAGAGAGAAAGGGGGGAGAGGGAGAGAAACACATTAAAATTAGATTTAATAGGAATTGCTTTAGATTGTTCTATGGTGTTTTAGCACCTCTGCAAAGGGACAAGAGAAGTAGAGTGAATGAGACAGAGAGAGAGCAAGATAGTGTGACGACAAATATTGTTTATAGAGTATACTTTTGAAGATGAGAAAAGTTGTTTCCAAACAGCTGAGGGAAGACCATTGAAACCAATGCTGACAAACAACCAAACTAATCTTCCCACCATCACCTTGAAAATAAGGTGAAGCATCTTAACAGAGCTCTCTTATCCTGCCAAACTGTGTCTCAGCAATGAAAGGGTAAACATAGGAAGGCTTTTAGAAAAGAGTTTAAGACCTGAAACAATGAGAGTGAGATTCTGGCCAACTAGATAGGTGGGTATTAGGTATGACAACCAAACCGTGTGGTCCAATTCCTAACGGGATTTCTGATCAGGAATGGGAGAAGAAGCTTGATCCTGCTCCGTGGATCGGAGGTGGATTTAATTCCTGTCATTGTGCTTGGAGTAAATCGCGTAAGTGATTCAGACCAAATCAGAAGTTACAGCACTGAAACTTTCTCTTCAATTGGTTATCCATAGGCGTACTTTTATAGCACTTAGGAAGTGATATAACACATGAATTACACTGTCAACATGGCTGTCATAACACACTACAATACTATGAAAAAATATTAAAGAATCAAGAGCAACTACAATGTGCTTTCTTTATACACAATATAACTAACTATCTCACGTAGAGGTTTGTATGCCTCCATACTTCCCCCAACCTTTCTCTATGAGATGCAGAAAATTAAGTCTCTTGGTTAAATGTTTCCATTACTTATTGTGGGTTCACAGACATGGAGAAAGTCAAGAAAATATTGACAAACTCTCGCATATCAAATCTCTTCGTTTATCCATCAAGATAGATTAAGAGATTAAGAATTGGTGGAGACACAGCACTAAAAAGTATTTAATTCATATTTAAACATATTTAATTAAAATTTAGGGAGACTTAATAATTATAATCCAAACATTTGGATGCGTGAAATGAATATTGATTAGTTGGATGCCATGCTTACTCATAGACAGCTGTCACTATCTTCTTCTGTGGGCCGTCTTCTTCAGTGGCGGCCATTTTGAATATCTTGGTACTCTCCGGGTCCTCAGGAACATCAGCAGTGGACATATGCCAGAACCTCATCACAATGAAGCAAAACTTCCTACCTGAGAATAACAGAGGAAGCAGGAAAACAGAGAGTTAACAAAAGACAAATATACAGAAACAGTGAAGTAGGACAAAGTTATGCATCACACTAACTCACACACACACTCGCGCACACGCACGCACACACACACACACACACACACACACACAGCAATACCATTTGAATCAAAAACTATGGAAACTTCCTCTGGCAGAATAAATATAATATCGTCCAATGAGATAGCTAGATGTCTTCTTTGGGTTTCTGAGAGAGCCCTACACCTCTGTTGTGCATAGACCACCATCTGAAATGAAACCAGATAAGACACAGCTTATGGGACATGGCTATAATTGGGGCCATTGATTCGTCAGAAAACTGATAAAGGAATCTAAAACAGGACACAACACTTTGTCTTTACAATAGACTATAGTTTAGATGAATATAAAATAGGACTTTGGAGATGGTATTAGTACCGGTAGGCTACCTCTGTTGATACCAACCCTCTCAGCTCCTCAAAGTTGCCATTGGACATCATGGTGGAGACATGGACCAGTGCCTATTGCAAAGACCAGGTCAGTCAAGTGTCTAGTTCACATTTGCCAATGTGTAGTTTCTAATATCCCAAACATATATGATGAATACAGTGAGTTACAGTGACATAACCCTTATCCAATAAGGGATAAAATTATATACCAATGAGAAGCCTATATATAACACCTGAGAAACCCTACCTGCTTGACTCCATTGTCAAATTCCACATTGTTAATGCCCAATTGAAAATAGAGTTCTATCAGGTAGATGTGGACTTTATTCCGAATCCACGTGAGTGGATCAGGGATGCCGACAACTGTGATGCCATGATGACTATGGCCGCCAATGCGCTTCCGTTCATTCTCGCTCTCTGTGCAGTAGTGTCTGTATTTCTCATGGGAGAAAACCCCACTTTGTCGCCGCACGTTATGCAAGCTACATCGTGCGGTCGGTTCTCCAAGCGGACCCGCGGTGCACGTATAGATAGACGTCGATGAACGGCATAGGGGCTGTTTTGGCATTGTGGAATAGGTCCTATTCAAGGGGGAGGCCAGCGATGACACGTATGAGCGCTTTACTAACCCGCGGAGCTCACGGCACGTGGCGATACATGTAAACCGCTGCATCATGCCAACGCACCTGCGAAAGCAAAACGATATAGTATCACTTTCATTCTGGATTTTGATAGAAAGCAATATGCATTCTCCTGTGTGGTTCTTCCGGCAAACTTATGCAACTGTCCGATGCTGTACCCATAATCCTTATGGAAAATACATAACATTTACTGTACCTACAATATCCAGTAGAGGGAACTAAATGTCTATAATTCAGTCTTGTACATGGATAGTTTCACAACTAAAATTGTCGGGAGAAAATATGCAAGTTTCTGAGCGTAAAATATTCCCCATGGAACCTTGAATTGCAGAAGTTCTGTAAGGTCTTATTTCTAAAACGTTGCATTCCAGAACCATGCCTTTAAAGCTGCGATATGTCACTTTTTGGGTGACGACCAAATGCACATAGAAATTTAAGTTAAAGATCTGTCATCCTTATTGAAAGCATGTCTCATAAGCAGTAGATATGTTCTATGTGCTATTTTTATTCTTTCCATTGTTACGTTTCGTTTCTGCATCTTTTACTTTCAGTTTTGTACACCAGCTTCAAACATCTTAAAATACAGTATTTTTGGTATGGAAAACATATTTCATAGTGGTTTCGATGGTACAATGTTACTCTACATTATACTTGCTTGTTTTGTTTTTACATAAACTGAAATTAGGTGAACTATTAGAATTTGAGCATTCGGGAAATGTGGATAGAATAGTGTATATACAGCAATAGTTGAATAGGTTGGACTTGACTAGAATACAGTATAAACATATGAAATGGGTAAAACAGTATGTAAACATTATTAGTGACCAGTGTTCCATGTCTATGTACATAGGGCAGCAGCCTCTAAGGTTCAGGGATGAGTAACCGGGTAGTAGCCGGCTAGTGACAGTGACTAAGTTAGGGGCAGGGTACTGGGTGGAGGCCGGCTAGTGATGGCTATTTAACAGTCTGATGGCCTTGAGATAGAATCTGTTTTTCAGTGTCTCGGTCCCAGCTTTGATGCACCTGTACTGACCTCGCCTTCTGGATGGTAGCTGGGTGAACAAGCCGTGGCTCAGGTGGCTGAGGTCCTTGTTGATTTTCTTGACCTTCCTTTGACACCAGGTGCTGTAGATGTCCTGAAGGGCAGGCAGTGTGCTCCCGGTGATGCATTAGGCTGACCGGTGCGGTTGCCATGCCAGGCTGTGACATAGCCTGACAGGATGCTCTCAATGGTGCATCTGTAAAAGTTTGTGAGGGTCTTAGGGGCCAAGCCAAATTTCTTCAGCCTCCTGAGGTTGAAAAGATACTGTTGCGTCTTCTTCACCACACTGTCTGTGTGGGTGGACCATTTTAAATCACCGGTGCTATGTACGCCGAGGAACTTGAAGCTTTTCACCTTCTCCATTGTGGCCCCATCGATGTGGATGGAGGTGTGCTCCCTCTGCTGTCTCCTGAAGTCCACAATCAGCTCCTTCGTTTTGTTGATGTTAAGGGAGAGGTTATTTTCCTGGCACCACTCTGCCAGGCCCTCACCTCTTCCCTGTATGCTGTCTTGTCTTTGTTGGTAATCTGGCCTACCACTGTTGTGTCGTCTGCAAACTTGATGATTGAGTTGGAGGCGTGCGTGGCCACGCAGTCATGGGTAACAGGGAGTACAGGAGGAGCACAATTGTGGGGCCCACAAATGCTTAGGCCTACATTGTGTGTGTGAGAGAGAGCGAGAGAAAGAGAGAGAAAAAAAACACTGCAACGGTTGAGTAAACATACAACTGTGTTCAAATAGCTTTGTTTTCAGTCGGATGTTTGTGCACAGGTGCACAAAATCATTGTCTCAAAAGCTGAAATTTGATCAGTAGACCGAAACATAATTAAATTCCCGCTGTTCTTGGTGATTACAGGTCACGAACATTTGTGTTTGCTTGATATTTCAATTTCCTTTTAGTATTCAGGCGAATTAATCGGATAATATATTCTAGTTTGAGATAATATTCCCACGCATGAAAACAAGCAGAGAGACGCCTGCGTGTGTCCACACCCCTTTAAGTTCTGAAAGTCATTTTATTGATAAATAATTGCTAGCGCAGCACTTGATTATTGAAATTGCGTTCAGATATGGAAACCTTTCTGAGAGTATTATAGTAATTATCCATGTCAGTTTAAAATGCTTTTACATCTGTGTGTTGAATGGAGCAAAAATAATACAATCTATTGTTGCTCTGATTACACACAATTGCCAAACTATTTCTATATGAGAATGATGCCTCCTTCATGTGCAGGCAACAGTTTGGAATTGAATTGTAGTTGGTAAAGCCATAATCTCTTTTGCCACTTTTGTCTGCAACGCTGTCAATAAAACATCCCCATTAACAGGCCAGCAAATAAAATACTTTTAAAACATTGAAATCCACATTAAAGTAAAGAAATGCCTTGATCTAACCACGCCCTCCCTCCTTGATCCTTGCCTGTCTCACGTCTTTCTCCCATCCAAGAGAACTATATGGACAGAAAAGAGCAGAAACTCTGAGCTGTCCCATCAGGCCCAGTTAGTCTTAATCTCTCTTAGTCTCTTAGTGTCCAGATGAGAGCTTTTGTGCCGAAGGTACTGTGTGGAGTCATTCGTTGCTGTTGGCCCTACTAGTCTACAGTGTATTTGTATGAGAGCAGCCATTTTCTGACCATGCTTTTTTAAATAAGTATTTGGTAGTTTTCTGAGAAGTTATGCTTGTTTTTTATATAACAATTTACATATATATATATATACAGTACCATTAAAAACTTTGGACACACACATTCAAAGATTTTTCTTTATTTTTACCATTTTCTACATTGTAGAATAATATTTAAGACATCAAAACTATGAAATAACACATATGGAATCATGTATTAAGAAAAAAGTGTTAAACAAATCAAAATCTATTTTATATTTGAGATTCTTCAAAGTAGCCACCCTTTGCCTTGATGACGGCATTGCATACTCTTGGCATTATTTCAACAAGCTTAATGAGGAATGCTTTTGAAAGAGTTCCCACATATGCTGAGCACTTGTTGGCTGCTTGTCCTTCACTCTGCAGTCCAACTCATCCTTAACCATCTCAATTGGGTTGAGGTTGGGTGATTGAGGTCGGGTGAACTCCCTGTAGGCCTAGATGGGTAGTTCAAATAAACCCTTACAGAAAAACCACATGATTTCACATGTGGAAAATCACATTATTTCACATGAAATTTCACATGTGAAATCATGTGAAAAAGTGTCTTTTGAACACTTCTCATGTGCACTCTTAGAAAAATGGGTTCCAAAAGTGTTCTTCAACTGTCCCCATAGGATAACCATTTTTGGTTCCAGGTACTTTTTGGTCTACAAGGAACCCAACACATTTTTACTTGGAACCAAAAGGGTTCTACAAAGGATTCTCCGATGGGGACAGCGGAAGAACCCTTTTAGGTTCTAGATAGCACCTCTTTTTTAGTAAGTGTGCAGTTTCATGTTATCACATGTTGCTTTACATGTTGTCACGTGTTATCATTAACTTCACATAAAATCACATGTGATAGCATGAAAACATGTTTTTGAAACACTTCATATGTTCATGTAAAATGAATGTGTTTTTTTTACGTATGGGGATTAAATAAAGAAAGAAAGAAAGATCAATGCAATATCCACATTTTAGATGCAAATCCAATGGATCAAATTTAAAGGGCAATTCCGCCACTTTTCAACCTCATATTCATTATCTCGAGCACCATACCAGTCTACATATGTGATAACAGCGTGTTTCTATGATCTGTACTTAAAAAGATAAGAAGAAAGATCCCACCCCCCCAAAAAATCTGTGACATCACAGGGTAGGATTCAAAGTCAGAAAAACAGTGATTTTCAAAACCTGCAACGAGGTTTTGTATTTTCTTGCTCCCCACATCACAGTGAATCTCATAGTGTTTGAAAATGACTGTTTTTAAAATGTTTTGACTTTTGATGATGTTATTGGGTAGAACTTTTTAACTTTATAATTTTTCTCCTGAAACAATGAAATGCACTATTTTCATAGACACTAATATTGTGCTGGAGATAATGAAAACGAGGTTGACAAGTGGTAGAATTGCTCTTTAAGACAGTCATTATCAAATTACCTATTGTGGTTATAAGAAGCTGAGGCCTTATCTGCCTCATCAGCACTCTGTTTGTTAGTCAAGTCTTTCCCATGTCATGCCACTAAAAGGCACTGTTGTCCACAAATGAACTCCTGTCTCAGCCTCCAGTATTTATGCTGCAGTAGTTTATGTGTCGGGGGGCTAGGGTCAGTTTGTTATATCTGGAGTACTTCTCCTGTCCTATTCAGTGTCCTGTGTGAATTTAAGTGTGCTCTCTCTAATTCTCTCTTTCTTTCTTTCTTTCTCTCTCTCGGAGGACCTGAGCCCTAGGACCATGCCTCAGGACTACCTGACATGATGACTCCTTGCTGTCCCCAGTCCACCTGGCCGTGCTGCTGCTCAGTTTCAACTGTTCTGCCTTAATATTATTGGACCATGCTGGTCATTTATGAACATTTGAACATCTTGGCCATGTTCTGTTATAATCTCCACCCGGCACAGCCAGAAGAGGACTGGCCACCCCACATAGCCTGGTTCCTCTCTTGGTTTCTTCCTAGGTTTTGGCCTTTCTAGGGAGTTTTTCCTAGCCACCGTGCTTCTACACCTGCATTGCTTGCTGTTTGGGGTTTTAGGCTGGGTTTCTGTACAGCACTTTGAGATATCAGCTGATGTACGAAGGGCTATATAAATACATTTTATTTTATTTTATTTGATGAATGCCATAGGTTGATAGTGAACTACAAATCACTGTTGTTGAAACACATAACTGCTATCTGTCTTTATTAAAGATTTGGATAAACAATCGAAAAACATACTTCTTCTACAAATTGTCCGAGCATACTTGGACCTGCAGACGTTTCACATTTTTGTTGTGGCCCTGAACTAGCTCACTGAATTCACCTATTCAAGGGCTTAATGATTAGTTGACTTGTGGAATTAGGTGTGCTACTGTAGCTGTGGAATAGTTCAAATACATTGAATGGCTGCGGTCCCCGAGGAGAGGTTTGAAAACCCCTGGCCTAGGCTTAACTGTAATGATTGAACGAAACATGAGGGCTTCTGAGTGC